>NC_046308.1:10495596-10798627 GCF_004115265.2 Rhinolophus ferrumequinum | reverse complement strand
GCTCGCCCGGTGCCTGGTCAGCGGCAGAGCTTAACCAGCCCCGGGTGTGCTTGCCTTCACATCCCTTCCGATAGGAGAGGAGGAAACTGAGGCTGGGAAAGGGTTAGCAGGAGCCATGGCTCCCTGGCCAAAGAAAGCCAGAGAGGGCTTGAGGTCTCATGGGCTCACGAGGCTCATAGCAGCCGGTTGCTTCCTTTCTGTTCTCCCAACATTCCCTCTCAAGCTCCACGTGGCGCCTTTAACTCCACTGGTTCCCGTCCAGGGGGCCCGGGCATTCTGTCTGTTTCCTCCTGTGTTATGAGGAGAAAGCGGGGGGAATGGCTGGGCCGGGCTAGTGCCGTGGGGAGAATGCCAGGCACAGAGAAAAGTGACAGGTGACAGTGAGATGGCCTTGCACAGACTGAACACACCAGGACCCCACACCCAGACCATTCTGGGACCCCCAGACCCCGTCACGCTCCCTCCTAGTCCCCATCCCCGAGGAGAATTAGCCATTATCCCGACTCCCAGCTTTTGCAGTGTCCTCAGTTTTTGTCATCGGTTAAATGTCATCGGTTTTTGTTTTTCCCATAAGTGGAGTCGTCATGCAGGGGTTTTTGTTTTGTTTTGTTTTGTTTTTCAAAGATTTTAGGGAACTATTTTGACAGCTTTATTGAGACGTCATTCACATATTATACAATTCACCCATTTTAAGTATACAGTTAATCTTAGAACATTTTTGTCACCACCCCCAAAAGAAATGCTGTATTTATTAGCCGTCAGCCCCAGTCCCTGGCAAACACCGATTTGCTTTCTGTCTCCATGAAGTTCCCTGTGGACATTGGGTATAAGCTGAGTCATAGAATATGTGGTCACATAATACGTGACTTTCGGTTCCCAGCTGCTTTCACTTAGCGTGATGTTTTCCAAGTGCATCTGTACGCTGACAGCTGTGGCACCTGTCAGTACTGACAGCTGTGGCACCTGTCAGTACTGCGTTCCTCTTTATGGCCGAGTAATATTCGATCACTTCAGGCCACCTGTTCTGAGTGTGCCCCCTTCTTCAGAACTGGGCTCTCATGAATCTAAAATGTGGGGGTCCACTGACGCCGGCTCCTGAGTTTTGCCAGGGCCGAAAGCAAGCCAAGCTGAGAGTGCTGGGTAAGAGAGAGCCCGGAAGAAGCACAGGAGGCAGGGAACACAGAGGTTGTCCAGGCCTGGGGCTGGGTCCTCTCTGTAAGGTGGAGGCAGGATAGGAGCCAGCCCTGTGTTTATGGAACCTTTCAACTCAAACAGGGCTGAATTCTCCGTGTATGTGCCACTTCCGCCCTCCCAGCATGGATTTCTTCTAGTTCTGAGTCCTGACTCTGAGGCATATCCCACCCCTGGACATTCTTGTTTAAAGTAGCTGATATCCTTCTACTTCCCTGCCTGGGCGTGCCTCCTTGTTCCCCGCGATTACCGGCCTGTGCCCTGGGTCTCTTCCAAGGCCACTGCCCATAGAAGTCCACAGAGCAGAAGAAAAAAAGTAAGCAGGAAGCAGATTCTGAGAACAAAGGACGGCCTTATGTGGGAAGGTCAGGTAGGTGAGAGACGTACCTGCCTCCCTGTCAGCAAATCCATAGCCTCAAGGCCCCACCAACACCTGTGCCCAGAGTGTTTGAGTCACCTTTCCTGTCCCAAGTCAGCATCTTTATTAATTTTTTTATCAGTTTTGCTGAAACAAAATTCACACAGTCTTCAGCTCACCCATTAAAATGTATAATTCAGTGGCGTTTAGTATTTCCACAAAGTTAAGCATCCAGCACCAGTCAATTTGTAGACATTTTCGTCATCCCCCAAAGAAACCTGTACCCTAAGCTATCACTCCCCCAACCCCCCCCAGCCCCCCGTAACCACTAATCTACTTTCAGTCTCTATGGGTTTCCCTATTCTGGACACTTCACATAAATGAAATCATCTTACGTAGCCTTTTGTGTCTGGCTTCTTTCAGGTAGCATCATGTTTTCAGGTTTCATCTGTGTTGCAGAATTTATCCGTATTTCATTCCTTTTTATGGATGAACCATATACCATTGTATGGATAGACTCCATTTTATTTATCTATTTATCAGTTGACAGACATCTGGGGTGTTTCCACTTTATGGCAGGTATGAATAACGCTGCTATGGACGTTCATGCACACGTTTTTACATAGACACACGTTTTCATTTCTCTTGGGTATTCACCTAGAAGTCGAATCACCGAGTCACATGGTAACTACATTTCACCCGTTGGTGACCTGCCAGACTGTTTTCCAAATCTCCAAGCCAGCAACCTGCTGCTCTGATTCCACAATGGCCAAAGCAAGGTTTCCCTACCTGGGGGCTACGATGGGCCTCCGTGGTCTTTGACCCCTTGGAATGGGATGCAATTGTTGTGTCTTTGCATTTTCCTGCAGGTGAATTTCCAGGACATTTATCGGATTCCCCGAAGCATCTTTGAGCCCCCAAACCTCCCTGTTCCTTCCAGTCCAAAGGTTAGAGGAGAAGGCAGCTCAGGGCAGCCGATTCCAGTCGGGTCTCTAAGCTCTGAACTCTTCTCGTGGGGCCTGCTAGGGATAAAAAAAATAATAATACAGCCCGACAAGTGGTGAAGGTGCCGTCTGACATCTGCTTTCTTTCCTCCCCCTTTTCCCGGTGCTTCTCCTTCCTGGAACCCAGCAAGGAGAACTTCAACAATGTCCCGGATCTGGAGCTCAACCCCATCCGATCCAAAATCATCCGTGCCTTCTTCGACAACAGGTGGGTCCTCGTCCTGGAGCCGTCTGATGACCGTTGACTTTGTCCTTCTGGGAGCATTTTGCCCTTGTAATTTCTCACAACCCCTTTGTGCTCAGAACACCCCCTCGAGCTGGTGCAGAGAAGAGGAGGGGTCTGTGCTGGGTAGGAGCTATGAGCACAGACTTGGGTCAGACAGGTCTGATTTCGTAGCTGGGTCTTTTGGGCAGCTCACTCAATCCCTCTAGGCCTTTGTATCAGTTAGCTGTGGCTGCGTAACAAATGATCACAAAACTTAGCAGTTTAAAACAATGATTATTTATTATCTCACCGTTTCTGTAGATCAGGGATCTGGGTGCAAACTATTTGGGTTCTCGGGCTCAGGGTCAGCTGGGGCTGCAGTCATCTGAAGGCTCGACGGGGGAAGCTGTGCCTCCAAGCTCACTCATGTGGCTATTGGCAGATGGCATCTCAGGGACCTCCCCATGGGGCTACTCACACATGGCAGCTGCTGGCTTCCCTCAGGGTGAGACGTCTGAATGAGAGAGAGGGAGAGAGATTGGGCAGTGAAGGTGGAAGCCACTGTCTTTTTGTAACCTACTCTCACGAGGGATATTCCATCACTTCTGCTGTGTTCTCTTCATTAGAAGTGAGTCACTAGGTCACCCCACTCTTGAAAAGGGGACTGAGCAGAAGCGTGACTACCAGGAGGCAGGGATCCTTGGGGGCCATCTTGGAGGCTGCTTCAGTTTCCTTATTTATTGAATGGAGGTAATAACAGCATCTGCCTCGTGGGGTTGCTGTGAGGGTACACTGAGATAATGCTTACGGAAGCACTAGGTTAGCTATCATTATGCGCATCTCCCTGGCTTACAGACAGGGAAACTGAGGCACAGAGTGGTGGTGCACTTTGGTCAGTGCCCTAGAGCTGGGGCTCAGACCAGAGCTCATGCCACCAAATGACCAGGGTTGTTGGAGTTGAAAGACTCATGTGACCGGAGGAGGCACTGAATCTGAGGTTCTGTCAGGCGGCAGGGGTGGGTACGCCCTCCCCAGGCCTGACACCCTATATCTGCAGAGATCGCTGACACACAGGGAGAACGGGCAGAAAGAGGAAGGAAGGGAGTGGGACCGTGATGGCCATAAGATGGGTGAGGACTTCCCTGACCCGTTTCAAGTTGTGTGAGCCTGAACTACTCGACCGTGATTGTGCCAGGGGTAGGGGGGCCGGTGCAAGGCTCTGAGCCTTCCTGAGCCTCAACTACTCATAGATGGGCATGGAGTCCCCAGGCTGACCCAGAAGATGCAGAGTCCTGCAGGGCCTGTGGGGGAGACCTGAGGAGAGAGTGACCAGGAGTTAACTAGGCAAAGCAGAGAGAAAAGGTGCTTCAAGAGAATAGAACTGCACGTGCAAAGGCCCAGAGGTACAGCTAGTCTGAGGGGCAGAGAGGCCTGGCTGGAGTACAGAGAGGCCGGGCATCGTGAGAGGTGTGGGGAGGGCAGGGCTGCATCACGCCACCCCTAGACCAGCAAGAGGGGTCTTAACTTCAACCAGGCAGCAGCAGTGGAGGGCACTGATGGGTTTTAAGGTACGGTGTGGAGCGTGAATCAGGTTTGTGTTTTGCAGAGGTGACGTCACTGTGGCTGCCAGAGGGCTGTAGGGGACAGAGGCCGGGGGTGGGGCTGTCGTGGTTCCCTAGGCTGGAGGCAGGGCTGCTGAGTGGAGGTGGTGAACAATGGGTGGCTTTGAGACACCTGGGGAGGTGACAGAGCCAGGACCCCAGCAATCTTCATGGCAAATGGTCACATTTGCCAAAGGCAGAAGGTATGAAGTCGCACAGTCAGTGGTGAAGATGGGAGAAGAATTCTGCACCCCCCACCCTCACCTCCTTTTTAATCCTGGTTCTTCCTGAGGTGCCCTCTTTGGTGGGCAGTGGGCCAGTGCAGGAGGGGAGAGAAGGGAGGTGCCAGGGCGGGAGACACAGCCCTTGGTGTGGAGCTGACATAGGCTGTTGGGGACAAGAGTTGGAGGCATCACAAGAAGAAGGTCAAGAGTGACCAGAGCCTGGGAGGCGCCTGATGTGAGAAGCGTGTGTGTACCTGTGTGTGGATGGCGTGTTTCCAAAAGGCTCCTTGGGAGTTCTGACAAGGAGGCGAGGGAGGCCCTCCGAGGGGTGCCGGAGACTTTCAAGAAATACCAGTCTCAGCTTTGCTTCCCCAGCCCCTCCGGGAACAGAACAGTGAGCCCCGGAGCTTGTCTCGGAGGCAGTTTGAGCAGCATCTGTCCCCATGTCCAGGAGCTCCATGCCTTCTTTACAGGATCATCGGAAAGTTAAGGACGAGACAGTTTTGTGCTAAGTTGGCATCTTTGCAAACACAGTTGAGAGCTGCCCTGTTCTTGAGCGGGGTGGCAGATTTGAATGGAGCCCCCATTCTTCCATCCACTGACCCTGGCCTTGGGTGCCCCACTTAGGAAATAGGAGTGGAGAGCAGGTGGGTCTGGCTGCAGGTGCTGGGTCTGGGTTTCCTCAGCTTATGTACTCTCGTTGCCTTTAGAGACCATGATGTTCATCTGTGTGGACCTCCCAGGGGCACTAGGAGGGGAAGGGACCCCTTCCTCAGAATCGGGTCCTGATGGCGAAGGTGCCTGGGTCTCGACCTTCTCTGAGAAGGACAGCCCGCTGTCCCCAGGCCGGTCCCGTTTCCCTGGAGCTAATCTTACGCCCTGCAGCTTTAGCCACTTGGGAAGGACCAGTGAGCCAACCTCACTCAATAAGAAGTGCCTGCAAGGGGCCCGATAATTCCAGGGGCTATTTTTATGCCCTGTACATTTGCTCTGTACCCCTGAGATTATTAAGAATCCGTCGGGAGGAGCAGTGGGAAGCTTGATAAAAGATTAAGGGGGAGAATTAGAAAAAGGCTCAAAGACTGGGCTTCCTGAGTCTGGGGGGAAGATCTCGTGTCCTCTCTCAGATTTGTAGGTTCACAATCCACCGTCCCTATTCCAGGCTTAGAATCTACCTCTTTCTGGAAAATCTCCTGGAACGGAATATTGGGGAGTAGCGAGATCTGTGAAGCGTGAAGTGCACGCTTCGGGGGTAGTTGGTATCAAAGAGAGTAGATGGGCCCTAAAGACAGAACCATATAGTCTTTTAAACAGAGGAACAGTCATGACCTGGGTGGGACCCAAGTAAATATTAAGTGCTAACCCTAAACGATGAGTCATCCCGGGCCAGCTGGAGAACTGCCCCTTTGCAAGGACGTGCAATGAGGGTGGGGCACCCTCAGCCTGTCAGCCTGATGGCAACCTGCCCCTTTGCCATCAGACTGAGGCGTTGGAAGCCAGTCAGTGGTGAGGGTTTGGCGGCGGTGGGTCAGGAGGCTGTGTTGGGGTGGGGTCGTCTCCAAGCTGTTGTCTCAACACCTATCCTGTGCCAGGACTTGCCAGGCGTGTTCCTCATGCACGTTTGCTGAGCACCCACTGTGTGACCCAGCGTTGTGTACGCTCCCCCGAGCCCTGCCTGGAACACGAGCCCTTTCTTGCCCCTTCAGAAAAGCACACAGATAGGGACAACCTCAAACCTGCCCTGATTTAAAAAAAATCACACAAAAAAACCCTGAAATCATTGATGGACTTCACACACTTGGGTAGTAAACAAACAAATTACTCGGAGCTACTTGCTGCTGATCACAGCACTAGAGTGTCAAACAGCTGGTAGAGAGCAAGAGTCGGCAAGCTTTTTCTGTAAAAGGGCCAGAGAATAAATATTTTAGGCTATGCGGGTCACGTGGTCTCTGTCACAAGTGCTCGACAGCCTCTGTAGCAGGAAAGCCGCCACAGATGATACGTAAATGAGTGGGCGTGGCTGTGTGCCAATAAAACTTTAATTACGGACTCTGAAATGTGAATTTCATGTAATTGGCACTTGTCATGAAATGCTGTTATTCTTTTGGGTTCTTTTTCCCCCCTAAATATTTTTCAACCATTTAAAAACAAAAATCGGTGGCAGGCGGGATATGTGTGGCCCATGGGCTGCAGTTTGCCGACCCCAATCTAAAGGAAAAGGTCAGGAGATGGACCTCAGAGAGTTACTAGGTTGCATGGTACCTCGGTTTCCCCATGTATGAGCGCCCACCTCTGTGCACCGTCCCACACACCCAGGCAGCCCTGCATCCCAGCCCTCACCAAGGGCTGGGCAGTGGTCTGTGTCCTCCCAGCCCTGGGGCGATGAGCTCTGGGAGGGCCACCAGGGGCTGGGCTGAACCTCTCGGGTCCCCGGTGTCCCCAAGAGCTGGTCATTGTGGAACAGAACCCAAGGCTAGCACAGCCATTGTGGGCAAATTGTGTGTCCAGAAGGGCTGAGTTCTCTGAGCTGTTGGCAGTGAAAGGAGGAGATCCAGGTAATGCATTTCCAACACCCCCTCGCTGCTCCCAAAGGAACCTGCGCAAGGGGCCCAGCGGCCTGGCCGACGAGATCAACTTCGAGGACTTTCTGACCATCATGGCCTACTTCCAGCCCATCGACACCACCATGGACGAGGACCAGGTGCAGCTGTGCCGCCGAGAGAAGCTGCGATGTGCGTGCCCCTCCCCGTTTGGCAGCTGGAGGGTGGGGAGGGCCGAGGACACCAGCCCCACCCCTTGGGAGGTCAGTCCCAGGGACACCCCTTGCGCAGGTCGCCGTGGGCGTCTCTCTCCTCCAGAGTCGTCCCATGGGGGCCTCCTCAGGGACACCCCTCAGCAGCTAGTGGTTTTCTGGGAACGGAAGGGGGCTGCGGGCGATGTGAGAAGTACAAGGCCCTTGCTTCAAACATCTGGCTTCTGGACGAAGCAGCTGTGCGACCTTGAACCGGAATGTGAGGGTACCGATTGTGAACCCAGGGCTGGTTTCCAGGCTCGATGAGATGACACAGGCAGAGTCCTTGCCACACAGGACGTGTTCCCTGAAAGCGTGTTTCTTCCCTCGTCCACGAACTGCCGCGGTGCGCAGGTTCCCAGATGGCCTGTGCGGGGCCCTGGGGGACCTGTCCCGGTAGCGCCTCCTCCTGCCTCTGGTCCGTGGAGTGCGCTTGGCTGGGACCCAGGCCGGCCAGGGTGGCCGGCGTCCCATCTCCCTTACCCTGGACTTTCCCATGACTGCTGACTTCCCTCTCTACCCCACCCCGAGGCAGACTGGTCAGCAGGAGAATGGAAACAGGGGGGCTGGGCTGCATTTAGCTCTGGACTGGGTACGTGAGGGCTGGTGGGAACTGCCCCAGCTGGGTGTCCCAAGGCCTCCAGACCAAGGGAGGGCCAGGTCTGGGGTCATGGGAGCCGTGGAATCAGACAGACTCGGGTCCAAACCCCTGGTTTCCTCTTCCTTAACAAGGTGGCTATGAGCAAACGCCTTAACTTCTCCGAGTTTCGACAGCCTAGTCTGAGAAATGGGCTCATAGGGTCACGTGAGGGTGAGAGGAAAGGATGTTGGCTGCACTTTGCACAGTGCAGGGCCTCTGGTCAGTGCTGGACAAATCAGGGCAGGGGACTTCATGAGCTTGAGGCTCCCTGAGGCCGAGCCGAGGGGCAGAGAGGATGCTTCTGCTGGTGGTGAGGTACTGGTGATGACAACAAAGGAACAAAGTGGATGTCACCAAGAGTGGAATGACCTGAGGAGGTGCTAACGTCCCTCATGCCTGTTAGGGACAGCTTAGATCAGCCAGGGTGCTAGGATACAGGCAGTGGGGCTCAGGACCTGCCACAGGGCCAAGACGACAGCCACCCTGTGGGTTCCATCAGGAACAATACTGTGAAATAACACTGATTTAGCATCATGGCAACAATACTGCCCTCTGTGTTTGCAGTGTGCCCGGCATTCTGGGCCCTTACCCACCAGCTGTCACTCACAGATCCCTTACCGTACCATGTAGAGGACATGTTGTTATTCCCATTTTATAGATGGTAAAACCGAGGCTCAGAGAAGTTAGGTCATTTGCCCAAGGTCACCTACCAGGAAGTGGTCTGTCTGCCCCATGGCCTTTGCCTGTGACCCTTGTGGTTTTGGCTTTTAGGTTTCTCTATTGGGGGTCTGTTGCTCAGTTTGAGATAGATTTCCGAGTGGGGAAGGTTGGGGGACCAGGCTCCCCTTCTACCTCTCTGACTGAGCCCCTCTCCCCACTGCCGTCCCCCAGTTCTGTTCCACATGTATGACTCGGACAGCGATGGCCGCATCACCCTGGAAGAATATCGAAATGTAAAGTATGCTCCTTGCCCGGCCAGGGCTCCTGGCGCCTCCCCGCCCTGCGGCCCAGATGGAGGCCCACGATCACCTTGTCTCTGCCCTGCTGGCAGGTGGTGGAGGAGCTGCTCTCCGGAAACCCACACATTGAGAAGGAGTCGGCTCGCACCATCGCCGACGGGGCCATGATGGAGGCAGCCAGCGTCTGCGTGGGGCAGATGGTGAGCTCCCTCCTGGGGGGATCCCAGAACCCTACCCTCTACCTCCCCTGCTGACTTGGTCATAGTCTGTCCCTGGAAGGCCTCACAGGACAGAGCACAGCTGTCCTGCTCGCCACTGTCACCGGGCCTGGCACAGAGCAGTGCTCAGACACCCTCACTGCTTTCCTGACCCGTGTAGAGACCGCCGGAAATCCCGACCCCTGGAGAACTGTGCCAGGCAGGGCAGGCCGGGCTTTGGGGCCTATAGACCAGGTGTATAGCCTCCTGGGCCCATGGGCAGCACCTGGCACTGTGGCAGGCCTGGTCAGCGTACGGCACGGGCTCACTTTACTTATTAATGAGTGACTCGGAGGGGATTTGTGACCTCAAGCCAGGGTCGGCAGGGAGCTCTGCTTTGGGCTGCCTGGTCTGGGGTCCTGAGGAGGCAAGGTGGGGCGGTGCATGTGGATGAAACAGAGAAGGGCTCAGCTTTCAGAGCTTGCAGGCTGTGGAGGGGTGATCCCCCCTCCCTCCCCGGCTGCCCCAGAAGAGATGTAAGAAGGTTAGAGCAGAGACACTTCAGAGATGACCACCGTTACTCAGGCCGAGCAGGGGTAGAGCTGGGATAGGGGAGGAAGGCAGGGGGTACCGCTCGGGCATAAGCACAAGTGCTGGACACATCGTGAGGCTTGTCAGGGTCACGCTGGTGTAGAAACAGTCGGTCATCTCAACTGCTGGGCTGGCCCGGCCTGTGCTGAACCTGGGCACGTTAGAGCGGGGTTTCTCCACCTGGCACTACTGACATGTGGGGCCAGAGAGCTGTCGGGTGGGGGGCGCATCCTGGACACTGGAGGGTGTGGAGCGGCATCCCTGGCCTCCCCCACTAGATGCCAGCCGCACCTCCCAGGTGGCGACAACCAAAAATGTTTCCAGACGTCAGAGGGGAGGGGCAGAATCATCCCCAGTGAAGAACCGCTGAACCAGAGGGTCGGAAATAAATGCTAAATGGTAACTGGACTTTGACTGTCTAAGCCAGGGATGTCCAAACTTTTTTCAACGTTTTTCACCAAGGGCCATATACGGTGAAATACACAAACAGCAGGGCCACTCACTCGAGGTGAAGTACGTATTGCCTCACCTGGTTTATTAAATAAACTAAATATATTTTTGGAATTTGCTGTGGGCCAATAAAAACTGGATTGCGGGCCACAGTTTAGACACCTCTGGTCTAAGCAGTCAGTCACCAGCAGTGTTCACTATTGTCGGGCGTGTAGAGGTACCTGCCGGTCCTCTCCGGAGGCTCCGGGCAGGCCAGGTGTCCCCATGTCCTTGCTCCTCTTGTAGGGTGATCATGCACGCACTACACCACCGTGTTTCCCCGAAAATAAGACCTAGCCAGACCATCAGCTCTAATGCGTCTTTTGGAGCAAAAATTAATATAAGACCTGGTCTTATTTTAATATATAAGACCGGGTATAATAATATAATATAATATAATTTATAATTAATATAATATATAAGACCAGGTCTTATATAATACGATATATATAAGAACTGGTCTTATATTATAGTAAAATAAGACCAAGTCTTATATTAATTTTTGCTCCAAAAGACGCATTAGAGCTGATGGTCCAGGTAGGTCTTATTTTCGGGGAAACATGGTAGGTACCTCACATATATCACTTTATAGATTTTCAGCGTGGTTTTACTGGTGGGGAAACCAAGGCTCAGAGATGGAAACACTTTTCTGGAGTTCAAGGATGGTGATCTTTACTGTGCTTGATGGACATCCTCTTGTAGGGTGGGGTCCAGCCCGGCAAGGCCTTGACACAGCAGCTCTGAGCCCCCAGGGACCTGTGGCAGGCATGGGACTGTCTCAGGGGACTTTGTCCCCTGAGGGTTTCGGGTGCACCCCCCCTGAGGCCGTCCTCTCTTCTTTGCTCCTGTGTATTGAAAGTACACCTCTATTCCTTTGGGTTCACCACAGCCTGCGTAGAGGGGTGATTTCCTGCTGGAACTTGCCATTTATGGCCCAAGCCTGTCACTCGGGGTCATGGCAGGCCGGGGCCTGCCCCTAGGGGTGGAGACTGTGGTCATTTTCTGGCCTGCATTTTATCTGTCTGCTTCTTGAGCCCAGGAGGAGGTTGCTGGCTTTGGTGAAACCACCCCACTCAGCAAATTAACTATTGCAGAAAGGGCTGGTGACCTCGGTAGGGAGCGCAGGGATCCCTGCCGGTTGTCGAGCCAAATTCCCATTTGATTTAATTACACTCGCCTTCTTTAAATTGCTCCCCGTCCCACTCCAGTTTCAATTGGCGACAGTTTTCTTAATTTGCTGTAGTAAAATTGTTGGCAGCTGGCAGCTGCTGCGCTGCATAAATTCTGCAGAGCCTCAGAAGTGGAGGCATTTCAGAGCCGATGCCGGCTTCCCGGCTGTGTGTCCCGAGCGGCTGTCTTTACTTATGGATCCTCTGTGTGCTCTTAAAGTATTTTCTCGTGTTGTCGTCGGCCCAAGAAACAGATGATCTCTGTGCACACACGGGCGAGAGGTGAGGGGCGGCCATGTCAGTTCAGTACCACCTGGCCTCTGAGGACGCTAAACATTTCTGCCCGTGCCACCCACCACAAAGGATCCATCACCTCTGCCCGCCCCCGCCCCCTTTAATGGACTTCCAAAGCCAGTTATTGACTGGGGCAATGATTTCTTTCTAGAGTACTCTGGAAAGTCTTTGGCTTGAGGTGGGGACTGCTTGGCTGGGGTGTCAGCCTGGGGTGCTTCCCTGAACCCCTCTGCCTTCCTTCCTTAAACCAGGCACCCATCCTCCAGCCCTGAGCTCGGGCCAGTGGAGCTTTGTCTGTAATTATCTCTCCTTGTTGCCCTGGGAACCTGGTGTTGTCCGCAGGGAGAGGGCCTCCCCTTCTCCCAGTACCCACGGGCTGGCAGGGCAGGGAGCCTTAGGAACAGGGCTGGCCCAGGTATCTGAGAACTGATTGCATTTATAAAATTCAAAAATATTGATTTGTGTTCTGTATTTTTTAAAAAAAAGTAGCAAAAGGAAACCACAGCGGGTGGAGAATCCTGTCACGCACTTGGTGGGAGCTCTGCTGCTCCAGCTGGACAAGCAGCCTCGTCTCTGTGTCCCTCAGTGGCCGTCCCTGTAAACCAGGTGTAAGAACAGGGCCCAGGCGGGAGCCTGTTGTGGGGTCCCATCAGTCAGTGGTAATGTTAATAATATTTGTGAGGCCCCGGGGACAGTGCCTGGCACGCAGCAAACACCTCAAGAGTGCCTGCTGTTTCCTTAAAGACATGTTGGGACAACTTCCAGGGAGGTAGAGAGAGAGGTGTCTTTCTTTGCCCCTCTCCCACCCGCCCCAGGCCTGCTCCCTAAAGGGAACCACCCTTGAGGGTGTATTCCCTCCCCCGCCCCCAGTAAATTTTTTTTCAAAGACATGTATATATACCAATGTATACCTGCATGTCTTTTATTTTTGATTTCCACGAAATGGAGTTGAACTGCCGTGGCTTTTCTCCTTCTCCGAGCTCACCCCCACATCCACGCGGCAGACGGGGATGTCTGGTTAGGGGTGCAGGAAAAAATCCACATCCACGCGCGGGGTCTGCACACATCTTTCTGCTCCTTGTTCGTGTGGGTGTTTTCCACTGTGTACATATCTTGGCGCGCGTTCTGGATCGGCGTGTATAGGTTGCTCCCCGCTTCCTAATGGCTGCATGGTGATCAATACCAGAGACGACCGAGGTGTATTTAGCGGGTGTTCTCTTGATGGGCATGGGGATGTCGGCTGGTCTTTCACTGTCACAAAGGGCGCTGCAGGGGGACGTTTCTGGAGACTTGGTTATGCCAGAGCCTGAGAGTAGCAGCAAAGTGACAGGAGACCCACCTACAGTCTCATGAGGCCCCTGTGTGCCCTGAGCAGGCAAGACACAGATGGAGACTGGTGCTGCCAGTGCCTGGCGGGCGAGAGGCCCCACGGCCAGACATTGTCACAGTGATTCACTGGGCACACAGGCCGGCCCTTCTCCCCCATGCCCCTCTCCCTAGTGGTCTGTGAGCTCAGATTAGTCTAGAACTGGTTCTTATCAATGTTGTCGTGAGGAAGCAGGGCCAGGAAATGGCAGGACGAGTCTATTGGTGGCTGTGTGGCTGTGAACTGCAGGCAGATGGTTGTGTGGGGAAGGAGAGCCCTGTGCCTCTGTGCCCACCCCTTGTCCACCCTCATCCACACAGTCCTCCCTGGGGGGGCACGGAGGTGCCTGGTGAGCCTGTCCCTGCCAGTGAAAGTGGGACGTTGGAGCTCAGGCTGGCTGGATGCGAACAATCCAGAATGATCCCTTCTTCTGGTGACTCTACCTAAACAGGCCAACCATCTGTGTTCTGGGGGTGGGGGGCGGGTACAAAGTCTCCAGGCAGAAGCCATTCACCCTGCCCTGTGTTCTGTCCCCAGGAGCCTGATCAGGTGTATGAGGGCATCACCTTCGACGACTTCCTCAAGGTGGGTGTCTGGGAGGAGAGGGAGTGGCACGGTGGGGCCGCGGTGGGGACTTGCAGAGGAGCCAGCTGGTCAGGAAGAGACTGGCATCTTTGTGGAAAGGGGTCACGCCTGGGAGTGGCCTTTAAGACAATTTAAACTGGTTTCTGCTTATTTGTATTGCAAAAGTAATAGTCACACATGGTCAAACAATTGAAGCAGTATAAAAGGGCCTACAGTGAAAAGTCCATTTCTCTGCCAGTATGAGTCCCTAGTCTGCATTCTCAGAAGCAATCCCTGTTCACAGCTGGAACCAGGGTTCTGGAATGTTCTATGCCTATACGAGTACCAGCTTTGCCCAGAAGCACACCCTGGTGCCCCTTTTCTCCTGCTGTGCCTCCTAGATGGAGCTTTTTACGTGGCTGCCCACTCTTCCTGTCTATCCTGTGGACTCTCCAGCCCCCACTAGTGGACATTCAGCCTTGCCGGGCCTTTGCTTTTACAAACGAGCTTCCAGGTTGGGGATAGCAACCCCTCGCTGCTCTGATAGGCAGATACCCCGTTGCAGGGAGACCAACCCACCCTGCCCTCTGCCTGGCCCCTTGGCCCCAAGAGCACTCCAAGAGCAGTGTCCCCAAGCTCTTTCTGGGAGTGAGAAAGACAAAAAAGATCAGGGGAACTGGCCTGGAGTGGGGCTGGGGACTCCGGTGGCCCAGGGGTCAGTGCAGCTGGGCACTCCCCTCCCAGTCTACACCTCTGACCTGGCTGGCCAGTCACCAGCAGGTGCAAGGGGAAGCAGGTGGGGAAGGGGCAGGCAGCATGGACCCAGCGAGACTAAGATGGAAGGAGGTGAGAGGTCTCCTTCGCCCTTTGCAGATACATCTCCCCAGGGCTGATCAGGGTAAAGAGAGGCTACATTTCCTTTCTTTGCCTGAGAAACCACCTTGTTCCCCAGGAGGCTGGCCTCCCGCCACCCCTCTAGTGCTCCCCAGGCCCGTGCCTGGGGGCCTCCTGCCCAGCCAGCACCCCCGTTCCTGTGCTCCACCAGTGCCCTCGACGGGCCCGTTGCCACCTGGCATTTAGCAGGAACCATCCTAGGTGTCCAGGTGTCTTTCCCTGGGAATGTCTCGTCCACCCAAAGAAAGTCAGAGCCGCTGACCAGATGTTTCCTCTGCATCCTCCCACCACCCCCAGAACAGGTGCAGGAGATGGGAGCGCCTGGGGACCGGGGGGTGTGACAGTGGCAAGAATTGCACCAAGGCCTCCCTGCCGCTTTGAATTCCCCATTTCCAGCCTCGTGGCTGTCCCTGGAGATGCTGTGGGTGACAGCTTGAGAGTTTGAAGTTCTTACATAAGCAGGGAGACCGTGAGAAGTCACCGCCCACCAGCTCCCTGCATTGGCAACCTTCCTTCTATCTCTCTGTCTGTGTCCCTCTTGGGCCCTGAGTGGCCAAGGAGCTGCTGGCAAGCACCCAGTCCCGGGGGTGGTGGGGCTTTGTAGGGTGGCAGTAGGGTCTGGTAGCCTCGGTCTCCGCTGGGGCCCCGGCCAGGGGGCACTAGGACCGCAGCACCAGCACCAGGAATGTGGCCATGGACATGGTCTCTGGGTGGAAATCATACTTTTTCTGGGTGTGAGCTTGTCTGTATAGAGCATGGGTGACGTCGTATAACCAGGGAGGTTATAAAGACCAAACTGCTGTGACCTGTTAACGAACGCTGAGGGTTTAATGAAGCTTCACAGTTGCACGGCCCTTAACCGTTTACACTTCCAAGGAGGACTGCATTTGAGCCCCCCACCCCCAACGTCCTGTGGTGTGGGCAGCACAGGTGGTGGTCTCAGCATTACTGGTGAAAAGGAAGTGTGATGGGGGTTAAGGAATTTGCAGGAATATCGCAGAGCCTCAAGCGGTGGGTCGGATTCAGACGACCTGGAGCTCAGAGCTTGGATTCCGTACTTAATACCTTGTGGCGACGATCTCAGACGGGACCCAACTGTCCGAGCCAAAGGAACCAGTGCAAAGGCAAATGGAGGTTCCCCTTCCTCGCTTAGCTCCCCGCCCCCTGGTTCTCCCCGACGGGCACATCTCCCGTGGGTGGCGGCACAGGGAGGCTGGGGAGATGGTTCAGGACTTGGGCTGGTCAGTGCGAGCCCTCTCACGCTGCTCGTCCGTTCCAGATCTGGCAGGGGATAGACATCGAGACCAAGATGCACGTCCGCTTCCTTAACATGGAAACCATCGCCCTTTGCCACTGACGCGCCACCTCGCCCGGCTCATGGAGAAACTGCACTTTGCACGGGCAGCCCCCCGCGGGGCAGAGCTTGACGCCCCGGGCCTCAGGGGCCTTTTGCGGCAGCTCCTGTAAACAGTTAACACTCCTCCGCCAGCTCGTTCCCCATAGGGGATGGTATGTGGGACTTCGCTGTTTTTATCTCTAATAAAAGGAACAGGGTTTGTTAATGAATGTGGCCCGTGTGTGTGTTCCTCACGTCCACTCCAGTGGCCTGGCCATTTGGTGGGAGCCAAATATGAGGAGCAAGCAGCTAACTCGTTTTCTTTTTTGGTTTTTTTTCTTTAAAGTTTATTGGGGTGACAATTGTTCGTAAAGTTACATAGATTTCAGGTGTCCAAGTCTGTAATACATCATCTATATCTCACATTGTGTGTTCACTACCCAGTCAGTTCTCTTTCCGTCACCACATATTAGACCCCGTTTACCCTCTTCTAGAACCCCACTTCCCCCCTCCCCCCTTAACCTCTGGTGACCCCTAAACTATTGTCTATATCTATGAGTTTCTGTTCTTTCAGTTGTTTTTGTTCTTTTGTTGTTTTTGGTTTATATACCACATATCAGTGAAATCATACGGTTCTCTGCCTTTTCTGTCTTATTTTGTTTAGCGTTATAATCTCAAGATCCATCCATGTTGTCATAAATGGTCCTATTTCATCTTTTCTTACCGCCAAATAGTATTCCATTGTGTGTGTGTGTGTGTGTGTGTGTGTGTGTGTGTGTATATATCACTACTTCTTTATCCATTCATCTATTGAAGGACATTTTGGGTGTTTCCATGTCTTGGCCACCGTAAATAAAGCTGCAGTGAACATTGGAGCACACGTCTTTATGGATAAATGTTTTCAGATTTTTTGGGTAGATACCCAGGAGAGGGATTGCGGGGTTATGTGGTAATTCTATTCGTCATTTTTTAAGGAACACCCACACTGCCTTCCATAGCGGCTGCACCAGTCTGCATTCCCACCAACAATGTATGAGGGTTCCTTTTTCTCCACGGCCTCTCCAGCACTTGTTACTAATTGTCTTGTTGATGATAGCCATTCTGACTGGGGTGAGATGATATCTCATTGTGGTTTTTATTTGCATTTTTCTGATGATTAGTGATGATGAGCATTTTTTCATATGTCTATTTGCCATTTGTATGTCCTCTTTGGAGAAATCTCTCTTCAGGTCCTCTGCCCATTTTCCAATTGGGTTTGTTTCTTTGTTGTTGAGTTGTATGAGTTCCTTGAATATTTTGGATATTAGCCCCTTATCGGAGGCACTGTTTACAAAAATCTGCTCCCATTCAGTTGGTTGCCTCTCTATTTTGTCGATGGTTTCTTTTGCTGTGCAGAAGCTTTTAAGTTTGATATAGTCCCATTCATTTATTTTAGCTTTTATTTCCCTTGCCTTTGGAGTCAAACTCATAAAATGTTCTTTGAACCCAAGGTCCATAAGTTTAGTACCTACGTTTTCTTCTATGCAGTTTATTGTTTCAGGAATTATGCTTAGGTCTTTGATCCATTTTGAATTAATTTTGGTACATGGTGACAGCTAACAGTCCAGTTTCATTCTTTTGCACGTGGCTTTCCAATTCTGCCAGCACCATTTATTGAAGAGGCTGTCTTTTCTCCATTGTATGTTTTTTTCTTCTTTGTCAAAAATTATCTGTCCATATTTATGTGGGTTTATTTCTGGGTTCTCAATTCTATTCCATTGGTCTGTGTGTCTGTTTTTCTGCCAATACCATGCTGTTTTGATTATTGTTGCCCTGTAGTACAAGCTAAAGTCAGGGAGTGTGATACCTCCAGCTTTGTTCTTTTTTCTTAGGATTGCTGTGGCTATTTGGGGTCTTTTGTGGTTCCAAACAAATCTGATGATTTTTTGTTCTATTTCTTTAAAAAACGCCATGGGTTTTTGATGGGGATTGCATTAAATCTGTATATTGCTTTGGGTAATACGGCCATTTTAACTATCTAACTGGTTCTCAAAGGCTGGTTTGGAAGAGGGGATTTTTTTTTCTTTGTTTTTGGTTTATTTTGGTAAAGCGTCTGCTGTTTTCCCTGCAGAAGTGCTGAGAATTCATTCATCTGCCTTCTTGATCTGAGGCAGTACAGAGAAGCAGGTCCTCGCTCCGTGGAGGCCGGGACTTGGGTGGTGGGGTTCCTGTGTCAGGACCGTGTATTTAGAGCCTGTGCCAGCGACAGTGACAGCCCGAGATGTCCCCCCCCGGGGGCACTCTGGGTGCTCAGGATGGGTGTGCCATGGCCCTTCCTGGCAGGAAAGGGGGGCAGCTGCAGGGCCCAGCACTCCCAGTCCCATGTTAGTGGCAGACGTGGAGACAGCACAGCGGGGAGGTGGCTGCCCCAGGTAAGCATCTCCCACACCTGTTGTCAGCTTCTGATTGGGGGATTGGCTGTGGTGGGGGCAGGAAGCCAAGGTGGTTCGTCTCAGTTGGTGGCTGTGGCCTGTGAGTCAGCAGAAAGCTGGCACGTCGACCTTACCTAGCTGGTACTTGGGGCGCAGTGCTGCCATGGCTGTGGTGGCTCGTCACTGTTTGTTCCAGGCCTCCTCCTGGCTGTCACGTTTACCATATGCTCGGTTCCTTTATTTACACTCCCTGGGAGGCACCGTTCTAGCCTTCTAAGAAAGTTCTCCCGAGAACTGGGAACTGCTGCTATTTGCATTCTTGAGTTTTTATTTCATAGTTTTGACATTAAGCGTGCTATATACTATTTTTGTTGTACCCACACATTGGGGTTCAGACTTTAAAAGGTACAGACGGGCACACCACGGAGTCTTCATCCTGTTCTTGGCCTGGCCCCCAGTTCTCCCTTCCCCCAGGCAAATCACAGTAGCCCCTTTCTTCCACATCTTCCTAGAGCTGTTTCATGCACACAGAAGCAAATCTGTTGCTCAGAATGAGGTTAATGTCGTATTTAAATTTACAAAGGAAAACAGCAGCAAGGTGAGTTATAGGGGACAGTGTGTGGCAGAAGTCCCAGGGGTGGCAGTTTGGCTTGGCCTCCCAGGTGAGAAGGCTGCGTCCTCTCAGTGGTAAGCTCGTGGCAGGATGGGTCCCCGGCCTCGGAACCCAGCCGTGCCTGAGGATCGCCAGCCTGGACCGTGGCACTGCGGCCTCATGAGGTGGACTTCTCCAGGCGGATGGAGGCCTCCATTGTCCCTGAAGCTGCCCCGGGGGCAGGCAGAGGCCCCGCGGGGCCCAATCTCAGGGTAAGTGAAGAGGGCAGTCTGAAGTTACTTTCAGAGCCCTGCTCCTTAGACTAGCACGTAATTCCACAAACGTGTAGACATTCAGAGCAGGTCAGGGGCAAGGCCTCTCGCTGCTTCCTGCCCTCCAGGGGCTGCAATCTAGTGGGAGGACAAACCCTGAAAAGTAGGAAGCAGATACCCGGGCAGTTTTCGGGACTGGCGGAGGGGGGCGTGATCTCCCTCCCGGCTGCCCTGCCTTCCCCTGCTGCAGGGAGCAGCTGGCTCACACCCTTGGGTTTCCTGGCTGCTCGCAGGAGGAGGAATCGAGCAAGTCACTGGGCGGCCAGTGTGGCACTAGTTAGCTCTGGTCCGGCAAGCGTCTGCAGTGACACCGTGCCTCCCTCCCCACACGCCTCGTCCTTCCTGTGAGGGACCCGAAGGTGTCACTGAGCGGCAGGATCACTGGCCCGGCCCGAGGAGGCCTGGATTTTTTTGGGACTCTCCCAGTTTGCTTTAATTTTGTTTTTCTCGACAAAGGCAGTTCATTAATGTAAAGTGTTTTTATAAATAATAAATAAATCTTCCGCCAGCGCCTGTGCCCCGAGTTGGAGTTGGGGAGATGTGGGCACGCATCAAACGATTTCACTTGTTCAGGCCACAGAGGGGGCCAGCCTGACGTCTGTGAAGCTTTGGGCCATGGCTTACCTTAAACAGCTAATTAAAGTGAGATTTATTCACCAGCAGCCCGTCTATGCAGCTCAAAAGAAAGCTCATCTGTTCAGTCACTGAGGGTGTTCTCTGACTGGCAGCGAGAGTTCGGGCTCATTTCCACCGTAGTGTGAGCTGCCGAGCTCACCTGGAGCTCTCTTGCCCGACTCCAGGGCACTGCGTTCATCCGTGAGACTGGGCTGCTGCTCCTTCTGTCATTTGGGGAGTGACGCAGTTGGCTATTAGTCGGTGCAAACCTGCTCCTAAAAAGGATTAATTCCCCACAGCCTAGCGGGGCTGCTGGCCTTTGATTAACAAGGCTGAGGGTCGCTGTTCTGGGCACAGGTTTCGGATGGCCATCTGCGTAGTGCGGTGTGTGCAGAGGATGGAGGCAGGTGGCCTGGAAAAGGCTCCTGTTACCTCCTGGACTCGTGGGCGCGCCCAAGAGTGGCCTTCTGGCTACAGCAAAGCCCCTGGTTCCTGGATGGGGCACCTCATGCAAGCAGGTAATGTTTGTTCTGAAATTTGTTCTAAAATAGGCAAGTGATTAAGTCAAACATGAACCTTTGTTAATAGCCTTCCTTCTGTCAGGAATTATACCAGTGACTGAAGGGAAGTAGGCAGAAATCAGTGCAAAGTCAAATATTTGAAGGCAGCTGATAAGTCAGGGCAGTGGGGACCTCAGGCTGTGGGTAGAGAAGATGGCAGGGATGGTGTCTCAGCCTGCCGGATGGGGGGTGGGTGAGCTCCCTTCTCTCTGCATAAGCTCGTTACCCCAGAATCAGGTCAAAAGCAGGATGTTGTCCTACTCTGCCATATTACCACGGGGGAGAGTTACCAGAACTCAGGTTTTGGATGAATGCGGCAATTTGACACAAACACAGCAATTTGGTAGGTTTACAAAAGGGCTATGTAATGGAAATCTAATATGAGAAGCTCAGGGGAAACATTCTGCAGCCACGTTAAACATGAATTATGGATAAGGGAACAGAGTAAGATTACAACAGCTTCCAATTTTGGCCAAGCACACTCTTAGGGAACGAATTAGTGCTAGACTTTAACAAAACAATTCCATTATCTTCTGGTCCAAGGGACTGGAGAGTTCTTTTTGTGCTTTGCTAATGGGAGATGGGTCACATATGGATCTGATCTTTGTCACTGAGCAGTTGAACCTGTCCCCACCTGCCTGCAGTTAACAAGGCTGCAACTAAACAGTGGCTGCAGACAGCACCGTGACACACGTAGGTTGATGCAGAGTTAAAAATACTACAAGTTGCCTTGGTAAGCGTTCTGCAAACACCTGCTTTGCAAGCTGTCCTCCCACACAGTGACCTTGGGAAGGCCTTGGAGAACTGAGTGGGAGGAGCCAGGGGCTTAACCACAGTTTCCCAGGGCACCAGGGCCGCCTTTGTCTCGGGAATCTTCCAGAATCAGTGAACAAGCACCAATGGGTTCAGTGGGTGGACGATTTAGGCCCCAGCAGGACTGAAGACTGATGGTCACGTGGTGGCTGCTCATCCCTCTAGCTGGCTTGTGGCAAGTCAGCAAGGGACTGGGGTCTGGTCTTTCGTGGGCAGCGGCAGGTCCGGGAGCAGTTTGCTGTCACCTGCCTCTTACAGAAATGACAAGGCAGCATTTGTCCTCGCACTGGGCAAGGGAAGAAACGGCAGGACATGAGAGGCTCAGCTCTCGGGGAGGGGGGAGTTTTCCCTCCCTCCCTTCCCTTCCTAGAGCAAGAAAAGGTCCCTAGTGGGGAGCTGTTGTTGGAAGCCTGCTGCTGGAAGCCCCCGTTCCACATCAGAGGCTGAGAGCGAGTCGGCGCCCACATGGCACCCGCTGGAGCCCAGCGAGAGGGAATCTGCCATCGCACATCAGAGGCAGCCCGTCCAAATCACCGCAGGCCCCTGCAGCCGTCGCCAGGTAACCATCTGGCCTGGCCGAGCGGGGTGAGGCGAGCAGGTCTGTGTGGCTCCCAGCGCAGCGGCCCAGGCTGGCCAGCTCCAGACGCTCAGGGCTGCCGCAGCTGCGCCCCAAAGCCAAGACCCCAAGGCAGGAGGGAGGCGATGGCTCCTGTCTAAGCCCCGTCACAGGCCGCCCGTAATGGCACGCCCCCGGATGGCTTTCACGGGAAGGCTGGGCCTTCACCAGGGGAAGCCGTTCCTCTATAATGATGGGCAAAGTTGGTTTGTAGTGGCCACGGTTTGTCATAAATACAGAGTGGGAAGCACTAGCCTCTTAAATTTGGGGCCTTTAGTTCTCGAGGGGCATGTGGGGGAAGACGACTTCATCTTGGGGGTTGTCACCTTTCCCTTTCGGAAAGGACCAAAACTCTACTCTTCGGGAAAGTCAGTATTTCCTCTGATCAGTGGAAACCCAGTCAGCCAGGCTGAGGTTTCTACTTTGACAGAGGAAGGTGATACCGTCCTGGAATCTTTTAAACATCAATTCTTGCCTGAGCAATGGCTGCACCAAGGCAGCCCATGGCTTAGATTGAAAAGCACAATCGAGCGGCAGAGATGGAATTCTCAGAAAATGCCCTGATGCACAATTTCACATGTTTAGTGTTGTGGGTTTCCTGGATCCTGGGCTGGGAACCCAGGTGGTTCTGGGAAAAACTACTCAGTTGTGGACTTCAAAACCAGGCCACCATTCAGGATGACGTTTGCGTTGGCAGGAGTGGGGGGGGGGAGAGCGGAAGTGTGTGCCAGGTGACAAATCACTTGAGCAATAAATAAAGTTTAAGAATTTAATATTAGAACCCACACAGACGTATTATCAAGCAGAAAGCAGAAGTCATACAATGTTTTGAGACAAGACAGTAGGGCCTGGGATGTGCGCCCCCCCCCAAAGTGTATCTGAGTCTCTTCTGTCTGTAGGGGAGACAGCGGGGGATAAAATTTGAGAAGCAGAAGACGACAAGAAGAAAAGGAGACGATAAATCCACTACCAACTCAGAACTTGTGAAGAAGCTCTCTCAAAATAGCCAACGGGGAGAAAGGTAAGGCAGGAGGAGCAGATGGGACCGAGACTTTTTTTGTTGCTGGGTAAATGTTGGTTTATGTAATAAAGGAACTTTGATCCTTCCCGCATCAGGCCGTTCTCTTCCAGGATGGAAAATTTACAGCAGGAAACAGTGACTGAGGGTGGTATGCTTCAATTACGATTTGGGTCCGATAAACTCTGCTTCACAAAACCCAGGCATTTTTCATGAATGGGACTTATGTTATAAACAGGCTGGGTGGGTGGGGGGAACCCTGCACTTGTAACATTTTACACCGGACCAGTTGCTGGCAGTGAATAAGAATAGTTTAAAAATATTTTTAATTTTAGTAAAATTTTTCTGGGTCTGAAGGCTTTTAAATTCTTCAATTATCTTAAATTGCTGCCAAGCTAGGAAAGCAAAATGAACTATGAAATTTGACTGGAAAGGACTGCTTCTTAAAAGAAAAATAATTTGGTCCAGTTGCATTAAGACTATGAGAGATGAAAACCTTATAGAGCGAGGTCACCAGGGGGTCAGGCCACCATATGCCAGTGACAGTAAATACTTCATTTGCTAAATGCAGACTGGCTTCGTGTATGAAGTAATTTGGTTGAAAGGAAGCAGAACGCCACCCTGACAGTGTGGCCTCCCCCAGAGGGGCAGTCTGAGAGAAAGCAGTGCTCCCTGGGTTGAGAAGTGCTACAGCTCTCTCTTCTGTCCTATCCAGCTGGATGTGGATTTTGAACAACTGGATATCTTAAGCAATCTGGAAAACCTTCCAAAACCGTCACGACTCAAGGGTCTAGGGCTCGAGTGATGGCACGCATGTCCCAATTTTATATGCTCATGTACAGTAGAAAAGCCACACCGTCCCCGCACTGAAAATCTTTATTCTTTGTCTGTAGTTGTCTCCTTTCCTGTTCCTGGCGGTCCTTTGTGCCCCCTGTTTTTCTTCTTGAGCAAGAGTTGTGTATTTTGTCTTTTCAAAAAAACTGCAGGGCTTTCTGAAACGTGACGGTTGGTTGGTTTTCTACTTCACTCATGTGTTTTTTATCCTTTAACTCCTTCCTTCTACCTTCTTGGGGATCACTGTTACCTTTCCAAGCTTTCTAAGCTGACAGCTTACTGTTTCTCCCAGTCCTGTTCTGGGTTTTGTGCTTTCACTGTCACCCTGGTCTAGAGAGCGCCTATTTTCCATTTTGATTTCCCTCTTTAATTCAGGAGTGTTTGGCATTTGCAGGTAGGTGATTTTTTGTTTCCTTATTTAGCTTTTTGTTGATTTCTACTTTTAGTGCATTGAGGGCCGGGGGACCAGGGAGGTCACTGACTCTGGCCTGTGCATAGCAAACTTTGTGCAATCTGGGATTTTTTTGGTGGTCTTCATACATGGTCATCTTTTGTGCATGGTCTACAGGTATTTGAAAAGGTACAAAATTCTATAGACAGCTGTTAGATCAAGCTTGTAAATTCAGTAAATCCTTCTGAGGCTTAAATATTTTTACTGATTTGATCTGTTGCTCACTCACTATGAGCATGGACTTTGTTTCTCTTTGTAGTTCTGTTTCTGCTTTGATATTCTAAAGGTGTATTAGGTGGCTGCTGCTGGGAACACTAAATCGCGAGGAATGCAATGGTTTGCCCTCTGAATCCTTTGGAAATGGAAGCTATTTATCAAACTGAACAGTTCTCTCGTGTTGCCCTGCTTTCTCTTAGTGGTTGAACATGATGCTTCCTCTGATAGCTCTTCCCCTACTTACTCTTTGTAGAAGATGGCTGTTTAGTCAATGAATATGTAGAAAATATATACTTTGGATCACATGTTGTAGACACCATAGTAAGCAAAATAGTCATGAATGAAATAATGGTATAAATATATAATTAGAAACTGTGGTAAAAGCTCTGAGGAGAAGGTAGTGCTATTGCAGGTTTACACTGGGGTGGGGGGGTCTGGGGGGGTCAGAGACCACTCTGAGTGAATACTAGATCTCAGGTCCAAAGAATGCATGGGCGTTGGGGCCTTGTGGACTCAGAGACCAGCACATCCAAAGGCCCCAAAGAGGAAAAGGTGTGGAGAATGGAAAGGTGGCCGGGAGGCCGGGCAGGGCCCAGAAGGGCCTATTCACAGTGACAATGCCAGGCCTCAGGTGGAGCTGCAGCCCTGCCCTGTAGTGTACACGATGCTGTGGGAGACCCACGAGGTGTCCACGAGAGAAGGGAGCCCCACTGGGCCCGAGGAGCCAGAAGGATGGCTGGGGGTGTCACCTGAGACAGGTAGGGAGCGGACGCAGGGCGTGGCGCGCGCGCTTGTGTGTGTGTGTGTGTGTGTGTGTGTGTGTGTGTGTGTGTGTGTGTAGCGGGGGAAGGAGGTATCTCTCCGAGCCATCAGTACCTGATGGAGCGCAGAGCCATGAGCGAGGTCTGACAAACTGCAGCTGCCCACAGGCCTCGAGAGAAAAGCGAAGGCAGGTCAGGAATGTGGGGGTGCGTTTAAAACCTGGTGCAGCGTCCCTCTGTTTTCAGGACTGTAAAGCTGGTTCTTGCCATTTTCTCCCTGCTCCCGGATGAGGCTGCTTCCTAAATGCCGTCGTAGGGAAAAGCAAGCGCGAGGTCGTAGTTGTGGCCCGCCATGGTGTCACAGGATGAACGGCAGACGGGAAGGGCACTCTGAAAGGCCAGCTGGTCCACTGCGAACTCGTAGGCGTGGATCAGCCCCCGGTGTCTGGGGAGAGCAGCGAGATGGCCACAGGGTCAGTGGGCAGGACCGGCCTTGCCCCTGGGGCTTCTGCCTTTGCAGCAGCCATCTCCGTGAGACAGGAGAGCAACTCACTGTAACAGAGGTGTCCTTTGGGCCCATTGTGTCCGACACTCAAAATTCTGGGACTAGAGCTAAACAGGCAGGCAGACAAGTGTGATGGAGGGAATTATGTGCTGAGAGGCGAGGCATCGGGCCTCCCATAGCAGCTGCTCAGAAGCCAGGCCAAGAGTCTAATAAGAAAAGGACCCTGAGTCACCCAGCAGACTGGGGACTCAAGTCTGAGTGAGACTAGGGCTTCACCACTGTGACGAGGACTCTAATCACCAGGTCCCTCAGCCCTCTGACGGGCTCTCAGCACATATGGTCAGCCCCCCTTTCTGTGTCCCAACCCCATGCAGTCGTCCTGCAGAAATGTGACCTACTGGGGGGCAAACACTGAACCCAGGCACTCAGCACGTGTGATTTGCTAACATCACTCCCTCTACTGCGTCTGTATTTCGCTGTGTCTGAGAGCATGTCCGTAGGGAACAATGGCACGGTGGGTTCTATGACTAAAATCAAACTGAACTTAATTTTCTGAACAGCTACAAGCCCAGCCCAGCCCACTGACCTCCTGTGCGTGGCGAAGCCGTCCAGGTCGGAGTTGCGCACCACCCTTTCGTAGGGCACGTTGGCCGTGATAAGGCTGTGGCTGCTGAAGGCGATGTGACGGACGGGGTGTCTGGAACACAGGGGAGAGAGGACGCTCGTAAAGGGAAGTCCCACTGCAACGAGCACCTCCTGCATTGGCCGCAAGGCACTCCAAACCCTCTACACCAGGCATTTCGTTTACAGGAGGAAACGGGGACCCCAGAGGGGCTGTCTTGCCTGGGTTCCCAAAGCTCGTTTGAGCCAGGCCACACTCTAGGCACCACTCTGAACAAGTCCAAACGCCCCTTATGCATTCTGGCCAACCGTCCCAACAACGTGGTGTGTTTTGGACATAAAAGGATAAACTCGGCAGGCAGCATGCTGTAGAGAACAGCTCCCTTCCTGACCCGCCCCGGCTGGTCTTGGACAAGTCACTCTAGCTCTCCAAGCCAGGTCCCCCATGCACAGGGTGTGGGGGCTAATTAGTGGTGATCCACAGAAGGTCCCCTAGTCCTAAAGTCAGGGCTACACGTGACACATGCATGCTGGATTGTAAAAGCACACTCAGAAAATCTCGGAATGAAGTTGCTTGAAATCCACGCAGCGAAGGTTTTTTTGCTCATTCCAGAAATTTCTATCAAGTGCCTACTATGGTCACAGCATGGAGCCAGGAGACTCAGGATGAAGAAGATGTCCAACGCAAGCAGACGCTGCCACCAGAGAGCTGACCAACTAGTTAAAGAAAGTAAGGTACGTTCCCACAAAACACAGCCCATGTTTCCAGAGCATGAGAGATGTCACAAGCCACAAAGATGGGACACAGGATTTGGCACTGGGGAGGAGGAACAGGAGACCACAGGGTGGCAGAGGGAGGAGAATCTGTTCAGCCTGGGCCGGCCGGGCGTGGGCTTTGTGGCCAGAGCAGAGGACTCTCAAGAGAGTAATGAGAGTGAAGGGGAGCCAAGCGCTGTCAGTCCAGGGTTTGCAGCAGCAGCCGGAGGACAGTGTTGTTGGGGGTTTTGCAAGGAGCCCACGGAGGCAGGAGGACTGGAAAGCAAAGGGCGGGTGTGAAGAAGATTCAAGGAAGACAGAAGGGAAAGACTAGGACTCAGTCCCCAGCTTGCACCTGGCTGACTGATGGAACCAGCGAGAGAAAGGGGCACACAAGCGAGAGCTGGTTGAGGAGGGGTGGGAGGACCTGGAGTTTGGCAGAAGAGGCTGAAGTGGGGCCGGACAGGAAGCTGACCAATCGACAGCTGACCCGCAGCTCAGAAGAGGGTCACAGCCACGGAGTGACAGGCGAGAACCTGAGAGAGCTCACGGATCCTGAGCAGGAGACCGAAGAGGGAGCCATCAGCCTTGTTCTGGTGGAAACGGTGCCCGCGTGCGGGACAAGCCACTAACCGGTGGTGACAACTGAAGTGCATTCACAAATGAGTTAGAGAGGCAAATGCTGGGACAGGACGACAGTTCTGGGAAGACCTTACTTACCCTACCTTCACCTGAATGACTCATCCACAGGCATGCAGCTTTTCAGGGAGAGAAAAACGAGATCTGCTGGAGTGCAGGCCTAGTGAACTAAACGCGCTGCTGATGGGAACTAAACGCGCTGCTGATGGGAGAGGGGCTGGTGGCAGTCCCCGGATCAGGAGCTGTCCTAGAGGCCAGGTTGAGCCAGCTTTGTGAAATAGAAGGTTTTCCTTAAAGGCAAACATTTCTGGGACTCCGTGTGGGAGTTTTAGTTGCCCTTTGGCGCCACCTGGTGGCAACGCCGTGCATCACCACAGAGGTCAGAAAAAGGGCGTATGACGCAGTGGGCCAAGTAAGACAGGGTGACAGGGTGCCGGGCCGGGCTGGACGGGACGGGATGGAGCCTGGCGGTGTAGACTTCATCCAGGGCTCTGGACGGATAAACGTGGCTGGCTGAGGCACCCGCTAGCACTACCCTGCATGGAAGAAACCACAGTCTTCTTTGAACCTTGCCACCTCTTGTACTTGACCCTGAACTTAAAATGAAGACTGTGCTGTCTTCTCATAGGTCTGATTTAGCATGATTTGAGTGGGGGTACGTCTCAGGTCACACTTACAGACCCTGCCACCTTGGCACGCGCTCCTTTATTATGCTCACAGTTGGCCGGCCCCAGAACATCGTTACAGTGGAGGGGGACACCTGCCTCAAGAGCAGGGTTCCCCACTGGAGGCCTGTAGGGCGATGTGGGTAAGGTGGGGGTGAGCTCAGGTCCGCTACAAGCCTAAGCACTTTCAGTACTAAGTGCCCTTCCAAACAGTGTAAGGAAAGTCCAAGAAATGGGCAGAAAATCCCATCCTGCAGGTCGAGACGTTTGAAGTAGAAGAAGGTGGGCCTGGGCCAGCCCTACCTGCCACCTGTGGGAGGGGGGCCTGCAGCGCACCTGCACCTCAATGGGGGAGTCCCATACGGTCTGTACCCGAGCTGGGTATGAATTATGGCACTTTGAACAATGTAAGACAGGAAATGTCTCTCTAATGACCAGCTCCATTTCTGAGCCTCAGTTCCCTCATCTGGAAAATGGAGATGCCAGCAGCCAGCTCGTGGGGTGACGGTGAGGATGATCGCACATGGGTGGCACTGAGCACAGTGCCCGGCTCAGCAGTTCACCAGTATTATCAATACTGTGCTTACTGAAAACACCGAGAAACAGCCTTACCTGGAATGTACCTCCCACAGCTTCTGGTTCATCCGATAATCCCACACGGAGACCAGGCCCTCCTCGCCTCCACTGACGATCTTCCAGTCGTCCATCTGGACTGCAGAGACTCCAAGTTGGTGGGCAGAGAGCGACAAGGCGATTTTGTCAGTGCGCAGGTCATGGATCCTCACCCTGGAAGGCCAACGAGCACAGGGGTTAGACGTAAAGCCGGAGATGACAGCTTCCTCCTCAGCTGTGCTGCTCTGTGCACAACAAGCCTATGAAAACGAAGAATACGAAACCCTTCCGGTTGCAAACCACCAAAGGCTGATATAAAACGTTATCTCCTTCTTAGCAGACTGTCATAGGAAGCCAGGAGGGTATAGCAACGAACTACAGTGGTACCTCGGTTTTCTAACGTAATCCATAAGTTCTGAAACGTTGGAAAACAGCCGACAGCTAGGCCTCGGGATCTTGCACTCAGCAGAAGCCATGTGACATGTTCGACTTCTGAGTTGTGTTAAAAAACCGAAGCATTTATTTCTGGGTTTATGGTGTTCATAATCCAAAATGTTTGTCAATGGAGACATTCGAAAACCGAGGTACCGCTGTAGTTTAGAGTATCCACGACTGTTGAATCAGAATGATTTAAAAGCACACAGAAGAGAGACTCAGGACAAATCCCTTAGCTGCCCTGTCGCTCACTTTATCTGCTCAACAGGGGAGACACCTGTCCTGGGGACAAATCCACAGAGAGGGATGCTGACATCTGATTGGTACTGTGCCCCTCATGGCGTCAGCCGTGAAGGCTGTCCACACGGCGAGTTTAACTCTCAGCACGGAAATGTTGCTGGTGGTATAATATTCTGGTAAGAGCAAGAGGTAAACCAGCTACTCCTGTCTGCAGCCCGAACCCTTACCTGGTTGGGAAAATGACACTTTTCAGGTATTTAACTCAGCTTTGTAAGTTATCACCATCTTAGTGAAATTTGGAAAGGGAGCACCTTAGTTGACTAAGCGTAACAGAAATCTCTTATCCACCAGAAACACTAACATACTTAGCTGCTGAAATAAGCCACAAGAGCTAAAATTAAATGTGGCAAAATTTCTGTACAGGGGAAGTGAACAGACCCTGTGCTATATGTCAAAAAGGAAAAGGCCCCACTATTTAGCCGGGGAGCTGGGCACACAATGCTAGTGTTAAATGTGACCAAAAACGTGCTTCACACAGAAAATGTGGTGAGAAGGAACTAGCTGAACCATGTTCCTGTCCTAACCTCTTCGTTATATGAACATGCATACACAAACCCACTCTTTTCAGAGCTCAGAGAGAAAATTACTGTAAACCAAAAATTCTGTACCTTAGCTCACCAAATTTGAAGGCATAATTAAGAGTCTGTTTTTGTTTTCTTTTAACAGAAAAGGACTCAAAGTGAATGACCCATGGATACTCTCTGAAAGAAAGTGAAATAGCAAAATCCCGAAGACCTGTGAGGAGCCAGCCCACAGGCCGTGTAGTAGGAACCTGTAAAACAAATGCCGAATGTAGTAGAAGGAAACAGATGGCTGAAGACCCAACGTGAGTGTTGGGTCAACAGATGCACACAGGACAAACCCACCTGTTAACGGAAAGTGCTTCCAATGGGTCACAAAGCAAAACTCCTTATATGCTACACACAAAAAAGGCACGTTTGCGGTGGCAGGAAGGGAGATGATCATTGTAATACCGGGAAAGGGATTTCGGAGCAAAAAGCACTGGATGAGAGTACTCTACAATGATGAAGGGTACAGTTCACTCACTGGTCCAACTTGCCAGGAAAAAACGAAAAACCTACACGGACCTAATTTCTTTCTTGCAGGTAGAATCCCCCCACCCCCCACCCGCTGCTTTTAATAATTCAATTTCTTTAGTCATTATAATCTACTTGGGTTTTCTATTTCTTGAGTTATTTTAAGTTTCCAAATTTGAAAATGTACTCGTACATGAATAAATGACTTTCTAGGAAAATAAGAATTACCAAAACTGACCCCCTTAGGGGACAGAAAATCCAAATAGGTAAAATCACAAACTTGGAAAGCTGTCGAGGAACAACTGTGCCTGCAAAAAAAGAACCAGTGAAACTGGCCCAGCCTGGAAGGAACTGCCACCCCAGGGCTGTGGCCACTGCTCCACAGAAAGGGCCAACACTTCCATACTCTGCATACAGCCAGCATTCTAGTACCAAGAAACCTGATAATGACAGCGCGATGAATGACAGTTACAGATCTGTATCAAACCTAAGACCTGAATAAAACATTAACTAATAGAATCCACAGCAATACTCTGCAAACAAGAGGAATCCATTTAGGGTATCAGTATAATTCACATTATTATAACAAACACATGGCAATTTCCATGGATGCGGAAACAAAATTTGATGAAGTATAACACTTATTCCTAATGAAAAGTCTTTAAAAAATGGTGATCTATTTTTACTACTATTATTTCATTGTTTTTAAAAATTAGATATAACTGAAAGAAAATGAGAGGTAGATAAATTTATCACTAGAGATGACAATCCAAGGTAGTTCAGAATCAAATATAAATTAATGTCAACATTAATTGCTGTCTTAGGTACAAACAACCACTAGTTTTAAAAGTGTAACCGAAGACCCCACTTGTAATAGCAATTAAAGGAAAAATACCGTATAATACCTTTCTCATCTTAGAGTTCTACCATGTACATTACACCAAAATAAATTATAGACGGCTCAAAGAGTTAAACAAAAAGTTAAACGTAATTAAACTCTAAATATTCAGAATAGGGAAGGCCTTTCTAAACATAAAAAACAAAACAAAACAAAAAAACCCAGAAGTCAAAAAGGAAAATATGGGTAACTAACTATATAAAACTGTTTAGTTTTTTTCCACATCAGGGGGAAAAAAAATCATAAGGCAAATGATAAACTGGAGAAAATGTTGGCAACAGAACGGACTGGCTAACTTCTTTTAAAAAAAATTCATTGAAATCGATAGTAAGGACTGACAATCCAATATTAAAAAGAGAGTAAAGATAAGAAAAAACAGTTCACAGAAAAAGAAATGCTAAGGGCTTTTAAACATGTGTAAGATGTTCAAGTTCATTGGTAATGAGAAATTACGAAATAAACTATAATGCAAAACAACACTTGCCACCTGTCTACCCAGCAAAGATAAATTTGGTAGAACTCTCAGGTCCTTTCATTGACATGAAAAATGTGAATGAGGGGTTGAGAGACAGGAAGAAGGGGACAGTTCAGCATATGTTCAAAAGAAGTCCCAGAAGGAAAAAATAGAGTATGGCAAAGAAGCAATATTCAAATAGTTAACTGTTTCCACAATTGATGAAAGAGATGCATACTCACACTCAATGACCACTAATCAGAATAAATAGAAATCTGTACCTAAGAGTATCCTAAAAAGTGGGAAAATGTGAAAGTCAAAAGAAGTCGTAAAAGCAACCTAAGGAAAAAAGACATTCCCTATTAAGGAACAATAATTAGACCCAGGAAAAATTAGAAACAACATTTAAGTTGTCATGAATCTGGATGGCACAATTAACTAGTTCCATCGCTCGAGTGCTAGTTAAAGTAATTATGCTGCATCCTACAATGGGAGCCCGAGCAGCCATGAGAGACTGAGGCAGATCCGCACATACTGATAGGCAGTGTCACCGAGACACTGCTGTAAGAGCAGGCCTAGGGGCCAGCCGGGTGACGGGGGGTGTACCCCCCTGCAGGACGCTGACCAGCAACTGCAGCTGAGGAAGATGACAAGGCTTCTTGGGAAGAGAAGCCCCAGAAGTCCAGCTCTTCCCTATACATGTCTTTGTGCTTTTGAATTCAGTTTCCAATGTGTAGGTTACCTGTTTAAGTAAAACTGAAAAAAATTCAAGATAAAATTCTGGAAGGATATACCGTGTTTCCGCGAAAATAAGACCAGGTCTTATATTAATTTTTGCTCCGAAAGATGCATTAGGGCTTATGTTCAGGGGATGGCAACCTGAAAAACCATGCTAGGGCTTGTTTTCTGGTTAGGTCTCATTTTTGGGGAAACACGGTACTTGAATTGGTAACAGCAGTTACCTTGGGGAAGAATAGCAAATGAAGAATGAGGGGAATACAGGCAGCTTTTACCTTTTATTCTAGATACTGCCGTGTTTTTTAAGGAACAAGGACTCACTCCTGATCGGGAGGGGTACCTGGAGGCTCCAGAGGCACTGGCCACGCTCTCTCCTGAGCCGGGCGGTGCATGCACAGGTGCTCTGTTACTCTTTAAACTGTACCCCATACCTCACAGACACTCCCAGGCACGTGCTCTGTGTTAAAGAAAACAGGATTTTAGAAATATGTCGTCTTCGAGCACAAAGGAAGGATCCATGAATTCTTCCCGGGAGACCAGGTAAGTAGCCAGGGAACCGTATTAATGAAGGGCTCTATCACTATCGCGTGCTGTCCAAGCCCTCGTTTCCCACGAGGGAGCGAGGACTGGAGAGGTGCAGAGAGAACTTGGCGAACCAAGGTCTTCTGTCAGTGCACAGAGACACTTCTCTTTCGGCATCTGAGGGTAAGAGAAGGGAGAGCAGGTATTGATGCTGTAAAAGCAACTCTGCCTGTAGCTACGACGGCTGCACTGCTGACTGACGGGAACTTGAAACGGACGGGGGGAAAAGAAAATTTTAGCCCAAGTACTTTTCAGCACATATTTGGTTAATAAGGGTCTATTCTGCTGTGGTGATTTTCATAAAGAGCTCCTCTGTTGAATATTTATACTCTATAATTTACAGTTTGGCTGTTAAGGAGACAAAGGCAAACACAAATTTGGTCCAGAAGTTCAAAGTTTGCCATCTGTTTTCCTATTGTATTTAGACATCAGCATGGATGGCTCCAAACAAAATAAACAAATATACCAAAAGATGCAGCATTTGTGTATTTTGTACAACCAAGGAAAACAAAAATGGGACAAAAACAGACTCGAACTTGTCCCCACAGGAAAAAGGAAAAAAGCATTTATATGGCATCTCCTTCGAGAGACATCACTCCGGATTCTGGTCGACAGACAGAAACTGCAAACACCAGTGTGTGACGTCCACATGAGCCATGCGGATTCGCATTAAGGACCTGGTGTCGGCCTGGAACGTCTGACAGCGTGCGGCACCAACCCGAAGCGCAGCATACCCTGGCAAAGCCCGTATCCTCAGCACGCAAATCAAATACAATAGGAAATACCTGGGAAACAGGGAGCAGGGCAAATGGGCCCCAAAGTGTGTGCCCAGACAACTGATTCCGGGGACAAAGGCGCCAATGGTAGGTACTGTGAACCCCTATCGTAGCGAGTATTTCATCAACTTCGCCCGTTGAAAAGAAAAATAATTGGTCCGAAAGCTGTAATTGTATTATGTTTAATATTCATGGTTGGGTTTGGAGGGCTGTTCCAACACTCACTCTCTCCAGTCCCTCTCTAATGAAAATCGCACCATAGGAGTCTGCTCTAGCCCGCCAATTAAAACAAAAGACACCAGAACCTTCCAAAGACTCCAACAGAGGAGCATCCATCTGATGGGCAGGAAAACGTGCTGGAACGGAGAGGGAGGCACGCTCTGGTTGGTCCTGTGCTAAGAGCTTTGAATAACTTATTACAACACTTACAGATGGAGCAGATACAACATTTACGCCCCACTCACTCTCTCTCTAACAGCAGGCAGCAGCACCAGAAGCACACCACAACTTTATATTTGTCAGGGCAAGAACTAAGTGCTAAGACTCTTTGATTGGGGGTCACAACTCAGGGCTCGTTTCCCACTGCTTTGGATTAAATAGTCCCATATAATAACAGGAAACTACTTGGTGGTAAAGATGAAGCCTATTCCAACTCTGGCCCGGCAGTTTCATTAAGAGGGACCTGACCTTCAGCTCTATTTCTATCCAGAAAATAAAGGGAACAAGCAAGAAGGCATTAAAACGTAGGCTTTTTAATAAAATGACCAAATTAATCAAGAAAACTAGTATTTTTTTTTTAAAGAAATCAATACATGATTCTGTTTTGTCTCACCGGACCTAGGTTTTAAAGAGGATTTTAAATATAATCTTATAGGCCAAAATCAATAGCTTTATCTATATAGCACTGATGATGGCCTTTAACAAATGATTCATTTGAAACAGCAACTAGAAAAGCAGCCCAGTTCAATCCAACGAGGTTACGCTCTGTATATTGCCCATAAAGAATAATAAACCCCTCGGACTGATCACTCAACCTTCCTGGACCTGTTTTCTCACGGGCCAGCTCTGCTCGATCGAACATTCTGCGGTCCATAGCAAGCCGGCCCACGATACTACCTGTGGGCGTGAGGCTTTATATGACACCAAACTAATAAGGCACATGATCCCAAAGTGAAAACACGGAAACATTTAGCTTACTTTAATATCCTTTTAAATTTTAATCAGATGAGTATACCTAGAATAACCCCTCGATTTTATGGTCAATTGATTTTCAGCAATGGTGCCAAGACAATTCAATGGGGAAAGAATAGTCTTTTCAACAGATGATGCTCGGACAGGTGTATATCCACATGCAAAAGAATGAGGCTGGACTTGCACCTCACACCATATGCAAAAATTAACGCCAAATGTATTGTGACCTCATTGTAACAGCCAAAACCTTAAAAATTCTTAAAAGAAAACATCGGGGTAAATCTTTGTGACCCTGGGCTAGGAAATGGCTTCTTCAATATGATACCATCAGGACAAGTGACAAAGAGATAAATTGAACTTCATCAAAATTAAAAACGTTTGTGCTTCAAAGGATACCATCAAAAGAGTGAAAAGACAACCCACAGAATGGGAGAAAGTATTTATAAATCATATCTGGGGGTTGGTATCTGGAATATATAAAAAACTCTTACAACTCAATAAATAAGAAGACAAATAACCCAATTAAAAAATAGGCCAAGGATCTGAATAGACATTTCTCCAAAGAGTCCAAAAAGCACATGAGTTCATCAGAAAAGCATGAGCAGATCACAGATGAGAAGACTGAGAGCTTCAGAACGGGAAGGGGCCTCGTTTAACACAGCCCTCTACTGCCAACTATGGCGTTTATTTAAACCACTGAGAGGAAAGTGGGAGTTCTGATTCTGGCCAAGATGGAGTAAGCCCCAAACTGCCTCTGTCTTCTGCCGACTACAACCCAAACCTCTGGGCAAAACACAAAAAGCAAATTCCTGAGGACTCTGGAGAGTTAAGTCAAGATGGAGGATTGTGGAGGAAGTGGCCACATGAGGAAGGGGTTTCCCAATTCCCCCCTCTTTTGTCTGTCTTGCCCTGAGTGTGAGCTCCAGTAGCAGAGCTGTGTGGTGATGCAGGAGCTAAAACTCCAACAGAAACTCCGTCTTTCTGAAGGACCAAGGAAGGGGCCTCTGCAATCCAAAGAGTGTGTGTAGGGGTGTGGCTTTGCCCCTCTTTTCTTTGTGGCTTTGCCCCAGAGACAGTCCCCTCATTATAGGACTGTAAAACTCTGGGAGAATCCCCACATGCTGGTCAGTGGCCCAGGGAAAGGAGTCCCTGAAGGCTGGAAAGTGTCGGGATGAAGAGAGGCAATGGGAGGAAGGGAGCCCACTGTGTAGCACCCCACAAGACCCCAGGCTCGCCGCTGAGCTGTGCAGGACAAACCCAAAGCAGCACAGCAGAGGTTCTGAGAACTCAACGCAGTTGAAGCCACTGCCATCTGACCACCACCTGAATGGCTCATGTGTGGACAGAGCCACAGAAGCCAAGACAGGACTTGTAGTCTGAACCTAACCGGGGTTATTACCTGTTTTAAAAAAAAATCTCCAGAGGATTATGTAACAGGATCCAAAGTGGACACAACATTCAAAATATCCAGGATACAATCCAAAATTACTTGACATAGCCCTCCCTCCCCCCCAAAAAACAACCCAGGAAAATGTGACCCCTTCTTAAAGAAAAAAACGATGAACAGGTGGCAACCCTAACGTAACCCCAATTTTGGGAATCATCAATGACTTTCACGTGGGTATTGTAACTATATTCCATGAGTAAAGGTCAAATGGTAAGAAAGAATGGCATTTGGAGCAGAGAAGTAGAAACTATGAAACAGAACTGAACGGAAATTTTGAATCAAAAAATATAAAACCATTAAAATAAAAAAATCCACTGGATGGGCTCAATAGCAGAATGGAGATGACAGAGCGGTCAGTGAACCTGAAGTTAAATTAAGAGATATTATGCAATCTGAAGGCTAAAAAAGTAAAGTTTAGGAAAGAAAATGAACAGAGCTTCAATGATCTGTAGGACGATAGCAAAAGGTCTTACATTCACATTATTGAAGGCCCAGAAGGCGAGGAGAAAGGGATTAGTGCAGGGAAAGAAAAATATTGGAAGAAATGGCCAAAAACTCCCCCAATTTGGTGGAAGACATAAATTTACAGATTCTAAATGCCCAGTGAACCCCCAAACAGAGCTTAATTAAAAAACAAAAACCAAGTGGTCTCTTTCCTGCAGACTTTCTCTTGGGAACCCACTGAAGCTTCTCACTCATGCTCCAGTTCCTAAGCTATTACTTCATTTTTGCCTTCACTGAACAAATACATACTTTCATTGAAAACACCACTGACAGTAAGAAGCACTGTTACTTTACGGGACGTTTTAAAATTCGGCCAGTTCATTTTAAGATGCCATTGTGAAAGACACATTCTGATTTCACCGATAGGGAGATATAAGAGGGAAGAGAAAAGTACATCTCGGGATAAACACAAAACATACAGTGTTAAACACTGACTGAGCACTAGAAGACACTGTGGGGAGAGGAACAGACTGAAGCCTCCGGTCCTAACACCTAACTGACGCCAGGCATCTAACATGACTCATTGTTCTTTCTTCTTGGTTTAGAAGACAAAATTTGCATTTTAAAAAACTCACTGCTCTATAGCATTCAAACTCTTGTGCGAAGCCACCCCAAACCCCTCCCCAGTTACAGCCCTTCTCTACCAGCCAGGGAAAAGCACAATCCAGTGATACCTCAGTTTCCACCCTAATCAACCTCTTAATTTTCATCAGACTCAACTAACACATCCTCTGTTTGTGTTTTTTTTTTTTTTCTGGAAAGGGTGACAAGCTAGGTGAGCTATTTTCTTCAATTTTCATTTCAGCCTATTTCCATGCCCCGCCCCCAAAACAACTCCTTGCAAAATGACACCCTTGCGAACTGAATCAAGCTGATTTCCTTATTTGAACGAAAACTATTTTTGTCTTAAGCTGGGACAGTTTTATGTATCTTTAGAGTCCATTTCACCCTCAAGTTATTTATAAAGTACTAAGGCAATGCACTGGAAATTCAGTTTTTTAACATAAAAAAAGGAGATTCTAGGTTTTTAAAAATTGCATCAGCCATTAAGTAACAGCCAAGGATGTAGTTCTTTTCACAGTCTTTGACCCCTTTCGCCCACTTTTGAAATAAAACATAAGCTGTACAACCCTGGGCGTTCCTCTCAGGAAATCCTACTCATAGCTATTTAAGCCTTTGGGGGAAAAAAACCCACAAGACTTCCGTCTACTACACTGAAAAGTGTAGATTCCTTATTCCTTCCTGTTTCCACATGTACGATTTTTTAACTCCTGTGTTTCAAATTCTATTGCTAACACTGCTATTCTAATGAATAAAGAACAGCCTTGCAGGTGACGGTGAGCTCATGATGTCCCAGCAGTGGTCAGAGAGCTGGTACACAAATTTAAGACTGCCCTGATGAAAGGCCACTTTGGATAGCCCCGCCCCAATTTCAAGTCACTAGTCTGTTCTTTTCATCCACAGAGACGGAGGGGTTAAAAAAGAAAAGAACATTGCTTACTAATAAAATGGACTTCACGTGGTCAAATGTGGACGTCGAAATGACCACGAGCTCTTGTACACTGAGCATTTCGCTCCTCTCCTGGCCATGGGCACATAATCAGGCAGCCCAGCCGCAGAGGAAAAAGTCAGCGGTCCTGGTCTCCTAAGTGTCAGGACCGCCTGGCTCTGACAGTTGTTCTAGAGCTAAGTGAGTTGAATGATACAGAAACGGAGATCTCGTCTCTGGAACACCATTTTGGTTTCCTGGGAGTCGAGCTGTGGCTGACCACCTAAACGGCCATGCTGTAAACAAACTCTGAAGCATAACCTACAATCCCAAACGCTTCCATCTGGATGCCCCAAAGAGCCCTCTGCATTTGCTCTCTTGGAAAGCGAGCCGCTACGCGGTCCCTGTGGGGAGGGACCTCTCAGATAAGCCTTTGTACAGCTCGGTCTGGAAACTAAACCGTGACAGTAAAACTACAAAGTGATGGCTTTCGTTTACCGTACCGCATGTGGGGCCACTGATCAAGCCTAGCTTTTGAAGAGAAAAACTGGACCCACATGGAAGAGTTCAGTTCTCAAGCCTCGGAAATATCAGCCATTTTTGGAGGCCTTAGAAAAAAACTGATCCAGCATTTTCTTTCAGTAAAGGTACTCGCATTTTCTTTTGGCTCTAAGGGAAGGGAGCGGTAGAGGGGTGAAGGTCAGGAGTTGAAAATATTATTTGACAAAATAATTATTTGTGCAAGCTGCTGCACTGGAGCCACAGAGATCTAGGCTTTGGCACGAAGGCGTACCCAACTCACGATCTGATCCCCCCACAGAGCAGCCTGCCACCTGCAGCCTGGGGCCGGGCCCGGGGGAGGGGGTGCTGGCAGACCCTGGCCTCCAGCCAGGCTACCTCTCTTCAGGGCAGTGGATCAGACATGGCAGATAACCAGCCAAAAAAAAAAAAAAAAGAAAGGAAAAGACAAGGGGGAGAGGGGACGGGGAGGGAAAAAACCTAAAATTTGGACTCAGAGAGTCTTTTCAAACACTTTAATCCTTTCGTGCTGATGGTTCCTGGAGCGTCCGTGGCTGGCACTGGACCCTGTACCGGGAAAATCCGAGTCCCTAAGCCAATGCGTTAAAGAGAAGACTGCTAATCAGCTAAATAGAAACTGGAATCTGTTCACATAAAGTCTCTTTTTTCCCCCATCACCAGAGGGACACCACAGTGTTCTGAAATACACTCTTGACATCATTTGGCAGGCAACCCTATTTTGTTGAACATGATTCATCCCTTAGGTTATTGTTTTTAATATTAGAAAGTGAGCTTTTAAATGCCAAACAAATTTTGCAGCAGGGAGACAAAAGATATTCCAAGTGGTCTCACTGGACCTTCCACCAACTGCGTCCACCAAATGGCTTAAAAGACAACCTTCCCATGGTGTTTCAGAAATGAGGCAGAGACACGGCTCCGTCCAACTATTACCTAATACGAGACTTTGTTCTCCAAGTTCACAGAGACAGTATTTATGGGATCGGGGCTGAACTCAGGTGGCCAGGCTGTGTGTGCACTGAGGATGGAGGAGTGGGAACCGCAGAGGAAATGGGCGAGCACAGTGGAGGCCAGGCGCAAGGCCTGGGCGGGTGCTGCGGTGGCTACAGCAGGGTGCGTGGTACTCAGACATACCTCCTGTCCATGTTGCCACTGACCATGAGACTGGGAGGGCTGTCCCTGAGGTTGACGCACGTGAAGTCGCCCAGTGCATTGCCCAGCTTCGAGAGGCAGCGTTCTGCTTCCAGGCTGTACACCAGGATCTGGGGAGGAAGAAGAAGATGCGGTGTGCCGTTACAATCCTGCAGACTTCCATCAAACACGTTTCACTGCAGCGTCGCCCAGGGCAGGGTCATTACCTCCGCTCCCATTAAAGACGGTCTGCCACGAAGTATCCTGACCTTTTCCAGGTAACGATATGACAGGGAGATGGCTGGTAGAATGACAGAAGGAAATGCAAAAGAGAAGAAAGGAAAAGCCAGAGCGTTCCTCAGGCCCAGGTGCAAACAAACTCAAAGGACACAAAGAAAAATGCCAAGCGAGGAAATTAGGTTTCCCAGTTTCCTAACACAGAAAAAGAGGCGTGGAAACTAAGGTCACTGGCTGCTTCTGGTTGGGAATTAATGGGGATGTAAAAAGATCCAGAAAGTTGCGGCTAAGCCAGCTTGGGTTCTCTTTCTTTTTCCCCTCTCTGTATTTATACTACAGGAGGTAAAACAAAAGTCCTGTACAAGTACCCAGGTAGACGAAGCTTGCGTAGTTAACCACTCAATGATTCCTTTAGACTAAACTACAAAGTCCGAGTCCCAAATGTTTCTCTCTTCGATCACTCTCCACTTGCCAATTTTAGGAAGCTCTGTTCCACAACGTATGAGGCAAATAAGAAGACATTCTTCGTCTCTAGACAATGTACTCATTGAATGTGAACACTTCCAGTGACTTCTCTCCAGCAAAAAGAAAAACTAAGGATGACTCATAAATAATCTTTCTGAAGATTATTTAAGTCTTTTATTTAAAAAAAAAAAATCTTAGTAATTCAATTCCACTTGATTGACATTAAATGCCTGCTATGGGCCAGTCACTGTTGTAAGTTCTGGGGACACAGTCTTTGTCCCAAAATTCACAGTTCAGAGGCCTCCTCATTCACACACACGCATGCACACACGCACGCGCACACACGCGCACGCACGCGCGCACACGTACACACACACACTCCAGTGCATACATTGTATTCTGTGAACCATGTGGTTAAAATTAATCACTGAACTCCAAAGTTTTAATATCAGTATTTTGTAGTGAGAGTCTCCTCTCCTAGCACACATGCAAAAATGTGTTTTTTTCCTTGTTAACCTATTCATTTATCAGCTATTAGTATACAGGTTCTTATTTTAGTACTGAGAAGTTAATCAACTGTCTCCAACGTGAATACCAGTGATCTCACTGTCAACACACATTGCTAACAACGGAATCTTTGGAAATTCCTAATAGTACAAACAACACTACAATATTTACTAATTATTGCTATATAGCATCTGAAAGGGAAGCATACACTTTCAAAATTTAAAATGCCTTCTTAATCCATAAGACCAGAGAGCAAGCTAAATTTTATTTTTATTTTCATGCAGTTGAAAATACAAGTTTCTGAGAAAATTTCCACAATTCTAAAATACCCAAAATAAGATTATCCTTCCAGGTAAGAACACAGAAATAATCAAATCTCCTATCTACAGTGAAAACCTAAAAAGTGCATTAAATCAGCTCCTGGAGGGAGGGGGGAAAAAACCCAATAACCTCGGTCTATCATGAAAGTAATATTCTGCATTTATTACCATTATAGGGCTTTCAATAGGGTTCTCAGACTCAGTATCTTCTTGTTTTTAAAATACTTCAAGTTTTACAGCAGGAAGGTAGGCCTTCAAAATATAAAGTGTCCATGGTAAATATAAAAATTAAAATCTGACACTAAGTCAGTTCCTATCCTTTACTTTTTCTAGAAGTTCTTACTTGACAAGTGGATGGATCATTTCGGAGTGATAGAGTGAGATCTCATCCCTCTCGAAAAAGACTGCAAATTCATCATAAAGACATCTAAGTTAGTCGTCAGGAGTCAAGTATTTTCTAAAATGTTTAATAATTCAATGAATTAGAACTATCTGAAGAGTACCTTCACCATTACGTTTAGTTAAAGACCACAGAGATTAGAAAACACATTACCCATCTCCAAGGCGGGTCTTTCCATGTTACAAGTCCCTTAACGACCTTTACCATTTCTCCCTCCCTCCCTCCCGCACTCTCTCTCTTTTAATAAGGTTGAGCAAATGGGACTTCATTTTATCTGATTGCCACAGACTAGTGAGATTAATTATTCATGCTCACACTCTCCCCCTTGTTAAGATATGCATTAGACTAATTTTTCTCTTTATTGCCCTAGTTGGGTGAATCTCCATCCATGGCACTTGACCCACTCTCAGAGGCGTATGGATATGCTGGAAAGAAGGAAAAAAACTACCCGTAGTGAAAATCTTGGAGAAAATATTCTGCCCTAATGTGACCGCCAAATCAATAGACGTTGCTGGAGATTTTTTTCTTTTAAGTAGCAAGTGTATATTACAAAGAGCTTAAATAGTGATTACTGAGCAAATCTTCATAGGAGTTAGATGTTTCTTTAAGAATTACCTAAGACGACTAAGCCATGTTAAGACTGGTGTGTATTTTGCGAAGATAACTATGGGTGGTTTTCCTTTCTCTTTAGCTTCCAGGTAAATCTTGAGGGCACTGGTGGAAGCAAGTATTGTTTAAAAAGAACTTTGGCAGAAAGTTCTTTCTTTCGGTCTGTTTTTTTCTGCTTAGAGATCTTCAAGTATTTTTAGAACTCCTAATCTTAGAATCCTTTCAATTTTGTCAAAGTTAATCTAACAGAATAATGTAACAAAAAGTGGTAATCTTTTGTATACCCCTCTCTCAGAAATGACCACTTGAAAGCTTAGCGTACGTACTGTTAGACTTTTTCTATACACATTTGTCTTATGTCTGTCTGTTCCCACCCCCGTATGTCTGTATAAATTATTCTTTTCTCTGAATGGCATTATTGTTCTAAGATTTGTTTTTCCTACCAGATAACGTGAGAGTTTTTTCCTTGTCAGTACCTACAGATAAATCTTGTTCTTCATGATGGTGGCATAGGATTTCTCTATGGCTATATAATTCCATGCTGATGGATGTTTGGGTTGTTCCTCATTTTTCAGACAAAATAAAGAACGCTGTAACTCGCTCAACGGCCAGTCAACAGTATTTATGAATCATCTTCTGTGCAGTGGGCACTGGAATGAACGAGGACGGCGGATGACGTGCCGAAGCTTCAGCTTGCTGCCAGCTGAAACAATCCACCTCTCCGCCAGCTGGTGCACGGCCGCCAGCTGTCCTGCTCCTCCATACATGGGACTCGCCTCTCGGAGGAGACCCACCTTCTAGCCATGTCCTAGCAGCTGGTGTAGTCAGCAGCGGGGGCAGCAGTACAGCAGTACAGAGGAAAGTGGTGGCAACCAGAGGCCCAGCACCTGGGAAGCATCAGCCACTGCCCTGTGCGGGCGGGCCCCGCATCCTCCACATGTGACCTGGACCACTGAGTGTGCCGGAACGGACTTTCCAACCGACCATCAAGGAAAGAGCTGAGACGTGGCTATCTGTCAGTCACTGCAGTGGGGTGGGCTTAAGGCAGGCCAACTTCCTCCTTCACCCAGTAACAACTGGATTTGGCACTGCAAACACTTCCTAAAATCTAGGAGTGCTACCACCCTCATTATTAAATAGCAACCACTTGCCTACAGAAATCACTATGAAGAGATCACAGAGACGTGCAGCCCCAGTACATGACAGCGGTCATATACTGATGAATGAAGAAAGGAACCCGATCGTGTTTTCTCTGACTTTACGAAAACAGTGAGTCTTCCTCATACTCCTGTCTGCCAACAATAGAATCAACCCGGCCAGCCGCTCACCTCCCGAGAACCCCAGCACTGCCCTCCCAAAGTGGTGAGGAGTGGTCAGAAGGCTTCCTTACAAGACGACAGCATTTAAAAAGGCTTGTGAATTAAAGCTAACTTGTCTGCCACCATTTTCAAAAAAGAGAAGTGACAGAGCAAAAGATCAGGAGATGCTGGCTGCACTGAAGCAGAGCAAAAGATCAAAGGCAGGGGAGCAGCTTTGATTCAAATTCTTGGAGACGACAAAGTCTACCCACTTTCTTTTCTGAGCCCTAATAACCCACCTCCATCGCGACCACAGATATTTTGCTCTTCTGAAGGGGGGAAATCATGATAAGAAGCCAAATTCTAGAGAGTCAAGCAAATAACCCGCATGCTCTCCTCTTCCATCGCTGTCACTGATTTTGTGCTCTGTTTGGCCCTTCACACACAGAGTTGGTTCCCTCTTGTCCGTGCTGAAGGCATTCACCGTCTACACCCTTCATCTGGTTTTCCCACGGTGCCATCTTAAACGTAAGCGTTGGCTTCCTCTGACTTTCTCCCAGACCGTGGTTCTCAGACACGGGAGGGGAGGAGACTCACTGAGGAGGCTGATTCTAGCAGGTCGGCTGAGGCGTTACCAAGCACCACGCCCCATGTGTAAGACACTGGCCTAGACTTCGACTACACGTTTCTGGGGAAAGAAACCCTATCGTTCATTCTTGCAGCTTTAGTTAAGGACCCAGCAGGTGCTAGGTGCTCAGTAAGGTCCTATAGACTGACCGACTGGTACACGCTATCAGGTAAACCCAGACCTTGCCACAGTCTGGGACACAATCAGTACTCAGATATGCCTTGTTTTGCTTAACACGTGCCCCCATTATTGGATGCCCAATCTTGCTGCTGGCTTATAAAAAGGAACCACTTCATCCTACTCAAAATAGAAGGAGGTTCCATGGATCTCTCTCCACGGTATCCAGATTCTAGAACTCCCAAACTATATCCACTTCTGACAATACGGCAGACGAGAATGTCTGGAAAATCCTCCTGTTTCTAAACGCCGGAAACACTAGGTAAGATTCGGTGCATTAATAAAAATTCCTTCAACTATTATGTTCAACTTCTAAGAAATCAGAGAAATTCTGAGGAGCCAAAAATGGATAGCACGAAAACCAGAAAGGACAGTGAGCTCTCATGCCAGGGATACTCTGAGGGGATCTGCCAGTGTCGAAGCCTAGAGAACTGGGGAACAGGAGGCAAAGATTCCAGCCAGCACCACGTGGAACAGCAGAACGGGGACCTCTGCATAAAGCTGGTTCTTGTGCAACTGTGTACTCTCAGTAAAAAGCAAATTAGGGGGGAAAAAATCTGTTCTTAAGCGAACAGGGCCTACTCAGAAGCTTGTCTGCCTCTGGTTCAGCTCAGGGTGGAAAATGTTTGCCCTGGGGTCTATTATCACACGTCTGCCCTCACACAGGTTGAGTTTGAATTTCTACTACCTACAAGGCCAACAATCCCCATGCCCAGTAATTAGTTTCAAGTATTTTCAGGTTGGTAACATGCCCTCTGGTACCTGGCAGAATCTTCTCAGGAGGAAAACCCTTTCAACTCAGGCCCCTTAGGAGACTGACAAATCGACATCTGCTAAATGTGAGCTCACGATAAAAACAAAATTGCAAGTACAGAAAGAAACACCTCATCATAAGTGACAGGCAGACAACAAACAGACGAATTAGACTTCCAAGGATATCAGATGAAGAAAATGTTTATACAAACAAAAGAGTACAGGGGTCAAAAACAGAAAACTAAGCAGCTCTGAAAAACCAAACCAGAATTTCTAGACATTAAAAAGTCAATGGATGAGTTCAACCAGTAATTAGACGGAGCCCAAGAGAGGATTCTGTGAACTGGAAGATAGATTTTAAGAAATTATTCAGAATGCAACAGAGAGAGAAAGAGAAGGAAAATATGAACGAGCGGTAGAGAGCACAAAAGAGACAACAAGCTGGTCTAACACACAACTAGTCCAGACAGAAAGAAGACAGAAAACGAGGGACAGGAAAATTTTGACAATGGCTGGGAATTTTCTACAATTAAAGAAAGGAAGCACAAAAAAATCCCAAACGCGAAAAATAAAACTAAATCCACACCTAGAGGCAGAGTGAAACCACAGAAAATGGAAGACAAGGAAAAGACCTTAAAAGCAGCTGAAAGAAGAGAAACGGTCCTAGGAGGGAATGACAATTAGACTGACAGCCAATTTCTCAGTGGCATCCATCGAAGTCACAACCAGTAATCTCTGCAAAGGACTGAGAGAAAGTAACTGTCAACCTAGAGTTACAAAGGACTAGCCAAATGGGTGAAATAAAGGGTGAAATAAAGAGTTTGGGGGGATAAAAACATGGAGAACACTTGTGGCTAAGAGACCCTCACTAAAGAAACTTCTACAGAATAGACTTTTGGAAGATGGAAAATCATTACAGAAAAAAAGACGTGAGATGCTGAAAGGAATAATGAGCAAAGATTCAGGTAAATGTGCATAAAAGTATACAAATACTGACTATCTACCACAACAACGCTGTATTGGGGCTCAATAAATAGAGCCAACTGTATTAGTCCTTATTATTCCAAACACTCACGTGCCCTGACTTGGGGCGATCGATGTCCCATGGCCACAAGGATGCCAGATGCAGAGGGGACCCTCTGGCAGTAGTGTGGAGTGAACAGAGGCTTCCTTGGATACCTGTACCGTGCTGGGCACATAGGAGGGACTCGGTATACATTTGATGAAAGAATGAACGATGCTATGCATCTCTGCCTGTATCTATCGATTACAGGCGGATGATACACCGGCCTTACAGTAAAGATATGCTCCTTGCATACAAATGAACACATTAAGTCATTGTGCTTTCCACCAACGGCAATGTATTTAGCTGTTTCAGAAGTGGGAGGTACAGTTTCATTCGGTACAGATCTTGAAGTACAAGACGAGCGATGCTCATTTAAAAAAAAAAAAGATACAAAAGAAAAAGACCTCCCTTCTCGGGGTAGAATTTACTCATGTAAACGACCCAAGTTGCTCTTCTGACACAACATAAATACGACCTACAAAAAGGTGGTCAAAAATTTCACTACAAAAAATGCAGGGTCGGCATATAGATGGTCACATACAAAGCTAAGTGAATAGCCCCTAAAAATTCACAGATGAGCTAAGATTTTTTAAAAAAACAATGAGAAAGACAGACAATTGGGGAGGGCGGGGGAGCCAGTGAGAAAAGAGTAAATCATACACAAAACAGCCAATAAAAAAATAAAAAAGCAGTTAATATACATGAATAATGGATGTCTGATTTAAAAGCAGTTTACTCCGATATGATGTAATTTTTGACAATCAGCCAGAGAGACTATTTTGTAAGTCCTTGCCAGAGATAAGTCAGAGCGTGAGGCTTGCTAACAGGCGTATCTGTGAACATGTGGAAAATGACTTTCACCACCATCCCAAAGGTGACTTTCTGTTGGCAAACAAAAACTAGCCTCTCAGGTGCACTTAGCAGCAGCAACCAGCAAGATGCAGAGCTTGAAGAAATGGACCCCTGACAAGCACAGATCCCTGAAACAGAGCACCCCCTCAGCAGTTTCCATGACATGCTTCTGGCACAGGCCACACTCAAACGCAGCACAAAGGGAGAAGCAGCCTGGGCTGCTTTCATGTTTAAGTTTTAATTGGAGTGACAAGCCCACGAGGCCAAGATATTTCAGGGATGGGACGGTGTTGCTGAGCGTCGCCAGGCGCGGGGTAGGCCAGGCCCGCGTGCGCGCCCCACCACCACGTGCCAATGCACCTGCAACCCCCACTGTTCCAGGACTGGACTCTGCCCGGGAAGGCATTGCCAATCACCACAGACTGTGCCAAACTCGGGGCTTTGTGATGTGGGCAGATGTCTACAAAAGGACCAGAGCGAGGCCAAACCAACACCTATTGTGACCTAAGCCTGAAAGGAACCCAGAGAGCAGGAGCGCGCTCCGGGGGAAACGCAGGCAGACACACCCCAAGTCTCTCTCTCTCCCCAGCCACAGCCATGGGTGCTGGAAATAATTAATAAGGGAAGGCAGGTCTGCTCGGCGCAGTGAGCAGAATACACACTCTGCTTTGCTTCGGCGACCTCTTTACACAATCTCTGTCCTAGCACTAGAGTAAGGCAAAGACGTGACCACAAAGAAATGGTTCATGGGTACATAAAATGAGCAGGAAATGTTCACCGTTGGAGCATTTAGTCCAATGAAGAGATTATAATTATTATGCAAATGTGTGACTGAAAGCTGAAAATCCTTTTTATGCTCCCAACAGGCCTCATCATAATAAAGAGCATGGATAGTTTCAAAGCTCTTCACAAATATCAACGACATGTAACTAATCACAGTCCCCATGAGAAAAAAGTTATTATGAAATCTATTTCATATTGGGAGGAAGACTGAGGCTGCAAACTATGAAATGCACTCTTTAAAATTAAAAGCATTTGGGATTATTTTAAAAACAGGAAGATTACAAGTGAGATGACCGTAAGGTACAGGTAGCTGTAAGCCTATCACACCGGCTTGGGTGTCCATTTTCTACTGACTAGCCTGGCAACTGCTAGTCTGGCCCCAAGTTAGACTAGACAAAGGCTTTGAAGTGGGTAGACAGGCAGGATGTGGCTAAAACCAAATGACCAAAACAAGTGACAGCTGATGGAGAAGAGTAAGAAATCACAGTGAACAACGGGGGCGTTGGGTGGAAGGCAAAGAGTCCACCCATGGGCTCCCCCTCATACCCCGAGGGCATTACAACCTGTAACAGCATGGAGGTGCTGGACTGCGCTGCACGGGCAGGTGTAGCAGTGCCCTGCACGTAAAGCACACTCAGGATTAGCTGTTGGTAGCAATCATGATATGCCTCCCACACAAATCCTTTCAGAACATCATTCCATTGGATTCTGACAACCACCAAGAGGAAGACAGACCAATACTACTGTCTACACTTCATGCATAAAGAAACTGGGGCTTCAGTGATTTTAAGTACCTTGCCCCGAATTACACAGGTAGCAACAGTGGCTGAGGACACTCTCGGCAGAGCTCAGCTATTCTCAGTCCCGTGTCAGTGTTTGCCACCAATGCCTCGTCCTGATTTCCTGGCAGAAATGGTTATTAATAATGGCCAATGTTGACAGTGTTCTGTTTGGTGCAAACACCGCCACGACACTTCTCTCACCCGATCCCCACAATTCCATAAAGAGGGTACTATGATTTCACTCACTTCACATATGAAGACGCGGAGGTGCAGAGAGGTCAAACCATTTATACAACCATGAAGTTTTGGAACCAGGATTCAAACCCAGGTGGGTGGGCTTCAAAACCCGTGCTCTTTAAACCCCTACCCCGGGGCTCTCGAAGTACGGCCCCTGGACCAACAGGACCAGCAGCGCTCATCACACATGCAGATTCCCGGGCCCGCCCAGGGTCCCTGAATCAGAAGTCTGGGGCTAGGCCCGTAGAGCCGTATTTTTCTGACAGCTGCGGGTGTTTGAGAACACCTGCAGTACACCTACACTGCCTCCCAAGCCAAAATTGAATTTCAGCCTTTAAAAAAGTGTGTCTCAGCTCTCAATGCTCACTTCCTGTCTCCCAACTGATGCGAATCCGGTTCAGAGCGGTGTTGGGCAGTAAGAGGATGAAAATGTGAGCTGTGGAGTCGGGAAGAGGATGATCACTGAGAGCCGGGACAGCTGGTCAGGCTCCTTCCAATAAGTGGGCCTCGGGATGGGCCCTTCCTGCAAGGACAAGGAGAGGCAGGAAGGGACAGGAACACTACAGCTAATCAGGAATACACAGGGCATAGTCCGGAAGCAGGGGTTCATTTTGGAGAATGGGGGCCTGACACCCCTGGTCTTAAAGGCCAGGCAGAAGGCGGGCACCAGGGCCTCACCCACACCCTTGGCATGCAGCCATTGCTGACAAAACCTGACATGGACCGTGAGGAGCGGCGCCAGCGGGTGGTAAGACAGCAAAGGTGGGGAAAGGGCAGGGGCAAGTGAGGGAAAGGGGCTGGAGAAGGACTATTTCCATGTCAATCTCAATATATATTTTAAAACTCCTTGTGAACGTGAGGTAAGAGTTCACAGGCCAAGGAAACGCCACAGTGCAGAGAGACACGTGGGGGAGTAGGTGGAGCCTGTGCCAGGGGTCCTCACCTAGAAAGATCCCAAGAATTCTGGGCACTGAATTCGGTCCGGGTGCAGCCAGTCGGTCCCCTATTGATGGACCGTGATGGAGCAGGAGGTGAGCGGAGGCTGGAACCCAGGTCACAGCAGAGCTGCTTTCTGTGTGCGGCACACGTCCCACGCTCCCTGGCCCCATCCTGCCGCCCTGTAAACCTCATCACCCACCCGAGTCCCTTAACGTGGAATGTGAACATTCAAGGGCGGACTGGGCTGGAGTTTTCCTTCGCCATCTTCAAATCCGGATTTCCCGGTGTGTAAATCAGCACCACACTGACAGAATGCTTAAGAGAGTGACTCTGCATCCCTCAGAACTCCTCTGCAACTCAATAATTGATAAGTTAATTATAAACCCACTGTCTAAAACCGTGCCTTCCAGGAGACTGCAGTGCTGAGTAAATTAATAAATCATAATCATTTACATGTTGAATAAAAATCAAAAGTTCTCTACTTTGTAATGTTTCATGAGTCTAGCTTAAGCTGCTATTGTACTGCAAAACAGTAAAATGTCTTAAGTATTCTGAAATTCAAACTCGCGCTGGCCCTTTTCTGTGTGCCTTTCTCCTGCCCTCCCCCAAACCAACACCATGAGTCTCAAGTGTCTCGATACACATGTATGTATGGAAAGCCTGTAGCCTATCCTACGGTGTTTCAAAGGCAAACATTTCTAACAGCCGTCCTCTTGATCTTCATTAACTGAAAAATAAACTGATTTTCAACCTTTGTAACAAACCTACTTGCTCATCTGGCATGACGAAACCAAAGCCGTACCTGTCCACAAGGTGACATAAATGCTAAGATCGACTCCAAGTTCACAGTCTCCCACGGGTGTGGAATGGAAATTCCACATACGTGATCAAGAAAGCCATTAGAAAAATTGGGCGGTAAATAAAATTCTAAGCTTAATTCAAAAGACAAACAAGAAAAAAGGCAATGATCAGCATATATTTCAATGTAACGCTCCTGTAAGCTTGCTCGGAGCTTCGAGAACATGGATCAATGTTTTTGAAAATTAGAAAATAATACAAATGTCATTGGTATATAAAAACTATGCAAGTGCGAGTGACGACAAAAGATATTTAAGACACAGTGCCCTCTCCACAAGCCTTCGCGTCTCAAAGGCTTTCTACAAAGTGACTCAGCATTCACATTAACTTACTGCATTCGTTCCGCAAGAAGCTATTCTAATTGCATTCTTTCAAAGCAGTTCTCTAGAAAATGAATCTGGTGAAGAAGCACAGACTGCTATCACTACAAGTGTGACTTTAGCCCAAGGTACCTGTGCTCCAGCAGGCCTGGGTCACCCCAATGCTGCTTCCTGGCCCCCTCTGGAAACCCCTCCTCCAGACCTGTTGCCTCTGCCTGGACTGCCCTCTTGGGGAGGTACTGGTGCTCAGTATCTAACAAGTACCAGCAACATACAAATCATAGGACCTACCTTCCCCAGGTACGATCCTGTTTCCAAGTAGGGAAACCGAGGCATGTACGTAAACTTGCTGAAGGTTTATCTGATTCCAAAACCATTGCTCAGTCCCCAGTGGTTTTACCACTACTCTGACTGAGTGGAAAACACTTTTCCCTGTATTTACTTTCTGTAAGTGCAGCCTCCCTCGCAGGAGTGATTCGGAATCACTTAGAGATCCAAAGTACTCTTAGCTTCCACAAGCAGCAGCAGCGTTCCAAGAACTACTTCCCACAGAATCACCATCATGGTTGTACAGAAGAGAAGTGGTCGGGTCCTCAAAGGGCCCCAGGTCAGAGGTTTCTCGCTGTGTCCTGAGAAATCTGAGGGCCCCAGGGGGTGCTTCAGGGTACTCCCAACATGTGAGGGGAATTTCATGTATTATGAAATCACACTAGCAATTCTATCACTTATTGACACTATTTTAATACTACCACACGTACAGAACGCATCTGAACGTTTCAGCCTTCGTCTGCTTATCCGTGTAATTGCTCATGACCCTAGAATTCATCAGGCTCACTGACAGGGTGTCCCTATGACTTCACGTCCATCTCAGTGTGGAGAAAACCTTTTATATGGCAAGTTGCCGTTTAAGACCGCAAGGCTGTAAGCCCTGAGACAGAGGTCATGTTTGATTCCTCTCTCTGTTTCCCGTGCCAACCAGAAATCTAGCGGATAGTACGTGTTCAATAAATGGTCACTAGCAATGACAGTAGCCTCGGCAACAAAACTGGATCCTCTGGGAGTCAGCACCGTTCAATATGCTGGAAAAGTTTGGGTCTCCAAGAACTCTTTTCCTAAACTACTCCAAGGAGAAAGTAAAGATAAAACATTTTAAAGGTTTATGATGAAAGTGAAAAGCAAACGAGACATTTACTTTGGGAACTTCCAGTTCTAAAGTTCTCATCCTGCTTGACAAAGGCTAAGTTTTTAATCCTTCTCTGGAATGGAAGCTTGAACAAAAGAAAAGCGGGACGCATACTCTGGGGCAGGGATGGGGGCACGTGGTCAGAATTCACAAGCACCGTTTCTGAATCCTAAGGCTCTCCCGGACAGATAATGAAACTCGTGACGAGCGCACGCGAGCGCACATCCGTGCGAAGGGGCTGCTTATCACAGGAGACGTCAGCCATCACTTTCCAGCGTGATGTAAGCTGAGGCAGCAGCGCCAGGCCAGCGTCCTTGTCAAACCCATCCAGCCTTCGGGTTACTTCATTGCATCTCCCTGATTAGGATGCAGGCTGCGTGCTGCTTACTACAACCTGCCATTGGATGCCAAGCACTTCAGAACTAAATGAGGAAATATGTCCACGTACACAGGATGACGCTAAGAGCTCTAAGTGGGTGTCTCTCTTCTTTTATGAGGCATGAGACTCATCGTCAACACAATGCTCTTAAATGAGACAATTCTATCTCCTCACCCTCCACCTCTGAGAGCAAAATTTAATTCAGGGAGCAAAAGAATTAATAAAGATGATACATTATCATAAATATGTTTTCATGGGTGGAAGTATTTTTGACAGATTCAGGAATTATGAGACATAGAAAAAATCTTAAAGGAATGTTTGGGCACAAGGGGACACATTAACAGAATTGACTCTGATTTTCGTATTGCAGCATGGTAAGGAGATAAGGCCAGAGAAATTGCCAGAACACTGGTTTTCTTTTATAGTCATATGCCACTTAGCAGTGCCTACCTTGAAGATCATTTATGCCACTGATGTCTGGGCACTCAGGAAGGCAACAGCAAAACTTAAGAATCCACGTTCATCTAAAAGTAAAAGACCTCTGAGAGGCCCTTCTCACCACGTACCCAGCTACCCAGCAGCCTCCTGTCCGGGAGCCTCCCGTGGTGGAACAGCTCAACACAACAGGTAAATGTTTAAACCGTCTAAACCCTTCATCAAAAATTCCAGGAACGTGGATAATGGACAGAAGCCCAAAGGTCATGTGTCCTAACTCATTTTACAGAAAAGAGGCAGGTCAGCTTACTGTCTTAATAGAACCATCGCTGCTCCCTCAAATGGTACCAAATAAGCCAAGAAAGGCCACATATCAGTGTGTGTTGCAGCTCTTTCCTCCCTAACAGTGGCCTAAGAGGGCTATCAGCCCCAGTGGACTGGTTGTACGTAAAGCCATGTGATTCAAAATGAATAGTCGTCCACCCTGAAAGCAGAGAACAGTGCTACAAAAACATCTAATGAAGAGCAGGACCAGACAAATCTCTGTATATTCCTTCTGGCCTCATTCTGTTCTGATCTTTCTGTAAAGCCGGCAAGAGAAAAGATGCCAAGGAACTGCTAAGGGAATGGGGTGCACTGCCATCTGCCACTTTCTGAGGGCACTGTCTCCAGAGGGCGACAGCTGTCAGAATTATCAAGGCACAGACTCCTTTGACCCAGAAGGTCTACTTTGAGGAACTAACCCTACAAATACATTCACATGGACTGAACGCCGTGCACAACTGCAAAAGACCGCAAGCAATCTAACATCCATCAACAGGGACCTGGCCGGATTAATTAACGTACCTCCCAGAAGGTGCGACATCATAAAGTCACAAAAAGCAGAACAAAAAACCCAAAAAGCAAAAAAACAACCAAACACTGGAAAGTTCTTTATTATGTCATAAGAAATGGTGAAATAATCTTCAAGCAATTGTTGCAGGAAAATGCAAGGTACAGCACAATAATGGGGTATTTCACTCTTTATACTTTTTAAAAAGAGGGATTGAGGGCATGGATGGCTAATTTGCTTACATATGCATAAAATATCTCTGGAAGGATGCACAAGAAACTGCAGACATTGATTTGGCTGCAGGAAAAGAAACTGGGTGGCAGGGTAAAAGGAGAGGAAAGGGGCAGTCCCACCGCACACCCTCCCTTTCGTATCTTTAGATTTCTGAATCAGGTGAACGCATTACCTAGTCAAAATACATTCATTTAAAAAGATGTTTAAAGAGCTGATCTTTTAACAAAGAGTGAAAATAGGTCATAGCCGTTTTTTCCCTATGACTTTAGTTGGCCAAAGAAAATGCTGGCAAATCCAAGTGTGCCCTTAATTCTGACCTTTGAAATTCAAAAGTCCCTGTGCCGTAAGCAAACCAGATGTACCAGAGCACTAACTCTCATCCTTCCTACCTGAGCTGGAAATGATTAAATCAGCTGTATTCACAAGCCTTTTTTCTTAGGCTAAATGGACACGTTTTCACTGTTACTTAATTTCATTTCCTTAGAAAACTGTTTATTAACAGAGTTAGGTTCCTTGACAAGTACCAGTTTGTTGAAATCTGTGCATACTGCTGTTGAATGCTGCAATGCCAGGAACACAACTGGTGCTCTGTAACTCTCTGCGATAAACACGCGATGGGCTGGCTCGCTGGGTATATGAATAGATGACTCTGAACCACTATTATTTGATGCTCAAACAGCTGTGGACTTATAAAATGCTAATACAATCATCATATGATGCAAAAATATCTCCAACGAAACAAAATAACACCTCTGGAATACTTCTACAGGATAAAGAAATTTCAGTTCCTGACCAAAATTTATTCTGTATCACCATTTGGACTTCGCTGTCTGCGTTTATCATAGTGAATCCATAATGGACTGCAGCTAAACCCCAGTTCTGTATCGGGGACAAACGAAGATAAACCAAACTCTCTGTTCTCATAAAAGCTTCATCTGATTCCAAGTGATACAGGCCAGAGGCACAGACACAGAGCCCCATGTGTACGCAGCAACAGGCAAACTCTACCGCTAATAGTCTCACACCAACCCAATAAAATGTGCTGGGATGAGTGCTGCCAGGCCCCAGCACAGACAGCACCAAAATAAGGCACTCATAAGCAAAGTGACACTGAGCGCCACACATGAGACTATCTGGGAATTATGACGTTACAGGGCAGCAGGATGACATGGCTTAATTCACACAGAAATGTTACCTGACAACTACATTTCTTAAAAATCCAGGTTTTTCCGAGGAAGCAGGAAATCCATTACACATAATCAGATGCCTCTGCACAAATAAGAAAAGTTTCACGGTAAAGCTTGACTTCCTTCCTGTCCGGGTGGGTGGCATTCGTGCTGAAGAAACATCTCAATGCAAAGTTATTACCAGCGCTACTAACAGCAACCAGCCACCCACCCAAAACAAGTGTTTAGAGGTTTCGTTATACTCACAAAGGATTTGGAAAACTAAATGCTAGATTTCAGAGGGATACTTAAACACATTCTTGTAGCAAATTTACTTCCACCCTTAATTTTAAAATACCAATGAAAAATACCAGTAACAAGTTATTTGAGGAACTATACACTTTTTAAAATGAATTTTCATAAAATTAAGGCATTAATCAGCTGATGCTTATAATTAGGTTGGAAATTTCCAGAGGCATCCAAAAAAGTACCTATTTACATCAGTATCTAAAGGTCGCTCCCAGTTTAATTTTGTGCTGTACTATCTCTTTAACTGGTTTCTCAAATGTATCTACTACGATTTTATCAAAATATTCAATTGCATAGAAATAAATCCACTCACATAAGTCAAAGAGAAGTAGAACCTGCCAGATAAAAAATTTATTGAAAATATGAAAAAATTAAACCAGGCTAGTATTAAATATATCTATCACCTCCCTATACTGAGAACTTGAGAAATAAATGAGATAACCCAAACTTGAAAGCATAATGGATGAAAAATTAGAAAGCAAATACAAAGTCTTTCTTCTCTCAACAAATGAGCTCACCAGGGATCGGAAAAGAAAGGTTTTTCAAAGCCCGAGAAAGGAAACTGCCTTAGGAAACCAATTGCTGTCCCCTTTCTCCACTTCCCCAGGAGACAAAACACAGGAGTTATATCATCACAGACTTTCAGCTAACATATGCTAAATAGGCCCCAACAAAATAGGCCGACCTGAGCACAAAGGGTGTCCCTTCTCACATGGAGATTACAGCAAGCCACACAGATTTTCTACTGCTTTATCTATCTTCCTGGCTGAAGAATACATCACTGGAATCCAGGATGCTTCAACTCTTTGATTACTTACTAAGTTGTAAAAGTAGTGAACACTGACATAAATGAGATCTGACCTGACAGATGACTATATATTAGGGAAAACACGACGTAAAAATCATAACCAGAGGCCAGAATAGAGCTGCAAGTGCTAGAGATAACAGGACGCACACAGTGATTCTTAACTCGCACATAAGTGTCCGGCATTCCGCTTCAAGCTTTACGTGCACGTTTTCATTTAATCCTACAATTCTGTGAAGTGGGTACTGTTATGACCCCTCCTTTCACAAATGAGAAAACAGGTGTGAAGAGGGTTCAGCAACCTGCTTAAGGTCACACGGGGTGGTAGGCGGTAGGGCTGGGAGTGGAATGTGTGCGCCCAGAGCCTGGCTCCTCTCCAGTTCACACTACTGCTGTGTGGAGAAGGCCCTCCTCCCTTAGGAGCCCCCGGGTCAGAGAAGTTTCTTCCCAGGGATTACACCACTGTCAGCGGGGTCAAGAGCAGGCAAATGGGAGGGAAAACAAAACAAAACTTTATTCCTCCCTGGCCCGATTCCACTGGAAGAGAGAGTCCCATAAATCCGCTTTAAGACATTTAATACTATGTACCTGGCCGACAGTCTGGCTAGTAAAATGCTAGGTAGTGATAAAATTTAGCTATCATGCAAAGAATTTCAATTAAAACCTTGTCTCCTTGCTTCTGGCTCAGAGTATCAGAGGCACTTTAATGCACTGTTGGTGAGAACGTAAATTTTGATACGACCTTTTTTGAGGGCAATTTGGCAACATCCATCAACATATTAAGTGCACATACCCTCTGACCAAGCAACATAATTGCTAGGAATGTATCCCCGAGACACATTTTGCAAGTTTCAACATTCATTGTAGCATTGTCTATAATAGCTCAAACACTGGAAGCAATCTAAGTGCCCACCAGGGAGGGGACTGGTTAAACACCAAGCGCACATTGGAATCCTAGGAAGAGGGAGCTTGGTACGCACCAACATGGACTGATCTTCAAGGTACACAAGGTGTGATCAAATATTACAGAGAATGTTTAAATTAAAAAAAAAATTATTACAGTAAAAGACACATTGCCATTAATCCCCCTCCCTTCGAACACACTTATCCCATCCTTCTTGCCACTTTCGGAAGCAGTTCTGGAAGTCCTCTTTCGTGAGTGTCTTTAGTTGCGATGTCGTGGCTGCCTCAATGACCTGAATCATTTTGACTTTGGGGAAGAGTCAGAAGTCACACAGTGCCAGATACGGTGAATAAGGTGGATGAGGAGACATGATCTTTTTATTTGACAGAAACGGCCATATACCAGAAGTGATGAGTGACACGAGACTTTCCATTGTGATCAACAAACACAGTGACTGCGGCTGCCAGGTGCCATCCAACCGAAAGGTGGGGATATTCAATACGGGAACCAGTGCATCAAACCTTAGTAACAGTGTATGACAAGTTTCAACTTGTTCAGTGCAGCCAGTTGGGTGTGAGCTATAGTTGAAAGAAAGTGTGTTTTAAAGTGTGCCGTAAATCATCCTCAATCATGACAATGCTCCATGTCACGCATCGCTTCTGGTATACAGCAATTTCTGTCAAATAAAAACATTACAGTGTGTCCTCATCCACCTTATTCACTGGATCTGGCACCATGTGACCTCTGGCTCTTCCCCAAAGTCAAAAGGACCATGAAAGGTAAACGTTTTGAATCCATTCAGGACATCGAGGCAGCCACGACAGCGCAACTAAAGACACTCATGAAAGAGGACTTCCAGAACTGCTTCCAAAAGTGACAAGATCGATGGGATAAGTGGGTTCAAAGTGAGAGGGATTAATGACAATGTGTCTTTTACTGTAATACATTTTTTTTACTTAAACATTGACCATATTATTTGATAACACCTCATATTACTAAATAAAAATGTTGGGTACAGAACAGTATGTATACTATTATCTCATTTCTACAAAGATATGTTTTTAAGTGTATAAATTTACCTACATATGCATTAAATTTTTCTAGATGGATACCTAAAAACTATTAACCCTTTCTTCTGTGGAGTGGGGTTGGGGGAAAGAAGGAGAAAGGGAACAATTACTTTTTCATTTTATACCTTTTGAAGTGCTTGCATTTTTATACCATGCTAAATATATATTTTCTGAATATGTCTTAATAATATATCAGAGAGCTTTAAGTTTTTAATTGGCTTCTAAAAAATAAAAATTGATGTTCTTTTTTTGTTAATTGCACATCTCGCTTTTTTTGTACCTTGTTTCCTTCGTACACCCATCCGAGGCTCTTCACTCCAAAAGCAGCCTGGTTGGCTGAGACATCCAGACAGGTGACAGGCTGGCCGTAGACGTAATGGAGGGTTCTGGCAGAGTCGTCGGCCTTTAGCAGGTATACCAGATCTCCAGCAGTGGCTACTGCCACAGGGTACCTTCCGGTATCCGGAACTATTTCAAGGTAATCAACCTGGTAAAGGATAAGACTTGTTTAGTCCTTCAGGTCCCAACTGCAATTCATCCTGACTTGGTCAAAACATATACAGTTGCTCCTACACATCAGTGAAAAGACCAGCAACTCCCCAGAAAAAGACAGGCAAAGGGGCAGTTTACAGGAAATGAAACACAGCTCCTACACAAATGAAAAGAAGCTCATCGTAAAAGAAACACAATACAATTGCAATAAGAGGAATATAAAGTAAAACTTCACCGAGATACCATTCTCACTTGTCCTATCAGTAAAGAGAAAATAGTCTGGCAAGATAACTGGGCTGCAAGTGAAGGGGAACAACCACATGTGTGGATCCCACTATGGTTGGTGGGATGTACTCGGCCCAACTTCTATAGAGGGAAATCTGGCAACACTTTTCACAATGTCAATGCACGCATGCTCTGACTCAGCAAGTCATTTCTCGGAACTGCAAATAAACTCACATTTATGCAAAACGACTGTGTACAAGGTTATTTGCTGTAGCACTATTTTGTCATAGCTAAAAACTGGAAAAACCTAAACGTGAGTTACTAAGGCTCTAACGTGATTGATTAAATAACTTATTGTACATCTATGCCCTGGAGTACCTCGCAGTCATAGTAAAAAGCATGCAGACGTTCTTCATAAACTGATCCAAATGGGATTATCTCTAAGGTAACTACAGAGGAAAAAGCAAGGAAGCAAGGTAATGGGACCCACAGTGTGCTACCGTGTACACAGGTGGGCAGAGGAAGCGGTGACGTACTTGGCTTGTATGTGCATCAGTCTTCTAACAGTGGCCGCCTTCAAAGAGGGAAGGGAGTTGTGGGATGGGGTGGCAGTGAGATTTCTCACCATAAACCTAACTGAGTTTTTCAAAGTTGGAATCATGAGGGTGTAATAACTATTACATATATGTGTATATATATATATATATATATATATATATATATATATATATATATATTTACCAGAAACTGAATAAAATTCACTCAGTTCCAAACGAGCAAAAATCACACTTAACATTTGTGCAAATACCAACGTGTTTTCAAAAGGTTAAAAGGATCTGAGTTACCTGCTCTCTCCTGGTTTCAATGTCAGGGAGAGTAGGCAGGCCACCACCAATAGCACTTTTATACCACGCAGTACTCCTGACAGCAACATTGTTACCACTTTCTCTACACCGCACACATACGAGGAGCTCCCTTCAAGAATAATTTGCTTTTCTAGATCCGTAAGTGGCACATTTCTCCCAAGTGCAGTTGACAACTGGTTTCCACCTCCTGGAATAAGTTCTGAGCACGAAAGCAGGTGAGCCACGCTGTGTGATTATGAAAATCCACGGTGTAACAGGCCAGCACTGCCCTGACAATAAGCCCAATGAGTTCAAAAGCCCAAAGCCTGGGCTGTGCAGAGGAGCTTCCGACAGCGAACATCCAGGTGACGCTGCTCATCCTCGGGCCCAGCAGCGTGAGCGGTGGCCCCACCTCCACAGCCGAGGGCCCATCAGAAAGGACGGATGTTCCAGGCTAATGTGACAAACACGGGACACTGCCACTGCGATTCAGGGAGCCTGTCTGTGGAAGACAAGAAGGGGCCAGCTCTCGGGGCCGGGCGGGGGTGGCCGCTCCAGTGACAGTGTATTCAGTGGTAACCCCTCGTCCAGGGGGAGAAACAATACAGAAAAAGTGTTATAACACAGGCCTCCACTAGTGGTTGCTTGTTTCCTTTCTCTAGTCTAAAACTCATTTTTTATTTTCCTAAAATCGACATCCTCAGCCTAGCCATTAATTTCATCCTAATGTTGGAATTTGGACAGACTGAGAGGCTCAGATTGACAGTGGCTGTGCCATTTGCTGGGAGCTGTAAAACTACGTGGAAAAGCTTCTAGTCTGAGCCAGGATGTCCCCTTATTGCCAAGGCAGGATTTACATTTTATAGTGGGACTCACATCTTAAGTAATTGCCTGAGTTCATATAATTACCGCTGGTCTACAGTGTTCTTTAGTCGGAGACCAGATAATAAGCACTATGGTAGTTTTGAAAACAAATACGGTACTTTCACATTTTTCTAATAAAACCCAAGATGGGATAATAGCCTCAGGCGGCTGTGGAGGAACACTAAACCCAAACTACAGAAATTTGATCATTAAAGGGACAAGAAGCTTATGGAGGTGAAGCAGTGACACCCTGGTTTTTTAGGTATTCAATTCTAATAAGATTTCTACCAGGAGGAAAAGGGACAGGAAGAGCATTTGTTCCAAAGTCAGGCCATTAATTCATTATTCGATGTTGGCTCTTCTGTTCACACTCCAAAATCAATTTTGTTTAAATTAAATTCAAATTCAGCACAGACAGATTTGAGTTCTTCCTTCTTACCACCAAATCGTCTCCTCCCATACAAATGTAGATGCTCGTGTACAACTGAATTCAGAAAGAGGCTCTCTGTAAAGATCTCTTAAGGTCAGGTCAGCTTCACATGTGACAACCTAGAACACGGCTACCCAATTATCACTGACTTAATCTATTTTCGTTCAGGAGTTACTCTTAATTCCAGGCGAGAAAATCTTGGGATGAAGAAAGTTGAGGATGGAAACCTTCCTTCCCATATGGACCGGGATGATGATACCGCTGAACTCATTTTCACGTCAGCAGACCTGGGATTTCCAGGGGTGAACGTCCCGTTAATGTGAAAGAGGCTGAGGCCAGGGCTATGGGAAACTCGAGCCCTGAAATCAGCCCTGGAGTTTGAGTCACTCCTTCTTAGCTCTGAGACTGGCACAGGCCCATTCACTGCTATAAGTTTCCACTGGCTTCTTGGTAAACAGGGAACACGACAGTACCTCTTTCGCAAGGCTGTAGTGAGATTTAGGGATGTGAGGCCCACAGGAAGCCCTGATGAAATGGGAGCTGCCGATATTTTGTTGTTGAGAATATGGAGAAATAGGCCCTCTCTTTAATTGTTGGTAGGAATGTAAACTAATTCACCTACTTGTTTATGTTAGACCCAGAGGTGCTAAGAATGAAGAATAAAATGAGGAGACTGAAAGCTCACCAGTTTCTGAACTTCGAATTCTGCAGCTATCTGCAAACAGCCCTTCTCGTTGGGGTGCAGCATTACAACATCAAAAGCAGAAGCTGTGGCAACAGTTGCACCTTCCCGGCTGAGGGCCAGTGCCTGAATTCTCGCATCATGCTCAAAGCGATGGATAGGATACTTTCCAGTCCTTAGATCCCAAATATTAAGAACTCCTATGTAGGAAACACAATGCAGGTAACAATTTTAAATTCACTTCAATATGCACAATTATAAAATGACTGTTCAATGTAACGAAAATTAAAAGATAAATGATAAAATGTTTTAAAAAATATTTGCATCACATAAAACAAAAGGCTAATTTCCATAATATATAAAGGGCTTCTAAGATTCAGTAAGGAAAAAAAAGCAACTGAAAAGTGAGCAAAGGATATGAGTATGCTGTTCACAGAAGAAGACATACATCTGACATATAAACAAAAGAAAAAAATGTAAAAATTCACTCACAATTAGAAAACTACAAATAAAAATTATAATGCAATACGATTTTTTTAATCAATGAAACTGACAAACAAAAATTTCATAAAATATTTTGTTGTTGAGAATATGGGGAAATAGGGTCTCTCTTTAATTGGTAGGAATGTAAACTAATTCACCTCCTCTGAAGGCAATTTGATAATATTTAGCAAATTAGAAATGAATATAGGATAGTCACTGTAATGTTTTTAATTTGTCGAAACATTGGAAGTTACCTAAATGTCCATCAACAGAGAACTGCTTAAATAACGCTACCTAGAAAGTTTGGAATTTAAATAAAATGAGCAGTTAGAAAAGAGAGTCAGCCTTATAAATAAGCTGTATGAAACGATCACCAAAATATATTGTTAAATGAAAAAACTGAAGGACAAAATAGTGGTATGTAGTATGCTACACTAATTTTGTATTTTAAAATTTTAAACACACACACACACACACACACACACACACAAATGGAATCTCCTGGAAGGATACACAAGAAACTGTTAATAGTGAGTGACTAGCCTCTACGGAAAGAAACCATAAGATACGAACAAGTAGGAGGGAAATTAACTGTATACAGCTCCTTGTACATTCTGACATGTTTTCCAGAAATTACCTTTACCAAAAAGATACATTTTTAAAAAATGTTTTTATGAGAGAGACCTAACAAAAATGGGAGTACGTATGTTTGTCGCTGAGTAGTTTTAACATATGGAGTTCTTAACTCATTCTTCTATCTGTGCACTCATTTGTGAAACAAATAATCACTGAGCATTTGTTCTAGGCCTGGCACTGCTCTTCTAGACGCTAGCAATAGGTGAAAACGGCCCTAACGCACACTCCAAGTGGTTCCTGTAAGTACTGTACATCCTTCCTCACCGGCACCCTCTTGTAGCCCCAGCTGGCAGTGGTGCTTTCTTATGCATTGCTGTAAACGTGACCTTGGCTATCCCACACTTGTTAAAAACTCTGATTTTCCTATACGTCCTTCTCCCCAGCACCTTGAATGCTGCCACCCAGATGAATTGCTCTCACACACTGGTCGTGTCTCCACCTTCTCGAATTGTCTAGAGCAGTTGTCTCCAAGTGAGGTCCCAGAACCAGCAGCATCAGCGTCACCGGGGAGCTGGTTAGAACTGCGCAAATGCTCAAGGTTAAGAACCAGCGGTCTAGAGGAACTTTTCTACCAGATAGATACACTTCTCTGTATCTGGAATGCCATTTATTCCTTTTTTCTCACCAAATAATTTTTTTTTATCATTCCTATCCACTAAGCTACTTCTTTTCCCTCAAAGATTTGCCCAAGAAAAAAATTACTTTCTGCACGTGCTGGATATGTTCTGTTCCAATTCCAACTCATTTTATCTTTCAAAATTCACTGAGAAATAATTTGTGGAGCTAACACAGTCTGCAGCTATTTGTTTGAGGTCAAGTCCAGCTTCACCGCTTGCTAGACGAAGGCCTTGGGCAAGCTACTTAAAAGTGAGCCCGTTTCCTCATCTGTAAAACTGAAGACAATATTACCTACCACACAGGACAAACTAAAGGAGATAAACCATATAAAATGCTGGAGACAGGTCACTCAGATAGTTGTACGTATTCTTTCATTCCTGCTGCGTTATAAAGCGTATTTAATCTATTAATAGCATGAATTTCTTCCCAACGGCTCATCCATAAATCCAGTCCTAGTTCTGTAACTTCCTATTACTTAAGCTTTTTCATTTTTCTTCTCTTTGCAATCCATCTTCCCATCTTTCCTTTTTCTTGCCTTGTACTTTGTCTTGAAACAAGAAATGCTTTGAACTTAGGCTCTTACTGTCAAGTATCCCTTAGCACTAAATAAATATATAGTCAGAAGAAAATAATACATTTGGGCTGCTTTGCGAGACTTTTAAACTGTCAGTAGGCTAAGTAGGTGATTATAAACAAAAGCAGAGCTCTCTTGAAGTTAAATGCTGCTTCAGATGTAAAACACAGAGTACTCGATATCTCAAGTACATAATACCAAGCATTATGATAAACTTGGGGGATAAGCAGATCTCAAAAGAAAACGTTCTATAACACATTTCCCGGCAAACATTTTGGCAAATTCTCTCCATTCTGACTCAGGAGAAACAGATATGCTGCAGAAAATGCCAGTGGCTCTACACATTAAACAGGAGACAAGCGCATTCCAAGACGCATTGCCTTTCCTAGTAGACATCACAATCTACAGTGAAGAGAAATAAAAAATCGCTATTTGCATAGAGCTTTCCAACACTCAGACGCTTGCATCTGCACGCTCGGGTGCTCACTTCCATCTTGGGAGGAGCAGCCATCCTTATTTATCCTCATTTTATAAAAGACAAGAGACACAAGCTCCAGGTAGTTAAACAACTGTCCAAGGCCACTTGGTACGCGATGAGGCTGGGCTGGGATTTAGCTACAAAAGTGCAGGATGAGCAGCTGCGTCTACAAGGGCATAAAATAACTATGAGATCGATGAGTAACTGACGTAAACTCACCCTGCGCTCTGCCAAGTGTGGAAGTTATTCAACCACAGCTCACTCTAAGCACACATGGAGTTTATCTATAAACACATTTTTCATTATTAATCAAGTATTGGTTTTGTTGGCATCATTTTCCAACAGAACTGCATGCAATAAAATACGCTTCACCGCAAGGCTGAGCTTCACAAAGCTATCCCGAGAAGGGTCTTTTTGGAAAATGCGTTCTGGAGTTCCATCAATGTAACGGTCACATCCTTCTCTTCTGAAGGCCTGTTGTGTCATCGTCTTTATGTCAACTTTCCCCACTTCCGCTGTTAAGTGTAGAACTTGGACAGATCCTCACTTGTCAATGCTGCCGTTATCATCTGCACGGTCAGTCCTCCCAGCTAACGTCTAAGGGCACCAACATTTAGGGTTACGTCCTCTTGGTGAAGTGACCCTTCATTAGATGAAATGGCCCCTCTTTACGCTTTTTCCCGGCTTCTCTTCTTTGCTTTGCAATCTACTTTGTCTGCTACTGCTAGAGCCACTCCAGCTCCCTCTGACTGTCAGCACGCGCACTGACTTTCCCATCCTTCCCCTTTGCCATGTGTCTTGTATTTAATGCTTACTTCATTTTCATTCCTTTGTTGGCTTATGAGCCACAACTCTGTGTTGTGTTATTTCAGCGGTTGCTTTAGGATTTTAACATACACCTGTGACCTACCAGCCTACCTACACGTGGTATCAGCCACTTCTCAGACAGCGTCAGAATATCACGGCAGCACACTTCCATTTCCGCCCTCCCAGCCTCTGTGCTATTGTTGTCAGACTTTGTATGTCTACATGTTACAAACCCCACGTACATTGTTATTCTTTTTGCATAAGCAGGCAAGTATCTTTTAAAGAGACTTAAGGAAAAAAGCCATTTATATTGACCCATGTAATGACCATATCTAGTACTCCTGCAATATCACTTTAAACATTATTAAATCCAGCAGACTTGGTAAGATTTACAATTTCATTTTGCAACTGTATTGTTGGGTATTTGACCCCAAAACACATGGTCAAGATGGGCAGGAACAGACACAGCAGCTAATAGGGAGGGATGTTTTGAGTGAAAGCTAATTTTGTAAAGGGCCAATGTATTAGTTAATATAGTTACATCATGGCTACTTTTACAACATCAAAATTGCAAAGACTCAGAACAGTCAATACTTGAATTATAACAATGTTTTATAATATTTTCGCAGATTATCATCCATTTAACCGACATTTAGCCAAAAAGAAATCAATGCAGCCACACAGCCACCAAGGACTTACTGAGCCCCTGCTTTGGGCCATCCCCCATTCTGAGCACTGAGGAAACCACAGTCAACAAGGCAAAATTAAGCACAAAAGCCCGCCTGCCTGGAGCTGACATTCTAGTGGCACCTACCAAACACCTCAATGTGGGGATATAGCAACAGGATATGGTCCCTGGTCTTACAAAACTCACACTGAAGAGAAGCATTAAAATCTGATAGAACAGATATATGCCAAGTACCATAAGGCAATAGACAAGCTGAACTTTCTGCCACATTGTCACACTATTTCAAGATCCCAAACAGGAGCAGCTAACTTTTCCAAACATTTCAAGTCGAACCAGGTCCAATCCACTACACGACATTAAGGAAGAAGCAGTCAATGCCTATCGGAGCCAAATCAATTCACTTCTCAAGGAGGTGACGATTTGTAAAACCTGACGTAAACTCATGTGAAAGGCCACGTGTTCTCATATTGCACACCCAGCAATAATATGGATTTGGCTCCTGAGACCGGCTGGACGTAGGAGGGGGAAGGGTTGCCCTTTTCCCGCGCCATATACCCTGTGGTAGTGAATTCAGAGTACTGAGGTCGCTGAACAGCAGTACAGGTTTGCTGAATGCTTGCTTGTCTTATGCTTTAGCAAGGGAACCTCTGGTTGTAAGAAACAGAAATCCACTGAAACTGGCTTAAATACAAAAGGAAACTGAATGGAAAGGAACGGGGGCGATTTCATGGAACCCAAGGGCAGGAAGTATAGCTAGAGATTATAGGGGATCAGAATCAGAACTAGGAAAACATTCAGAACCAAGGCAGTTCCATATGCACCACATACCTTGTCTCTGCTTCTCTCTACAACTGTTCTCTCTCTCCCCACAAACCAGCTTTCTCTCTCCCAACACCACAAAGTCTTCTACTCCACGCACACAATGAGAATGACCGTCTGAGGCCCAACGGACTCATTCCAGTCCGGGAATCAAATGCCCCCAGGGCCAGGGGTCCCCATCCTCGCCCACCCAGCTGAAGCCAAAACACTAATTCAAGTACTATGAACAGGCCCACCTCTAGAGGGGCTGGCGAGGGACCTCAGAGCAAGGTGACACCCGGACAGGTGTCTGCTACATTTATTCTGCCTGCTAGGCCAAGGTGAAACAAGAGAAAACGTCTCACCAAACGTAAAGGGAGGTTCTGTGCAGTTCCTTCCTAGTGACCTGACAGGCCCGTCACTGCCGGCATTCCCAGAACCAGGAATGATCCCTCAGAGCTGGAGCTTCTGGCCCCATTTCCCCCACACCAGGAACACTGAAAGGAGAGCAGGTGTCTTTCTGTCTCCCTGACAAAACTGCGGGATAGAAGATGTCGAACTCTGAGCTAGTGCTGGGATCACAACGACGCTGTTTCAATCGTGAGAAATATGAAAAGGATGCAGACAAAATGAAAAGGGGAATCTCGAAAAATCTGCACGCACACAATAAGTGAGGGCCATCGGCCCCATAAAGGACACAGGAGTAGGGCTGGGTAGGCCCCTGCTCTCTGGGCTCAGGACCCGCCACCTTGACAAGGGGCAGCAGGGCTGAAGGAACTGCGAGTTCACCTTAGACTAGGAACAGCCATTAACAATGACATGACTAACGATGGCCAGTCTTTTGAGGAGACATAAAGCCCGCTTGGCAGCTGTGGACCGGCACCCATGCCAGTTTGCAGCACGCCCCTCCCACCTCCCAAAGGAGGCCAGCCAGAGTGTGGTAATGAAACTGCACATAGCGGAAATGGGATCTAAATGAGTTTAAACTGATTTATGCTAGCTTTTGTAAAGATTACTTGGTATCAGGAAAGTGCTACCACTGTGAAATAATGTCAACAATCCTTAAGACCTCCGCCTAATGGTACTTGCACAGAATATTTATATTCCTCATCATGGGAACAAGGACCATAATGGGTACCATTTTTGTTTTATTAGGGATGCATATTTAAATTAATCTGCTATTTGCCTAAACAATTAGCTGCTTCTGTTTGTGTGCACAAAGCCAAAATTGCAATTAGGCTTCCATCAAAAAGATAAGTCCCAACTAAAACTGTCCCGGTGGAGTCGTAAGAGCTCAGGGCAGAACTTTCCAAAATTACTTTTTAGCATAATGGTAATTATGTTAATTGTTTGAAAGGTAAATAACTGCAGAACTGGTTTTGGAAAAAAAGACAATTGGTATTGCCCCTTCCCTTTGATCTTTTTCACGCACCATAAAATTTAAAACAGGTTAACAAGAAAGTCAGACTGGTCAGTTCTAGAACTACAGTTTGTCTTGTGGTCTTTAGTGCTTTCTCGATTAGAATTCATTTTAGCCATGTGCTCCTGTTCTATGGAGTTTGCACAATAAACACCTGAGGCTTGTTCTCAGCTTCATAATAGCTAAGTAGCCGGGATCAATTCACTGCAGTTCAGAGACACTGAGTGAGGCTATTTATAAAGACAGCTGGCAATCTCGATTGATTTCCACAATGTAAATAAACATTTGCCGATCAGAAACCAAGCAGGAGTCAAAAGACATTCTGCAACAAGAGAAAAGGCATTTACATAAAAATTTTAAATACACTGATAGCACTCACTGAACATGGACCCCTTCATTCATCAAGTGCATAGACATCACCATGAAATGTACATCAGAGATGTGAAAGGTGGCATGAAATCTGAGAGGACAAAAAAGTTTTGCTTTCATGGAAGAAGTAGCCAGTGGGCAATTAATCCCAGTGCAAACGAGAATCATAAAGGGCTAAACCACGGAGGGTCTTGAAAGCTGAATGACACGTCTTCACCTGGGTGCTGCATCCGCTGTGCCTGTCACGCTCCCCATTCCAGCTGAACACAGCTGTAAAGCTGACCTCTGCTGCTTGTGGCAACAAACAAACAAACAGTAACTATGAGGCACTCTGGAAGCTGCATTTTACACTGACAAGTGAGAGAATCTGAACGGGTTTTTGGAGCAATGAAATGACTGGTTAGGGCATAAGCAAAGCAGTGATCAGACATGAGATGACAAAGCAGAAAGGGAGTCAAGTAGAAAAAAAGTTAAATATATTTAGTAGTTTCAAGTTCAAAGCAGAAGGGAAGAACATTTTTTAAAGGATAAAAAAATGAAGAGATTCCATAAATGAAAAAGAGTATGACAATGCAACTAAATACTAGAAGAATTTACAGTTAGTTCAGTCAAAGGAAAAACAGATCGATGGGGAGAATGAGGACCAGCCCTTCTCCAAGGGGAAGTGCTGAGAGAGCAGAAAATGTGAAAAGGACCTCGGTGCCTGCAGCCACTAACTTTACAATGTAACTGGGGGACAGAAACATAGTATGGAATATATTTGGAAGAGTGTATCAGACACTGATTGTAATCGATGCCTCCAGAGAAGAGACTCGGGTGACTGGGGGAATTGGGGCACCAAGTGTTTGTTGCCAGAGAAAAAACACTCACTTTTTACTATGTATCTTTTGGTACTACTTGTTTTTCTACATGCAATACTACATCAAACAATTATTATAACTTGTCTACACATCTTTATAGATAGCAATATGATGTCGACAAAAAACATCCAGCCTAAGAGAAAGCTTATAAGAGTCAATTTGGGCCAAACTGATGACAATCGCCAGGAAGCAAAATCTCAGCAGGTTGAGAAGATGCTCCACAAAATGGCGGTTTGCAGCTTATTTTATATGTAGCATCAAAGGAGGAGGGCTACATGAAACCCACTGGTGGTAGGTTAAGGGGGTGGGAGAAAACAAAGCAGGGAAATCTCTGGGATTGGATAACAGTAAATTTGAGAGACAGGTACTTCTTTCACATAGGTGGGTGCAGGAGAGTTAATAGTTCTCATAGAGATGTTAATCAAGGGACAAGAATAATGACCAGGGATTCTGCACTTTCCTGCTCTGGTCTGGATAAAGGGATTACTGACATTCCAAGGATGTCATTTTCGGTGCAAAACGACAATAGACAGGCTCACTCAAGATGAAGACTGACTTTATGAAAGAAGCTTCTGGCTAAAGATGTTACTTCCCGCCATGGCCCACCTTACTTATGAAATTTTTTATGTTCACACCATCTTATGTGGTTATTTTCAGTCTCCTGACCTTGTCAGGTTTAACCTATGGCTCCTTTTCCGTCCTCAGTGATTAGTGAAGGGATAGTTGTATTACTCCAGTCAGAATCTGCATGATTCTATAATATTTAACTCGGACGTACAAAATTAAATTAAAGACTCAAATTCTACTTCTGACCCATCAATGGGTTAAGGTGAATTAAACTCTAGACGATATCATCCCACCACTTCCCCAGATCAGACCAGCGCAGGGCCTGGGCTGGTGGCCAGTAGGTCTCGGCCTCCTAGTTCTCTCTCTCTCTCTCTCTCTCTCTCTCTCTCTCTCCTTATTCCCAAGAGGAAAATATGTCATCTTCAAACATAGTCGCACTCATATATTGAGTGACATTAACTATAATATTTAAAAACCTATCATTTAAGAACAACACTGGTAACTGTTGAAGCTGAGTGATGGGTGCACGGAGGTTCACCACACTCCTCTGTACCACAATAAAAGGATTTTTAAGAATAATAATTTGAAAGGCTATCAGTAAAAAAAAGTAAAACCTATTAACTTGTAAAAGTAACAAATATTAACTCAAGTTTTAGAAATGTTTCCGGTAGCTGCACTAGAAACTCAATGACTTCTCAGAACAGATTTACAATGCAAATTCCAGTGGTGACATTTTGCAGCTTTTAGAAATGCCATTCCAAATCCTCAAAAGATCTTGATCATACTGTCAATTAATTCCCTTTCAATAAGAGTATTAAATGGTTCAAACAAAAAGAAAAAAAATCCATATATATTTAGATTATGGCAAAACGGCAGTCCATTTTGAGTTACCTGGAACCAAGTGAGAAGAAAATGGAAGCCTCAGGTAATCGAACCTCTCATGCAGGCATCCAGATTCAAATGCAAACCTGCCCAGTGTAGCTGAGCTGGGTCCGGAGGACCCTACAGGGTTGGGGTTCTCCCATCTCCCCCTGTGTGAGGAGGATCCAAACAGCCCAACACAGATTTCTCCCCTGAACTCCAGACCCACGGATTCACTTGTCTTAAGGCCAGTGGTCTTCAGACTAAAATAATTTTGAAGAACTAGGTCTCCCTTTCACATTTTACATATAAAACTGACAATTGTTCATCGTAAGTTTTAAGTTGTGGCAAAAAAAATGTAACCTCTAGCATAGTTCTAAACATTGCCATTTTAAAATAAAATGGCTACACCATTCTTTGGAAACTAAATACCATAGATTAGATATTCATCATCATGCATTTTTAAAAAGGTGGGCGGGGAGGGAGGGATAGCTTAAAGATAAATAAGATACCAAAACAAAAAGTGTGTTGAGAATCCCTGTGTGGAGAATTCCTAAGTAACCATCATCACAAAAACACAGATTCTAATCTCAGGTCCCCAGTTTGGCCAGACAACAGAAAATGAACAGGCACATTCTTTTCTGAGTAATCATTTAACATATAAAAGTATGGCATTAAATTGCTATGAGAAAAAAGAATCTAGTTTAATAATCTAACATCCTTTTTTTTATTTCGAAATTAATAACCTAACACTTTTTTTTATTTTGAAATATTTCAGACTTGCAATAAAGTTGCACAAATGATACAAAGAGTTACAATATACCCTTTACCCAAATGTTAACATAGTATATAACCATAGTATGATCAAAGCCAGGAAATTAACGTTGATATAATGTTTAATCTATAGACTTCACTCGAATTTCACCAATTGTCCCACCAACATCCTTTTTCTGGTCCAGGATCCAATGCAGAATTCTACATCACATTTAACTGTCATGTCTCTTTCATCTATTCCAATTTGGGACAATTCTTGGTTTTCTTTGCCCTTCATGACCTTGACCCTTGAAAAGTACTGAACATTTATCTTGTAGAAGGTCTCTGAGTCGTCTGATGTTTATTCGAGTTTAAAATCAGGCTAGGCGTTTTTGGCAAAAATAGCACAGATGTGTCTTTTCGGTATACGACATTGGGAGGTATACCGAAATTGGGAGGTATACGACATTGGGAGGTACATGTCAATGTACTTACCATTCCTGAAAATGGTAAGTTTCATCACTTGGTTATGGTGTTATCGTCAGGTTTCTATACTGTCAAGTTACCATTTTTCTCTTGTGGAGAGATAATTTGAGAATATGAAAATATCTCATTTCCCATCATACTAATTTTAGCTTTCAGTGATGATTCTTGCCTGTAACAATTATTATTGTAGGATTTGCCAAATGTTTTCTATTTTCATTATCCTTTCTCCATGTATTAATTGAAATGTTACTGTAAGGAAGAGCTGTCTCTGCCCTCATTTACATCAGTATGGACTCATGGATATTTACTTTATTCTATAGGTTATAATCCATTGCTAACAAATTTTGTTGTTCAAATTGTCCCTGATTTGGCTGTTGGGAGCTCTAGTTTGGTTCCTTTTCCTATAAATAAAAACTGCCCCTTCCTGCATTTTTTTTAAAAAACATCCTTACTTTCTGGCCTCACGACATGTCCAAACTCGTCGTGCCTTAGCCCTGGTTCCTTTTATTGAAGAATTAATGATATTTAGAAACCAAAATCTAGGCATTAGCTGTGCTTAATATTACTAGGGTAGCACAATATATTCTTATAACTCTTAGGGATTAGAATGAGCAAGTCCAGGTCTTTACCTCAAAGGCCGTAAGTCAAGCTCTTAAAAATATGCAGAAAGCCTTTCACGGCCTTGGAACAGAGGGATGGAGCGAGCTGCTTATCCAGGAACTTCTTTTTGAAATCCTGGTTTTTAAGTTCTGTTTGGGAGCAGAATTAAAAGGAAAGAGGAACAAACAATTCAGAGTACAACAGTCCCCCCCACTTATCTACAGGGGAAGGGGAGGTCTGCCAATTAAGTTTGCGAACTCATCCTAGAAAAAGTGCTGCACACCTCATGGCTGAATATCACTATGGTCACCTTCCAAGTCCTCCCCTTGGGAAGCTATGCACCGATGGCAGCGCCTAGTCCACCCTTCAAAGAAATTTTGGAACTCTTTTTCTGGAATGGTCACTAGAGCTGTCGTCATATTACCCTTGATGTCCTGAATGTCATCAAAATGTCTTCCTTTCAATATTCCCTTTATCTTCGGATAAAGAAAGAAGTCATTGGGGGCCAGATCAGGTGAGTAGGGGGGTATTCCAATAGTTATTTGTTTACTGGCTAAAAACTCCCTCACAGACAGTGCCGTGTGAGCTGGTGCATTGTTGTGATGCAAAAGCCAAGAATTGTTGGTGAAAAGTTCAGGTCATTTTCATCTTTTTTTACGCGGCCCTTTCAGCACTTCCAAATAGTAAACTTGGTGAACTGTTTGTCCAGTTGGTACAAATTCATAATGAATAATCCTCTGATATCAAAAAAGGTTAGAAACAGCATTGCAACAAGTTTGTGAATGTAACTGTCAGATCTCGTATGATCATCTCAATGAAAGAAAAAATGTTTGACAAAACCAATTTGTATTACTGATAAAAACTCTTAGTTAATCGTCATAGAAGGGAACTTTCTCCATCTGCTTAAGACCATCTATGAAAAACCTACAACTAACAATATACTTAATGGTAAAAGACAATGCTTTCCCTTTGAAATTGGAAAAAAGGCAAGGATGTCCATTTTCACTAACGTTATTCAACATTGTACGGAGGTCCTACTTGGTGCAATAAGACAAGAAAAAGAAATAAAAAGCATACAGATAGGAAAGGAAGAAGTAAAACTGTCAATGAATAAATTGTCTATGAAATCCTAACCAATCTATAAAAAACATTACCAAACTAATACGTATCTTTAGCATGAGATCAATATGACATCAATATGCAGAGATCAATTATATCTCTTCAAATTAGCAACAATTAGAAATTGATATTGCATCAGAAATACAAGATGGTTGAGGATTAAGTCAGCAAAATACGTTTAAGACCTATGTGCTGAAAACTTTAGATGTTGCTGAGAAAAATTAAGGAAAGCTCAAATAAATGGAGAGAGTTATCATGTTCATGGAAGATTGAGTGCTGTTAAGACATCATCTCTTCCCTAATTGATCTAGAGATTTAATCCAATCCCATTCAAAATCTCTGCAAGTTTTTTGGGGTAGAAATTTATAAGCTGATTCTAAAATTTTAAATCTTAAAAAACATAAAAACAAAAATGCATAGGTCCAAGAACAGCCAAGAAGAATTTTAAAAACATAGCATAAAGCTGGAGGACTTACCCTACCTTATTTCAGATTTACTATAAAACCAAAGTAATCAAAATGGTGTGATACTGGTGTAAGAACGGATCTATGAATCAAATGGAACAAAATGACGTCCAGAAAAAAGACCCACCCACTGATTTTTTTACAAAGGTGTCAAGGTAATTCAATGAAGACATGATCATCTTTTCAACAAATGATGTTGAATCAAGCAGGTACGACTATGGTTTTTCTTTAGTCTGTTAATATGATTATGTTGATTGACTTTCAAATGTTAAACTAACCTTGAATTCCTGGGATGAGTGCTGATTACGAGGTATTATCCTTTTAATGTATTGCAAGATACAATTTTACACAATATTTTGTTGAGGGTTTTTACATCTATATTTATGAGAAATATCGATCTGTAGTTTACTTGCTCTCATGTACTAGTTATTCTTTGTCTTCTTTATCTGGTTTCAGTATCAGGGTAATGCTGCTAAAATTGAGCTGAGAAGTGTTCCTCACAGTTTATTTTATGGCAATGTGTAGCATTGGTATTATTACTTCCTTAAATGTTTGGTAGAATTCACCAGTGAAGCCACTGGGCTTGCAGCTTTCTTTGTGTAGAACTTCTAAATTACAAATTCAATTTCTTTAATGAAAATAGAGCTATCTAAGTTTGCTATTTCTTCTTAAGTGACTTTTGGTAGTTTGTGTCTTTCCAAAAAAATCAATTTATCCATTTCATCTAACTGGTTCAATTTATTGGCATAAAATTGTCTAAATATTTCCTTATAGTCCTTTTACCATTTGTAGTATCTGTAATGATGTCCCCTCTTACATTATTGTTGGTAATTAATTTCTTTTTTTTTCCCTGATCTCTCTGGCTAAGGTTTGTCAATATGATTGCTCTTTTTAAAGGGCCACTTTTCTGTTTCACTGATTTTCCTGTATTGTTCTCTCTCTCTTCTATTTTTTTTTATTTCTGCTGCTATCTTTATTACTTTATCCCTTACACTTATTTTAATTTTCTTTTTCTAGTTTCTTAAAGTAAAATGTTGTATTGTTGATTTGAGACTTTCTTTTTTCTAATAGAAGCGCTTAATGCTATAAATTTCCCTCTAAGCACTGTTTTAGCTACACCCCATCCATTTTGATTTTTCATTTTCATTCACTTCAAAATATTTCCTAATTTATTTTGTTATCTAGAAGTATGTTGTTTAACTTCCAAATATTTGGAGATTTTCTCTGCACCAGCCTTGCAGTCAGCCATTTCTGCAAGGCGCCCTTGGCTCCTTTTACTGGAGAGTGATATTTTCAAGATCCGAGCACTAAGTGTGCTCATTCCTACTGGGCAGTTGCTGTTTCTACACCTTCTCAGCAAACAAAGCTAGGACATACCATGTTTCCCCGAAAATAACACCTAGCCAGACAATCAGCTCTAATGTGTCTTTTGGAGCAAAAATTAATGTAAGACCTGGTATTATATTATATAAGACACAGTATTTTTATATTATATACTATTTTATATTATATACCCGATCTTATAGTAAAATAAGACCGGGTCTTACATTAATTTTTGCTCCAAAAGATACATTAGAGCTGATTATCCGGCTAGGTCTTATTTTCGGGGAAACATGGTATATGAAATATATGCATATAAACATCTCTATTTACGTATCTATTTATCTATAGTGAAAATCATGAATTCCAGACTGACACCTCCTATTCCGATCTGGCCCCAAGGGGTTCATTCTGACGATCCCCTTTCCATACCTGTACCTTCCCCCTCTAATAATAAGGAAACTGGCTCCCATTATCCTCAATACATGTGCCTGCTCAATCTCCCTGTGTGTTGCCAGCCTCCCAAACCTGGCGGGCCATGCTCCACTCGGACTACCTGCTCCACCTGTCCCTGGCCTCGCTGGGCTGCCTTTCTACTCCACGGGGCCCGCCTAATGGCTTTTTGACTGAAAAGGCAGGCACATTTTGCTTTCAAACAAGAATACATTCCACCATTATATTTATTCCTGCTTTAATTGAGCCCTAGGGTTTAGAATGGAATATACGCTACAACCAAAATTGCAAGTACTGAAAAGGAAATTAAATCCTCTGATTTGAAATTCAGTTTATTTCCTTCCAAAAAATAATTCATCCTCGGTTTTCATTGGGTACATTTAAGCACTTGGATAATTTATCTCTCAAGTCTCACCCGTCTCCCCAAAGCTGTACTGTTTACTGCTCCTTTCCATTTTTAAGCTCAACTGTAATAAGACAGGACAGCTACTTTGAATTTATGCATCATACTGTGTCTTATTAAAAATCAGTTTTCAGTAAGCCAAAGGATTAACATCAAATCTTGTATTCTAAATTCAATGTGCCACTTTTTTTCTGCATGAGAAAAATTATTTCAAATTATTTTCACCAGTAACTTCGCAGTTATCCAGAAATTGACCACCCGCTAGTGTGCGCCCGATAGCATGAGAACTTCTCCCTCCAGTGCTTTTTAAATGTGAGAGCTTGCCGACTTCTAGAATCCATCTATGCACCCCTCAGTGTGAAAAACAAAGCATTACCAAGGCATGTAGGTGATAACTTGGTGCCAACAGCCTGTGACTACAAAATGCAAATTCAAACACTAAGACCCCACGGGCAGGGCTCAGTTACAAAGTCAAAAGATCCAGATTTCTTTCTTTCTTTCTTTCTTTTTTTTTTTTTTTTTTTTAGATTACCATAAAAATACACCTATTTAAAAAATTCTCCTAAAGATCTCACAACTCCCACCCAAGATTGTACCTCTGGACTCCCCTTTGAGGAACACTATCCTATTATTTAGTTACAGTGCATATTCAGTCCAAAGCATCCATAAACAAGTGTAAACTATAATTTCAATCTCTTCTCACTGAAAATAGAAAAATCTTTTTAAAAGAGCACTTTTATTCAGCAACCTCGTCCAACACATAAACAGTGTCTATGGCTTGTCTATGAAACAAAATGCAACATCTTAGACCACAGCAGTCAACTTTAAAGTTCCACACCCTAAGAAATACTTCCTCAACACAGAAAGAAGGACCTCAGTTCGGAACTCTGCATTTCCATTTTTAATTCCGCTCTGAATTATCTTGAAAATGTAAGCATTCCTACTGTTAAGAAATTGTTTAAATTTATTAATGTATCCTAGCTTTTAAAAGGACTAGCCCGGGTATTGTTTTGGTTTTTGTCATGAAGTTGTTCCATTTGTTTTGTCTGCTGAGAGTCTGAATACGACTCCTAAAACTAAGCACCGTAGGCAAATGTTTCAGGCAATAACTGGTTACTGAAACGTCTAAGACAAAAATGACCAGAAAAGAAAGACCTTAAAAAACCAAAATGCTCCATAATCCACAGCCAGTTGTCCTAGCCATCTCCCAAAAAATACTTCAGTGGGTTAATAATTCACTTCTAAAACTTTAATTTTGATCAGGGGAGGAGGAAGAGATTGAATGTTGCATTTAAAGGTTAGGTCATTACATTCAAATGTCACCATCCACATACAAACAAGAAACATAAGCACATCTATCAAAGAACTGATTTTTTATTAAACAGAAAATCATACATAAAACTTTAGAAGCACCTAAGTCTCCACAGTCGTCTCACTAAAACATGGGCCTCCACTTCACTGCTGAAAGGAAGCTTGGAGAGACCCACTTGCATCCGTTGTTAGCAAGTCAGTAAATGAGAAATCAGTCACTTCAGCCCAGGGCAGGCAGTCCTGAGTCCCGGACAATGGAGCATGTGTGTGTCCAGACAATTGTAATGGGCGTGCTGCAGAAGTGGATGAGCCACTTTGCCTCGCTGGACGGCAACACAGAGAGACGACCGTTGGCTGTCCCATCTAGGTTTCCACAAGCTACATGCACTGGGTCTTGTCTCTCCTCTCCCCACGTAGGGGAACACGTAAGAACTTCTTTGCCCCTAAGAAGTGTGCCATCTCCTTTCTCTCTAACGAGCGCATTTTCCAGGCAAGCTGCGAGCAGGCAGAGGGTTTCCAGCACACTGCCGTGCCCTGACGCCGTGGCTCCAGGCCAGAGGCAGGCAGGCACGGAGCAGATGGAGCCCTGGCAAGGTCTGCACTGCCCCTCCATTAGCAGCATCTGCTCATTACTCAGAACCTTCGCCTGCTTTATCTAATGCTCCAGGAAAAGCATTTTGATTTGATTCATTTCGGTGTGGTAACGTGCAACACAATTAGTGGTAAAATCAAACTGGAGGACGGCCAGTGCTGACAATCGGAAACAAGGCAGAAGAAATATGAGGCCAGTGGGTTGGAATTCAAAAACTCACAACTGTGGAGCACCTTGCCAAATCTCAACACCCCAGGTGGGAGGACGGCGTTCCCGGAGGGGAAGGAGGCGAAAAAGGAGGAAGGGACGAGTCCCTTTCTCCCAACGCGGTGACCGGCTCCCCTCCTGACGGTGCCGCGGAGAATCCGCACCGGGAGGGGTGTCTCAATGGCTACAGAGCTTCCCTTTGGCACAAGCCGGGAGCTGAAGTTCATTAACTCATTTTATTATCTTAGTCTTCTCTTCTGTGGGGCACAGTTACACATTTTATAAAGCAGACCCCACAAGGTAAGTTTCCTTTTTGCCATGTTGGGCCAAAGAAGTGCGACTTCGCTGCTCCTGGAAAGGAGCAAGGTAAAAAAAAAAAATGTACGTTTGATGATTTCATTCTGTCTTTGCCCAGAAGTAGCTACTCATGAATAAATACCGTTGGTATAAATATCGCAGTGTCAGTCTGTTAAACCGAAGTGAGACTGAAGACAATGCCTCCTGAGGTCTGGGGGAAAGCAAGAAGTTGTTGTTTACCTCAGAAATAGTAACAACACTGATCAGACTGGTAGAACAAGCTCAGAGTGACAGAGAGGCACGGAAACACAAGAGCTGTTACCAAGGAAATAATCCTAACACCAAAAGGAATTTGGAACAAATCAAAGATTTCATCGTAAATGATGCAGCCATGGAAGTACTGTTAATTTTACCTAGAATAGGGAACAATCCCCCAGAGCATGACGGGAAACCCAAAAGGACAAGACTGACAGACAGCATATCAATGTAAACAATGAGACAGACCAACCAGAACAGAACAAAAGACCCAGAAACAAAAGAACTCATATCTAAAAACTTGTAAAGGCGGCACCTCAAACCAGTGAGGTAGAAATGGGTTTTCTAATAAGAGATGCTGGAAAAAAGACATACTTGGAGTCATTATCTAATACAGCCTGGACTCCATATTGGTCAAGATTTAAATATAAAAAATAGAAGAAAAAGAATTACAAGTAGCAGGTAAACATGTGAAAAAAATTCAGCCTCTCTCACATTAAGAGAGATGCAAACTGAAACTACATTTGGATATAATTTCTTATCTGTCAAAGTGACAAATACTAAAAATTTGAAGCATTCTTTGCTGATAAAACTGTGAGGACATGAGCACACCTTCATACCTTGCTGATAAGAGTGTAAAATAATATAACCCCATTTGCATTTTTATAGGAAACTATCCTCCCGCACTTACATGAGAAGTCGTATGTACAAGGTTTTCCACTATACTGCTGTAACAACAAAAGATCAGAAACAACACATCTGTTCTTCAGTAAGGGACTGTGTAAATAAACCACAGTACCTGTACAACGGAATACTATGCAGGTATGAAAAGAAGTACATTCTTTATACACTGGCATGGACAACCATTCAAGACGTGGCATTAACGAGATATATTCGTATGCTCTCCCATGTTTCCTGCAGCATTATTCACAACAGCCAAGATGTGGAAACAACCCAAATGTCTACCAACGAATGAATGAATAAAAAAGGTGTGGTACCTATACAACACAATGGCATATTATGCAGCCATAAGAAAGGAAGGTATCTTGCCATTTGCAACAATATGGCTGACCCTCGAGCATATTAAGCTAAGTGAGATTAAGTCAGAAAGAGAAAGACAAGTACTGTATGACATCATTTGTATGTGGCATCTAAAGAAATCAAACCTGTAAAAAAACTGAAAAAGCAGAATAAAATGGTGGTTACCAGGGGATAAGATTGATGATGTTTAAAGATTCAAATGAGAAGAAAATAAGCCATAGGTTTCTAATGCACAGGATAATGAATATGGATAATCATATTGTATTATAATTATGTAATATAATAAATGTCACTATAATAACAATCACATGACAACATATAAATGTATCAAAGTGACAAGCTGTACATCTTAGCCATACACAATGTTATGTATCAGATTATTCCAGAAAAAGATATGTCACTAAGTGAAAAAAGCCAAGGTGTGGAATAGTATAAGGTAATATGTCATCTTTTGGTAAGAAGAGGAGGGGGAGAAGAATAGATATTCATATTTACTTGTATTTGCAATGCAGAAATACTGGAAGGATTGACAAGAAACTAAAATATATGATTGCTTTAGAATGGGACTAGGCAGAAATGAATAGAAGCAAGATTTCTCAACACATAACTGTTTACATTAGTTTGATCTTATGGCCCTAAAAATGTATTAGCCAAAAATATTAAATTACAAATAAAACCTGCTCATTTATGGATTAAAAAATTAAAATCACACACACACACACACACACACAAACTACCATCTAGAAGAATAAACCATAAACAAAAGTCCATTGAAGAATAAATGACAAATTGAAAATAAATATTTAAAATAGATATGAGAAGGGTTATTTCTTTAGTTCTTTCTATTCAACCAGAAAAGATAACAACCCAAAGAAAAAATGGGGAAACACTGGAACACATAATTTACAGAGAAAGAAATACAAACAAATAATAACACAATAAAAAGATGCTTATGTATCCTTATAGAAAAAGGCAAACCGAAACAACAGTCACAGGCCATTCCCACCTATCAGACAGGTACGAGGAAGCAGTCATTCTTATATACTTTTGGTGGGACTGTGAACTGGTAGAACCTTCTCGGAGGGCAATTTGGCAATCTTTATGAAAACCTGAAGTGTCTGTAGTCTGCGACCCAGTAATTTATCCCATGGCTATATGTGCACAAGTCTATCATGATATCTGCTCAGAGATACTGCTTGCAGAACTGGTTTTAATAACAAAAATAAACAATTCAGAGGGCCCTAGTCACTAAGGACTCTGATAGATAAATGATAGTACAGCCACATAATGCAATATTACACAGGCTGAAAAAGAACAACGTTGACCTGTAAGTGCTAATACAGAGACATCAAGATGTGTCATTCGGTGAAAAAAGCAAGGTGCAGAAAAGTATCTAGAGTAGGACGTAAGTGTAAAACATGTGCGTGTGAGCTAGAGGTAGGGTAACAGGGAGGAACGCTTCAACTTTTTTTTGGAGATGTTTTCTTTTCCATTTCCTACATTTTTGCTCTGTTTGTATTTTATCTATGAAAAGTGTTTTAAAACCAAGTATTTAAAATATATTTTGGAAATTATTTGCCAAGTATTTACAGAAGAAAGCGGTTTCTCTATCATAGCTACATGGTTTCCTAATGTTTTTGTGCCACAATAGGGATGAGGGTGACAAAGACAATTCTGACCAACAGTATAAAACCAGCAGCACACTTGCACATCACCTCAAGCTATATTTTCAAGCTCACAAGATATGAGACCTGGGGTGCAAATAAATCAGGTGCACATTTCTAGAAGTGTCTCTGTGTTTAGTATTACATAATCAGAACTCCAACCACACATGGCCCAGGAGACACAACCTTAGCTCTGGACTCACTACAGACTAATGACTCAGCCTCAAGCAAATCTCTTAGCTGGTCGCTTTGGACCTCAGTTTCCCCCTCAGGTTTGAAGAAAACTGTATGTGTGTGCACACATGTCTGTGGCGGGGAGGCTATTAGGTAATTCTAAAACTGTACGATTCTAACTGAAAAGTACTGCAACCTGTGCGTAGTTGTTTAAAAAAAATCTCATTGATTATTTGGAAAAGTAGCAAATACACTCAAGCTGCTCGTATGTTATCTGTCCAGGATTTCAATAAACAGATATAAAATATCAAAATACCACCCCCCTAAAAAAAAGCTGAGTTTCTAGATGCTAAAAGAAAAAAAATCCATCAATGGTATCTACTAAGATCAAACCAAAAGAACAGAATTCATGTTGTTAAAATAATAAAATGAAAATATTTTCAAAATTTCAGCCCTAATTTTTATTTTTTAAATGGCACATGGACATAAGATCCCCGGTTACCTACTTTACTGCAATTCTGTCTACTGAGCCAACAATAATGTCACACTGATAAGAAGATTCTGCAACTGTGCCACCAGCATCCTGAAATATTCTGTGGTCCACCTTTCAGGGAGGGGGGCAACAAAGCTTTTGGAAATTCAAACTTCTACCATCATGGAAGTCCGCAGCACAAGAGGTAGGAGTATAGGATATCCATGGCCATGAAAACTGTTAGCTACACACTGTCAAGTGTTTCTGTTTTAGACCATTCTTACCTAGTTCTGTAACTGCACAGTTGTTCATGCACAAAAGGAATTCTACCAGTCCCAGAGAAACAAAATATTCCCATAAATTATCTTATATGGCATGTAAGTGCCAGGAAAAGGGAAGCACGGACTTTTATTTTTCTACTTCCATATCTGTCGATAGATTACCTATGTCTACCCCCTTTGCACTGTTCTCTTTGGACTGAGCAGAGACTGAAGGAAAAGTAGGCCAACTATATTTAATATTTTACACCAAACAAGTTATTTGCTTAAGATGGCTTGGCCAGCCTCGTGTCTGGCACCAAACCCAACCCGACCGTTCCAGTAGGAATTAAACCCCAGTTTTAATGGGTGCTGTGCTCCAATGCCTGCTAATGCATTGAGGGTTATTGGCCAACTTCTTCACATAAAGGCAAGAACGAGTGCATGTGTGTGAACATGTGTGTGTGCCCACGTGTATGTATGGACGGATTACAGTGGGGAGCCGGCCACAGCTGCTTAATTTTTGTAGAGCTTTTTTTTTTCCTTAATAGGGAAGAGGGCTGTGGTTACTTACCATCCTCATAAGCCGCTACCGCCAGCGAGCTGTTTATCCTCACAAAGGAGACGTATGGCTGCATTCCAGGCTCGTCGTCCTCATCGTACTCGGAGTCCAGGAAGGGGGCGATGTAGTCCCAGGTGCGGGTGTCCCACACCCTCACGTCCCCCGATGTGTATCTGGAAAAGAAGGACACACTTGGTTCCAAGCACACATTGAAGAGCAGGGCCACAGTGGAGAAAGGGGGGACAGGCTTAGAACGGCAGAGGAGTAAGACTGGGTCTGCGGGGAACAACTGCTGCCACTCTCTTTAGATGAGTAAGTCCGACAGAAGAAAATGTCCACTAGATAACAGAAAGCCTGGGAACACGTTTCATGTGCTCACAGCACAATGGTGACAATTTCGAAAGAGAATACTATACTAATAAAAAAATTGGGTATCGAGAGCTTTTTTCCTTTTACACTATTATGACTAATCTGCTACCTTAAGTTCTCCTGGTAAAGAGAGCATTAGCAGAAATTTGTAAACGCCACAGTATTTACATAAATACACACACGAAAGACAGGCAGAGAGAGAGCAAGAGAGAGGGAGAGAACTACTAAGGACTAATGGTCTTACAGGCACAAGCTTTCTAATACCTCATCCATGCATCAGATTTGACTGATTAAAGTCCCTAAAGACTAATTGATTTGCTGAAACAATTAAATCTTGCCTTTCGCAGCCAGACAATGCTGCCTTCTCGTGAAAAGCTCTTGCCGAAATGCACGCCTCTCCCGGTTTTGCCCACTTAGAAAACAGGAGCCCTCACTCTCTCCTATTACTCCACTGTTACTCCAACAAATGCCTCTCTCCATCAAAGCCAAGGCCGGGCCAGACCCAGCTCGGACACGAGCCCGTTGGATAACGGACCGGCCAGATCAGGAGACGGTGTACTGCGGCCACGGACGCTCTGATGCCAAGTTCCTTACATCTGCTGCAGAGGGTTCGATTCAACACGTCACGCGACTGTGGGGAGGCGTGTGAGAAATGTTTTAAGAGTCTCCTGGTGTACCCACACAAACACAAAGATAGGTAATTTAAGGGGGTTAACAGTCTGCCTGAGGCCCAAGCCTCAGGAAGAGGTTTCTTTAATCCCACGTTAAAAGTGTAGAGTCAAACAAGGTAACCTCTGAGATTAAATCACGGAAAAGTATGACATGATTTATCGATGAAGTACTTACAAATCAATTTCTCATGCGAGATTTCTTAATAAAGAAACCAAGAGTACTGTGATTCAGGTATACATCATTTACTAAATGTAATAGCACTTCCCTCAAAATATTAATTGACGTGAACACAACACTATAATTCAAAGGTCACGCTGTGACACAAATTCTCTAGGTTGGAGAATTCAGTTCTCTCCCCACAGACAGTGCCCGGAGGGTGTGCGTGTAAAGAGCCAAATAGGAGACACGTGCTTTAGGAAACTGGACCGGTGGGCCTCTGACCGCTGATCCTCCAGTAAATAAAAACGCACACTCCACGAGTGTCATTAAGCCTGGCGACACATAAGCAAGGGCGGATATTGATGGCACCACAGCCAAAGCACGGCTGCTGGCTCCCAGGCTGTCCTGGGAGCGTTCCAGATCACCCTTCTTAACGAGGAACCCTATACAAGCACGCACACCCCACTGTCCCAAAACTACTGGCCTCACCTTGACACCCTGAAAATGACTCAGGCGTTCCTGGAGTAAGGCCACTTGCCTAGAGACACTGAACAGAAAGAACATGTTCGAATTTCTAGACTGGGTGTAATTAGATTCTTAAGGATAAATTCTATGTGAAAGAAAGTAGCCAATTCAGAAAAGAAAGGTGAGAAGGATGGCAACGTCTTTCAGAAATACAGAGAAGGTAAGGGAAAGAAAGGCAAAGAAAGGGAATTTAGTAGATCAGAGAACTGTAGAACTTGGAGAGAAAGACCTGCACAAACCAGGAAGACGGTGCACAAACCATCAGTCTCGGTCAGCCTGTTTCTCACGGCCTGTGTATCAGACCATGCCAGTAGTCTTCACATGGTCCGCTGTGGCGCCCCCGAGGGGCTGCAGTGGAGAGTAGGAGGGTACAGAGGAGAGAATTTTAGTGGCCTGAGCTCCAGCCCCACCCCAAGCCCTTTTTACACAAAGAGATCCGAGGTAAAGCAACAACAACCAAACCAAAACTTGAAAAACTGCTGAACACACAATATTGAATGATGAAATGCAACTTGTTGATCTCTCTCATCACTTGAGGGAAGAGGAGAGAGGTGGGCAGAGATGGCACAGAGAAGAACATTCTATTAAAATCGAAAAGGCTTCTGACGAGCCTTTTCTTCCATGAAGTTGCCCCACTCACGTGGCAACGCCACACATCTAAAATGAAATGCATCCTCTCCTCAAAAAGTTTCAGCTCATCACTACACTAGCCGACTGCCCAATTCCTTATTTTTGTGAGTGATTCTATTTTTTCCCACCACCCACACTGCTATGCATGTTCGAGTTGCCGCCCCCTTTCCGTTCTCATTTCCAGGAATGCCACCCTAGTCCAAATCTCTCAACACCTCACACCTGCGCCATGACAGCCTTCCTACGTCTGAGCCTCTCACTTCATTCAACGCTGCACAAGCCAAGACCTCAAAACGACTGACTCCACGAATCCCTCTCCCTTTCTCCCTTACGCTCCACACTAGACCACGTGCCCTAGCATCTACACCATGACAGCAGCCTGGACTGACTCTCGTGGCAATTGTGACGTGATCATCTGACTGCTCATCTCCCCCACGAACCTACATGCTTCTAAGGTCAGGCGGTGGGTCTTGCTCGTGGATCCAACGACTGGAACAGTCACACTGGACTAGCACTTGACATCGAGGAAGCCCTCCGTATGTACTCAGGCCTCAACACCTTATTGACTGAAGTTTTAATTACTAGCCCAGCACTGAGAACCCTCCACAAAGTAGCTTCCACTCCTCATTTCCTGCTCTTCCATAGCAGGAACCAGCCTCCAGATAAGCCTGCTTATTCACTGGCTTCCAAACACTCTTGCCTCTTGTAATGCAGGGTCTCTGGTCCTGCTCACTGCACAAGACCGCAGGACATGGTGAGGCCAAAAGGGAACACCCACGGAGCCATAGGTAGGGGAGGCATACCACTATACTCTCGCTGGCGGCTGGGTTGGAGGCACAGGAAGCAGGAGCCACACGATCCGCAGCCTGCCGTCCACTTCTCTGCCAACCAACCCCACTTGCTAACTGCAATCCGCACTTGCTAGCTCAGCCACGGCAGTTATATCAGTGGCTAATGGCTAACTGGTTACAGCTGATGGCCATCACTACCCGAGCCAGCACCTTTCCACGTGAGGTCGAGAGCCTGGAAACTGCTCTCTGGGACTCCGTCCCCACACCTCTGAACCTCAGTTCATGTCACCCACCTTTTTGGAGGGCGTTTCCTCCTCACGACCCAACGCAGTGGGTCTCAACCTTGACTGCACATTATAGAATTACATGGGATGCTTTTAAAGTTCCCGATACCCAAGCACACCCCAGATCAATCAAATCTGACTCTCTGGGGGTGAAACGAGGCATCAGTGTTTCCAATGAGACACAAGGTTGAGAACTTCCAACCTAGCCCAACATACCAACTTCACAAGGCAAAGGCTCTCCTCTTCCAGGAAGCCTTCTCTGACTCTACCGTGCGCTGTACCTGAAGTAATGGTATTCATGCCACATTCCATGTCTCCTCAACCAGACTGTAAAGTGCTGGAAAAGACGGCATCTCAGTGCCATAGCCTCCATCACAGAGCCTTACACACAGCTAAAAATAAATAAATGGTGACTGAAAGGGCGTATCCACAAGCAACAACCCAACTCGTGTGAGTGCTACCTTGTGAGGACAGAGTCCCAGAGAGCAGATTCCAGGCTCTCGGCCTCACGTGGAAAGGTGCTGGCTCGGGTAGTAGATGGCCATCAGCTGTGACTTGTTGGCCATCAGCTGTTACAGGTTAGCCATTAGCCACTAATATAACTGCCGTGGCTACACTGGCAAGGGGGTTGGTTGGTCGGTTGGTTGGCAGAGAAGTGGATGGCAGATTGTGGCTCCTGCTTCCTGTGTCTCCAACTCAGCTGCCAGCGAGACTACAGTGGTATGACTCCCTTACCTATGGCTCCATTGGTGCTCCTTTTTGGCCTCACCATATCCTGCGTTCTTATGCGGGGAGCGGGACCAGAGACCCTGCATTACACATGACACAGCGAGCAGGGTACGGCGCCGGCCAGAATCCCCAGGGGTAATGGAGCAGTTTACACGCGTGAGAGCTCAGCTTCGGGAGGCCCATGAGGAGCTACGTCTGGACGGGAGGTGCGGTCTGCCTGGGAGACTCGAGCCTTCGGATGGCACACCACCCTCTTGGCCATAGAAGGTGTCGCCTTCCTTTTGGTGGTCTGCTGCTGCTGTGGGCTCCTAGAGTTGTGGACCTCTTGTACTGAGGCCACCACCCACTCAGACACCTGGCATGGCGAGCAGGATTCCAGCCAGGTAGGGATGGTGTCTGACTTGGGCAGGAGGACACGTGGCCCCCACACCGTGTGTGGTACCCGGTGGCCACTGTTTTCAGGAGTTGGACCCCCAAGGAAGGGTGGGAAGACGTGGACGGTTCTCCAATCAGCACAGGCCGGAGAAAGCGAAGATGGTTGCGGCCATGTGGGCTGGGACGTGCTTGCTGAAGTAGCCCAGATGCGGGACTTCTGGTCCCAGAAGGAAACGCTTGCTGAGTCCTCGGTGGAAAATGCAGGTGAGGTCAAGGTTGTCCCTCACCCCCAGGTTGGGGAGGACTTGGAGCCCTCGCCCTGCGGAGAGGGCACAGATTGTGAGGCCAACGCACAGGCCTGGCGAATGACTGTGGACTATGGGAAATTGCCTTCCATCCCTGATTTGAGGGACCGCTTAACTATGTGCTTGGGAATGTACCACCATGTAGTGGACCTGGCGGATGTTTACTTCCTGTGTCTCGCCCGGCCGCCAGCAAGACTGTGGTGCAGGAAGACCCCTTGTTGGGGTGCAGGCAGATGTTTGCTTCCTGTATCTCAACCAGTCGCCGTCGAGAATATGTAAGCACCTTGGCTGTGAGCCACTATTGTTCCAGCATGGTACCCTGAGAACCCTGTCTGAGCCCAGGAGGTCTGGCTATGCCCAGAAAGACTGGCGATACCCTGAGAAACCCTGGCTGTGCCCAGGAAGTTTGGCTATGCCCAGAAAGACTGGCGGTACCCTGGCTGTGCCCACAAAGTAGGTGGACGTCAAGGGACACCTCCTGGGACATTACTTGAACTGGACTGAAACTTTTTCTTGTGAGCTGGGTTCCTGGCATAGGGCCCCACGTGGAAGACACTTGTCACGTAGATTGTGAGGCAAGACCCTGTAGGGGTGGAGTGTGGGGACAGAGCCAGGAGTGCAGTTTCCAGGCTCTCGGCCTCACGTGGAAAGGTGCTGGCTCGGGTAGTAGATGGCCATCAGCTATAACCAGTTAGCCATTAGCCACTAATATAACTGCCGTGGCTACACTGGCAAAGGGGTTGGTTGTTTGGTTGGTTGGTTGGCAGAGAAGCGGACGGCAGATTGCGGCTCCTGCTTCCGTGTGTCTCCAACCCAGCCGCCAGCGAGAATACAGTGGATATGACTCCCCTATCTATGGCTCCGTGGGTGTTCCTTTTTGGCCCTAGCATATCCTGCATTCTTGTGCGGAGAGTGGGACCAGAGACCCCACATGACACACCTCCTTTTATTTCCACTGCCCACCTTCCAGAGCTAACGATCAGTGAGACACCCAGAATGCACACATCGATACGCATTAGACTTCCTGCATGTATTTCCAAACTGATTGAAATACATCTCTATGTATATCTCTATACAACACAGGTTAATTATTTAAGCTAAATTATTTCAGTAAACATGAAATTTTCCATAAATATTCATTTAAATGAACTCCATTTTTCATGGCCAAAGAGCATGAGAACAGCACAAATGTTTTGCTTCAAAATGACTCAGGACGCAAAATATAAAAGACTCCATGTCTCCTTTATGATGGAAACGAAGAAGAAATATCCTATTTTAGCAGGTACCGTGTGATGCCTCAGCAGTGGGCTCTAAAATCTAACACAAGTGAAAGCAACCACAGCAATGAAGATCACTCAGTGTTAATGAACTCGTGCTAAAGAAACAAACATATTCACGAGGGTGAAACACTGGTTGGGGCAGAGGGACCCGCACCAAACCCTAAAAGCGATCTAAAAGCGCTTAACAACATTGGCCAGGAGAAGCAAGAACAGATATCAAAGGGAGGTAGGAAAAAAGGCTGATTTTTCTCCAGAGCTCCAGATGTCTTTATCGCTGCCTAATGACAATTACACTCAACCAATTAAGACACCACTATGACAGTTGCATTGTCAGTGAGCCTTTAGACTCCAATGTTGATGGCTCTCTAATTAGTGTCTGTGCAAAGTACAACTGCAACTAATATGTTAGATGAGGTAAGAACACTAAAGAAAAACGGAAGAAGAATGAAGCCTTTCCCAAATGAGTAAGGCTGTCCCAGCCCATGGCACGGGCGAGTGAAACTGTATGCTTTCTCGATCTTTTTTGTACGCTTGGCAAGGCTGAGTTTACCTCCAAACAAATAGGTCAGAGACCACAGCTGATATTTTGTTGAAAGAATGGGAATAGAGCCGCTCTTAAGCTCGGCACGCCAGAGCAATTGTCAATTTAAAATGATTTACCACCAAAGAGCTTTCATTAACTAGTAAGTTTCCAATAAACAGACTACTTATTTGGACTAAAAGACCTGAAGATAAAGAAGGAAGAAATGGCAGCTAAGAACAACCTTTCCCCTTTCCTCTTGTACGAAGGTCCAGCAGGGCTGGGAGAGGTAGGGCCTTGGTTCCACTGCGCTTCCAGCTGCCAGAGCTTCTCTGCTAAAAACAATTTTCTCAAGGCTTTTCATAATAACCCGGGGGGAACGTTTTGATTAAGAACGCTGGAAGTAAGGTTAAGTGACTTACCCACGGTCACAAGAAACATTTCAGTGGCACAGCTGGGATCAAAACTCCCCACGCTTTTCTCAATCTGCTGCTTCACCAAAGAGCCACTCTGCCTCCTCAGATGGCAGTATCTTTAAACAAATATGGCTTTTAAGAACCATCCCCATGTAAGTGCAATATAAGGAATTTATTGTTTTCAATATTGTGACTCAGGCTTGCAGGACATAGCCCTGGCCCCTAACTCGTCAATCCTACCTCTATATCGTCTCATGTGGAAGGCAAGACGCCAACACGAAGAGCTCAGTATGCCGGCAAGGAGTGCGGGACTGGACAGATGCAATGGTGCCTCCCACACCTGCGTCACAGGTGACGTGGGAGGGCCTGTGGAATGGATGGGAAAACTCCACGCTCTACGGGGCCATCCTCCCGCAGCCAGCCCCAAAGGAAGTCACAGTTCTATTCTGATCGGGTGCTCACAGCAGCGCAAAGGAGCTTTGTTATGAGGGCTCAGACCAGGAACAGCAAATGGTTTCTTTGCTGTGTCAAATCCAATACGTGGGTGGTGGCTGCCTACCGCCCTGTGTTGAGAAGGATTCTGAAGCTGTATTCCATCCAGCCCAGAGAAACATACATGCTCTAAGGTGACTGACGACCGTCAGTTTGGGCATACGTCCACCTTACCTGTGCCCTGTATTACACTCTGCCTGGCCAGCTCCTGGTCACCCGTCCAGACTCAGCTGAGAAATCGCTTCGCAGGAGAAACCCAGCCTGCCTCCGGGCCTGTCCAACGTGCCTCTCCCCAGTGTTTCTGTGCCCTGCTCTTCCCTACTCTAAGTTCTCCCACGCTGTTCGTAACTGCCTAGAACTGTATCCCTCAGTCAGTCTGTGAGCGAGCAACGGATGTGTCTGCACTATTCATCTGTGCTTGTAAATGTGGACTGAGTAAATCTACTGACTTATAAACTAGAAGATGGAAATGGTGTAAAGCCTACAAAGCTATTAGGCAGAGGCCCCTAAAAGTGCAGCGCCCACATTTCAAGAAACATTTATGCCCTTAACATGTAGAGGTTTTAAGAACTATTCATGTACTCCATACTTTCTTTAGTAATACCAAAGATTACCAATCAATGAAATCAGGAGTATTTACTGTTTTCTATGAAACATGCCTGTGTGGTATTATGCAATTAACAAAATGAACTCAATCCCGCAGTGCAGCCTTTTTGTGGAAATGCACTACTACAAACATCAAGTGCAGCTTACGACACATCAATTGAGAAATAATGAACATCTTAATGGACCTTACGAGATACATGCACTACACACTTAAAACTGTTTTCCATACATCTTGGTTAATCACAATCAATAGCGTCAGAGTCAATGGTGATTATGCAGAGTTATTGTAACTGTGGCCCTTCCCATTATTCCTTGGAGAACCAGAGATAGATAAATGCAGTCATGAGTTCACCAGTATTTCTTAAGGATATTCTGGAGCTCCTTCATTAAGGATTTAATAAATGTGATGCTCTCCTCTACTCTCTTATCAATATCTTACCTCAGACTTATTTACCAGAAGAGCATGTATACCTCAAAGCAGAAAATAAATAAATCTAAAAGTATTTTTAAAAAGAGGTCCCTAATGGGTAATGATCAAATTCCTTATGGGAAGCAGCCCGATGTCATAAAAAGCAGCAGCACAAAAATCGATCTAAACCAAGGTTGAAAGGAAAACTGTGAAAAGTTTTTTTTTTTTTTAAAGGAGAAAGAAAGCGTGTCCTTAGTAAGAATAAATGCGGGGTGACATTTGTCTAACATAACTTTTATCACCAATTTGTATCTATAAAGCATCTGTTATCTCAAGAGCCTCCAAGTAATCCTAGATGCTATCCATTTTTTATACATTCACATGAAACGATAATAGCAGAGTATTAAAAACACCGTCCTGTGGTCCTCAGCTCCTGCCTAGAAAATATTTTTAAATTCAGGGCAAATATATAATACACTATTTCAGATTGAAGCCATATTTTTGTGTGGTACATGGTCAGTGCAAAGGCACATTTTTAATTACTGGGAAAAGTAGAGAAAAAAGTGGCTCAAAGCAAGGTATTTCATGTCACCTCAGGTGCATGTCTATGTTTGAACTGACACTTTCTAACAGTTCTTAATTCTAAACACTGATAATGTTCCACTAGAAGTACTCATAGGCAAACGGAAGCAACCAGAGATTCAGAATTCAAATTTTACATATACCAGGGGTGCCAAAAAAATGTACACAAGTGGACACTTTGGTCAACGTTGCTCAAGCAGGAGTTCGCTGTCATCAGAAGTGTGTGGATGCTGACGGGAACCACTTTGAGCACCTCTTGTCATTGCAGAAGTCAAACATGACTTGTATTCATCTTTTGGTATCGGTATATATTGAGTATTACAATTTTAATACATTTTTTTTCCTTTCTTAAAATGTGTGTACATTTTTTTGGCACCCTCTGTATAAACTAGGAGCTCAAAATTTTGATTCATGTCTACAGACGACTGGAAACCCTCCCAATTATGCTGTCCAGGCTGTATGGACAGACAGAGCAAACCAAAATGAAAGCCAGAACGACAGCCACAGGTCACTGGGCTGCTAGAGAGAGGTGCTACAGTTACGTGTCTATTTGGACATGCTTGCCTCAAAGGGAATGAAGATGGATGAAAATGCATAAGACCAAAGGGAACAACATTTTTTTGTGAAAGAAGAGAGCTAATATTTTGCAACATTAAACAACCACATATGGCCGAGGAGAAACATGGGTACAGCCACTGTTGCTTCCAGCCAAGGTGGGCACTGTACCCCAAAAAGGGAGACCACATCAGTAGAAAACAGGGGAGAAAAACATTTAGGAGTATTGAGAAAAACCTTGACAAACAGGATGCTTGATGCCTTTTTAAACCCGAAGTCTGGGGAAGAAAGTGGTCCTCTAATGTAAATCGAAAAGTGTGCTTTCTTATGCAAACTGAACTACTGCAGACTTATGAATCTTAAGCAACAGTGAGGAGGAGCGAGTCTATTGCAAAACACCACCATACTCCTGGGCATCTGATAAAAGCTTTTGGTGAGCTAATAGCTTAATGGTTAGCAGAGCTGGCACAAGGCCTCCTCGGAGCCCCAGGCTTGACTTTCTCCTGTTTCACCTGAGATGCTCTCCTTCACTAGGGTGGCAGTAAAGCAAATATACTTCTGGCAAATAAGACCCAGACCTACATCTCAGGTTTTATAATGTGACCTTTCTGAACTCATGATGTCATCTGTTTTCAGCACTCTCCACTTCCACAATGCAACCGGGGGATGAGAGAACAGACGAGGCATCACGGAACAGGACAGGGCAGCTTTCGTGTCCTCATCTCTTCTAGTCTTTGTCCTCAATGGGAAACGCAAAATTTGAAAAACATTCTAAAATGCTCAGAGCTGTCACCACCAAAGAAGCAAAATAAAACAAAGAAACAAAACCACGCTTTCTAATCACTTATTATCAACAAACTTTCTAGATAATGTCTCTGTTTCTAAATACAAGAAAAGCACACACTAAACCTCATTACATTTCAGGAGGGCTACAAGCTCACAGAGAAAATACAGCCAGAGGCTGAACTCAAGGGAAAGAGACAGGTGGCTTGTTGTATAGAGATTGGTGGTTTTGGAACACAAATTTTTCTCAAGTTAAAGAAACGGGAAATTGTAGCTGGAAAATCAAAGTAAAGGTTGTGTTTGAATGACTTAGTTGCAGTTGAAGGAACTTCCACGGATCTAACCAGCAAAGAAAACAACTGGTTCAGGTACTTTCTGGGATGCTGCATATCACGGCTAAGTGGCCAGATGACAGCAAGAAAGGCCAGACCAAGGGCCGGAGTAGGAGGTGGGCCGGTCACAGATGCTCCGGTAAGGACGTGCTGACAGTGCAGGCTTTCATCCCACACACCCTTCCCTCAGTTTCCCGGTGTCAGGCTCCGAGCGTACAAAGATGCTCAATACACAGTCTCCACATTTTAAGAGGAAATCGTGTACTGCCAAGAGGCTGAAGGGGACGGGCCAAGAAAAGGTCACTGGTCTGTGACACGTGTGACCTGAGAGTGTAGCTCAGAGGGCTGGATGGAAGCCAGATGGCAGGAGGTTAAGTTGGGGATAGTAAAGTAGAGAAGTGTACTGTCTGGTTATTTATGGGCCCAATAGGAAGAAAGAATGAGTATCCAGAAGAGCAGGCTTGAGGGACGGTTTGAAGACTTCAAACCAAAAAGTTAAATTGGAAAGAAGTTACAGGTTATGAAGTCACTTTAAAATAGTTTCTTAACCTGGAAAGTCGAAAAAGTCATTCCCCTAAATCCAGTAATTCCACTTACAGGACACTAGCCTAGGAAAATAATTAGACTAAGGGAGGACAATGGAAGAAGTTTAACTCTATGCTACGCACTCGTGTGGAATTCACAGTTTCTACAATAAATGTTTTATTATTTTTAAATAAAGATTTGTAGTACAAAAAAGGGAAAAAACCTCTATACAGAAAATATTCATATTATGTAATAACAAAACAGAGGAAATGACTTTAATGTCCATTACTAGGGAAATGAATAGGAAAATTAGGATATAATTATACCCTTGGAGCTTTTGCAACAAATCAAAGAAAGTAATGAAAAGCATGTAATAACATGAAAAAAAATCTCCTCAGTTTAGTGAGGGGGAGAAAATGGTCAACAATATAATGTAGGCTATGATTACATTATGTGAGCATTAAAAAAAAAACAAAAAACAAAAAAAAAAACTACTGAAATATAAACCACACCCACCAAAACCGTAATGGGTTGTGCTGGCATGCGAGGATTTTGGTGGCTTTCTCGTCTCCACTTTCTAACAGTTTTGCAAAAACAACATGGCTTTACTGCTGCTTTTAGTTTTAACAGACAGACGCATGCCACAAAAGCAAAACCAAAATGATGCTGGAAGAGAGCAGCTGTCAGAGTGGCAAATGAGAGCTGGAGAGGGCAGCCCTGCGCCTAGCTCTGCGTGGGGGACACTGTCGGAGCCCAGCGGGCCAGTGCCGGTCCTGGCTCATCGGACCTCTGTGTGCCTCAGTTTCCCACCCAAAATGAGTGTTTTGGAACAGATAACCTCTAGAGTTACTTCCAGGTTTAAAACTGTATGATTATAAGTCGGAAAAAAAAAACAACTCAGAAATCAGAGAACAGAGACGAGAAAGCAGGTATTTCTCTAGTTTTCCCCATGATGCAGTGTACAGGTGGGGGGAAGGGCCGTCTCTATAAGCACTATGGGCATTTAATGAACTATTACGTATCACCTCCAGTTTTAAAAGATGCTTACAAACTAGAAAGAAAATATATGGCTATAAAGTTAAAAATTCACTCAACGTTAAATAACAATATAAACCAAAAACGTTGGGGTGAAGTTGTGGGACCACATGATTCGCTGCCCGATAAGCTGCAGGAGCTATGAGAAGGGTGGACGTTGGTGTCGGGTCACAGGGGTTCACAGGCTACAGTGCTATATACCCCTACGGGAGGGGACAAGACTCAAGCTGCACCTTAAAGGACGGGGACTGGGTTTCTTTTGGGGGTGATGAAAACGTTCTGGAATTAGATAAGGGTGGATGAGTACACCACCTTGCGAATATACTACAAATCACTGACATACAATTTAAAAGGGTGCATTTGATGGTATGTAAATTACATTTCAACTTAAAAAAAGATGTGGTCAGCGGTAACTAAGTAGAACAGTGTGGAAAAAAATGAAAGGTACACCAAAGAGAGTAGTAAGGAGAAAGGTAGGTTGGAAACAAATTCCAAAGGGCTTGGAATGTCAGGAAAAGGTAACTGGAAATCATCATCCATGGATAGTAAGGGAAGCAAAGACTCCTGGACCAAAGTGTGAAGGATCAAAGCTTTGAGAATTACGTATTTCCTCTGCTGGGAAAACAAGCCTCGGGTAAGCAGGGGCCAGGTCCTGTTCCCCTGACAGGCATAAGCGTGTCTCAGGTGAGCTTATGAGTGAATGAGCAGTTGAAGGTTACTCTGAGTCTGTGTGAAAAGAAGAACAAGGAAGAACCAAAACAGGGTCAATTGTAAGACAAACTGTAATAAAAATTAGTCTAGGCCTAAGCAACATGACTCTACATCAGGAACATTTACAAACATGACTCTACATCAGGAACATTTACACAGAGGATTAAAACGATAGAAAGAAGCAAGAGATTTCCCAAGAGCCTTCGCTCTCTGTCAATTATATGAAATATATTTAATAGGTTTAAATGCAAAAATGTTACATAATTTAGCTCTAGCTATACAAAACTTAATTCCACTTGTGTAAAGAAATGGAGAGAGAACCACCAGAGGGAAGAAGACAAATAAGAAATGCAAGATAAGCAGAAGAGAAAAAAATGATGAGGTGGCCACTGTCTCTTTAAGAAGCTCCTTGGAGATACATAACCGTAGAAAGCCTGGTGAATACAACATTGATTGGGAATGAGGTAACCACAAACACCGCTGTCTCAAATGAAAAGGGATTCAAGATCTGACCCAGAAAACAAGCATCGTAACCACCAGATAAAATTTTAATGATAAACACAAGATGCTCCACATACAAGTAAGATATGAAGTATCTGATGTTAGGCCATAAACATAAGGTTCTCTCAGAAAGCGGAGCTCGAGGAGCCTCGCTGACCCACAGATCAAGTTTCATCTTATCGATCCACAAAACTCTGCCATCGCTTTGCTTTGTGCTGGCATAACCTGAAATGTTGCGCACACTTCAAGGGACACAGCGGCAGGAGAAAGATTTGGCATCTGGACTCGTGGCCAGCCTGCCTTTTGTGGGGTCTGTGTCCAGATAAAAAATTCATAATTGGCTTCCGAGATTAAAGTCTCCTTTCTTTCTAATTTCTTTTATGATTCTTAGTCCAATGTCCTCAAAGGCAGGAGTGCCACACTAGGAGACCCCTTTAAGCTAGAATAATGCGAGTGCCTTGCTTAATTTCCACGGAATCTCAGAATCAGTGGGAGAAAAGGACCTTACACATCGTGAGCTCTTAGGTCCACACTTGAGCAGTGAGAGGCAGAGCCTAAAGCCGTACTGGTAACTGGATGGACAGAACTCCAGACTTCTGGTCCATTAATCTTTCTAAAATAAGAGCTCGACAGCACTCCCAAGAAGGACATTAACCTCTAAATTGTGGCCAGCAAAACAAAAGCTAACGAAAAGTGTTCCTACTGGGAATACCTTGTCTAAAGTCAAAATACCTTTCCGTAGGCACTGAATACCACAAAATATCAGACTAATCTGACTGTTTGGAATTTCAATTCAAATGGTGCTCTTTAAGGAATGCTTCTTAAGAGTTTTCTCTAAAGAAAAAACTCACCTACTACTAAATTAAGTCCAAAGTTTATTTCTGTTTTCCTCCAAGCAGGACCTCTCTTGGGTAGCTCACTCCAAAGCCAATCCAGACTTGGAAGTTTCAGTGTCCTGGTCTCCACTTTACACCATTAAGAAAGAATACAACTTGAGACTCTAGTTCAAGACATCTTCATCCAAAAAGAAAATTTATCTTCTTATTACACTCTAAAGAAATAGATAAACACATCCCTGTACTAAAGTATGAAGAATTCATGAAAGTGGTTTTTGGAACAGAAGCCAGGGGAATCTACAGAAGCTCAAATTAAATTTCTTGGCCACAGAGACAAATAAAAAGCCCATTTCAGGTCAAGTTGAACAGCGAATCCGTACTGTGTGATAGGCAAGGAAGACTGTGTGTGGCCAAAGCCCTACCTCATAATAAAAGCTTCAGCACAAGAGAACCAGAACAGGACCTCTTTGTGCCAACACTTATTATTCTTGCTTGACTTTTTTATGTCTCCATAAAATACAAACTCTTTGCCTTAATGAAAATCTAACCTAACACGCCACAAGAGTGATTTAAAAGCTAAGACAGACGGGTTGAGACAAATGGATTACACATCTGCTGGACGACATTCGCTTCTCGCCACTAACTACAGAGCTCTCAGGCACTGAAGGACAGAATCCTCTCCAACGTGGGCCACAGAAAGACATGGAAGGTGCGTACTCTCATGGGAAGATAAGGCCACGGGGATTCGGAGAGGTGGTACGTGAAAACGGAATGACCTCACGACCAAGGGCATGAAACGAAAAATTGCGTTTGCTTACCCCGCAATGACAACGCCGTCGTGAGAGTGCACGTCACATAAAACTGCATCGGGAATGTGCTCCAGCTCACTCACGGCACCCTTGCGATTCTGAGTAAGAAAGAGGGGATGCGGGTTATACCATTCTTGGGGTAGGGGGGACACACAGCATTTCCCTTTCACCAACACGCCATAGCGAGTTTTTACAGCACGTACCGTGTTCCGACTTACCTGGACATTCAAAAGGGCAGAGACAACAACTAACATGTCAAGCAATGAACATTTACGAGTTCCCACACACTGGAACAGCACTGAACTAGAGGGCACGGGTATGTGTGGGATGCTGTCCCTGTCCCCGAGGGAATCACAGGGCATAAAGGAAACAAGGGACACAAAAACTACAACCCACAGAAGGCCGGCGGTACCTGAAGAGAAAGTACTTCATGATATTTTACCTGTTAACAGCCGTTATAAACAATCCTCAGAATAAAATGAAAAAGTATACACAAAGAGGAAACATTAGGATGGGGAAAAGGGTGGAGGAGACGTTATTTCTGACTGAAAGGTCAGACGTTCCCAGGAACAGTATTTAAAGGAACCCTAAAACCCAGAACATTGGTTGGTCCTAAGAAGGGAACCAGGTGGTAGGTGGAAAGAGGCAAAAGGAAAATGTAGCTTCCACTAAATGCCCTTTTGTGACTTTCGAATTATTTGTGCCATGACAATTATGATCTATGCAAAATATATACATAAAACATTTATTTTTAAAATAAAAATAAAGGGGAGTTAGAGGAACAGAAAGTACTTACATGTGGGATGTCAGGAAGAGTGAGAATTGTTAAGGCGAAAGTAAGCATGGAGAATAAAGGTACTCAAGAATACGAAGGAATCCCTCATTTCAGCTTTGCTGGACTGAGCCAAGGATTAGAACGGTGTGTATAAGTGCCAAGCGCAATTGTTAGCATCTAGCAAGTGTTCAATAAAAGGCAGCTACTATTATTACCATTTATATTACTAGCAGGCAGATAACGACATCCATTCCACTGAAACCAACAGTTATTCAGCAGCTACATTCCAGGCACCGTACGAGATAATCTGCAAGATGATCTTGCTTAATTCGAAGGCCAAATCCACGGCTGAGAGACAAAACGACACAGCCAAGTGGAGCTGCCCTGCTAGTGGAGAGTATGGAAGGGAAGGACTTGGGAGTCATCTTTTGGGGGGGTCACAGCCCAAATCACAAGAACAGCAAAGCTCTTCTGAGCGATGAGGTACTGTGAGAAAAGGAGAGGGCCTGAAAGGAAAGTCTGTGTGCTTATGGCATTTACTAAGTTCCGTCATGTGGTCCCCACCCCGCCACCCACCTGGGCTCCCACCCTACACTGGTCTTAGAGAAATACCAGAAGGCCGGAGTGAAAAGGGTTTATGCAAACACCAGGAAAAGCCATCCTCGTCACCACAACCACTCATCAACTAGTTTGTACATTGGCTCCGAATTGCAGGTCCACATAAGTTCATGCATTTATAGAGCAACCCCCTTCTCGGGGTTCCCAGACCGCAGCACCTGCCCAGGGCATCCTGAAGTCGAGCACGAAGAGCACCAAAGCACAGTATCTGCACGCAAAGGCCGGCGGGCTTCCACAGCCAGCGCTAACTGAGCACTGGCCATGGGCCCCGCTCTGCAGGAGGAGCAGCAGGGTGTCACTGAGTCGTCCTCCCCATAGCCCTCTGAGCAGGGCTTCTCTGAGCCCACTTCACAGATGAGAAAACAAAGGCACACAAAAGTAAAGCAACCTTTCGTGTTCGGACAGGGCTTTCTAGAATCACAACAAGAATCCCACCATTAGTGTCCACCGTCGTTTAGCATTTCACATAATGCAGTCCTCACCGGTAACCGTGCCCGGAGACAGGCCCGAGACCCTCCAAAGGGAAGCCTCCCTCACAGTCCGCCTGCAGTTTGACTCCAGTTGATTCAATCAACAACCATGTCTGGATCATTTACCAAACACACGGCTTTGTGCTTGTTAGAGAAAAGTAATAAATAGATGTTCAGCTAAAGTGCACGTAACCTGTATACTGCTACCAAGGGCCAGGTGCCATGAGGTGGGTCTTTAAACCCCTTCACTTCTGTCATCTGCAGCCCCGATGAGGAAGATATACCTGCCTCCCTCCCTCGCTTTCTCTGATACCAAAGAGAAAACAAAGGACATAGTTGCTGCTTTCTATCTCCGGGGCTGACAATTCTGAATGCGAGCCAGGACACGTGGAAGACCTCCAGCTCTCATACCCACAAATCTCAAAAGTATCCCTTCTTCCTGGACAGAAAGGCCCTCGTTACTGCCTAACTCTCGGGCTTTCCTTAAATGACAGCCCTTTCTACCAGGGTTCAACCCTCCGCTTTCTGACCCCGCCTGTCTAAGCCCCGTTGACCATCCCTCATGCCTGCCTCCCACTCATGTCCCTCACACAGACCTACTCAAGCACTACAAGCAAGAGGGCTACGGGGCCTCTACACGAGTTGCTTACCTGGGGGGGATGCAAATGGTAGTCCAGTGGGGTTCTTACTTAGTGGTGGTGTCTTAATGGCCCGAGAAAGGACAGCTATGCTAAGTCTCCTTAGAAAGGTGGTTCTCAACCAGGAGCAAGGCTGCCCCCCAGGGGACATCAGAAGATATCTGAAGACGTGTTTGGTTGTGACAGCGGGGGGGGGGCAGGAAGAGGATGCGGCTGGTATCTACTGGCCAGAGGCTACGCACGCTCGCTGCTCAACGTCCTGCAGCAAAGCACCGGACAGCCCCCGCCAAAAAGAACTGTCCGGCCCCACCTGTCACTAGTGCTTGGGTTAAGAAAGCCCGAATTGGAGAACCGCTGCTCTTATTAACTTTGCTAGAAACTGTGTGAGGTTGCCCAGATCAAGAGTAGGGGTCACTAATCAGGTTACGAGGTGACTGGGGACAGACACGCACACAGGCAATATGCCACCATCAGTAATGAGCAAAAGCTTGTTAATCTCTGAGTCTATTAGCCCTGACCTGTACAGGACAGGCCAGAGTATGGCTCTGTCCCCTCCGTACAACTGAATATCCCGCTACCCAGGTGGGAGGAAACCCAGCTGGGCCACCACACGGCTATCTCGTCCTGCCTCGAGCAGCTTTATGTAACACTGTTCTTGACAGTTATTTCCTACAGAAACGCTTCACTGTGCAAATTCTTAGCTGTGATCTAATATTTCCGTACAGATTTTGAAGTGATAAATGTGATGGAAGCCAGCCAATGGGTTATGTGAGGGAAGCGGAGACAGGACTCAGAGACGTTTAATAACCTCCCGCTTACATCGACTGGAAACGGCATCCTCGGCTCCTCTTTTGCATCAGGTGTTCCTTGTGCTTTCCTGGTCCACCCAGGGAGACGGCGCGAGTGGAAGGGCGCTGCACTGACTACACCAGAGACCCGAAGCATCCGAGGGTAGGGGACTGGCATCTCCAGCTCGCCCTTCCTCTCCTGTAGAAGGACAGGATGCTCCCCAATGGTGTGATTGGAGATGGCGAACAAAATGGGCAGCAAGTCACCTAGAGCGGAAGGGACGCTCACCACACTCATCTCTCTTTGCTTCTGGCAGTTAACCTTAGGCTGCAACCGGAAGGACCCGGTGTTCAACCCAGGCTTGGATTCCCTTGTCCTGGCAGGCTACTCTTTTACAGGTAATGAGTGATACTGGCCATGGCCTACCTTCCAGTTGGTTCTTAACATGTGTTCCCTGGCGCGGCACTCTCGGAAGATGAGCTTCCAGCAGGAATAATCAGAGATGCTGCTCTCGGGAAGGTGCCCTTCCTGCTGGCACAGCCTGTACCACAGCACTTCATCTTCGGCAATCACCTTCCACGTCTTGCTCACCTAAAACAGCAGAAGTGACACAAATGTCAAAATCTGCAATTAGAGAAGCCCCTTGTCATCCAAAAATCAATCAACACCTTTATTATTGCCCTGGGTTTATGGCTGTATAAAATGCCTCATTAACAAAACACTCGGAGGTGGAAAAAAAAAAACACAAGCAAATGTTTCCAATTTTATCTTTCAAGATTTCAAAATTGTTGTATTACCATCTCACATTACATTTTAGACTATTTGGTTAAATTATTATATAACGTATAAGAGACAAAAATACACAAATACATTAAAGGCAAAAAATACATGTTGTAACACATTAATAGACATACAATCATATATTGCTTTTCAGAATAGAATCACTTTACTTTTTACCAACAGGCACTTGTATTTCCATCTTAAAGAGCTGGAGACCAATAGCCTCTGATATAAAGAACTGTAATAAAATAAATATCCATAACTCAAGACATCTGCTGTATAAGAAATTCAAATTTATATTAAGTGTGAAAACTTAAAAGATTTTAAATGTGTAGATTAAAAATTTTTTACCAGAAAACTCAAGCTGTTAACCAGGACTGTAAGATCTGATATGGTGAAATTAATGTTATGTCTGGACTGAATTTCAAATCCCAACAGTATCCGGAGGAAATGGCCGTTTTAGCTATTAGTGCTTTCTCTTCCAACCCTAACTTAGGGGAATGATGGATTTACTTCCTCACAGGATAACGTACAAAGTTGGGCAGACTGAAAAAGATGAACTCTGATGGCAAGATGAGAAACTGATCCAGCAGGCCCACATGATCTTGGGTCTGCAATGCATCCGACTCACTTCTCATCAAGTACAAGTTGTGACCAGTGGTTTACAGTAACCTGTGCTCTTAACACTCCCTTGGGGCCATGTCAAGACATCAAATACACACAAAAGAAGAGAGAACATGAGACAAAAGAAGAGCGCACACAGCATGTGCATGGCAGATTCTCATTGCACGAGTATGCCTTGTTTGGTCAAGAACTGACAGGGAGTTAACTTTTGGAACCACAGAGCAAAGAACTCCGAAAATCTGCTCCTCCAGAAAAGCAACTTGCATGTTGCCCAAAATTACCAAAATCAACTTTTTCAGAACTCTCGAAATTAAAGGCTTTCAACATTCTGAGGAGCATTTATTCAAGAAAAACGGCAGAATCTTGTTAAGAAGTGCAACTTTTGTTTTGACTTACACTAATCCCATCCTCCTCCTCCAGCTCCATGGTAGCCTTGAAAATCAACAGCCTTGCAACTATGGTAGCTGTAAAACCCAGCAGCTATAAACCCACTGGAGGGGCCAGATGGGTTTACAGCTCCCCAAAAGTGCCATCCCCAGAGAACTGTCACCATTTGACCTACCTGGCAACTTGCTGAGAAACTCTGTTCTGGAGGATTGTCTTAATCTGACCTGACTCAGGGCTTGGATCTGTCCTATCTCTAGGGCATTTGTCAAAAACAATTAAGGGACAACTGTTGAACACTGCAGCTGCCCAAGTGAGCATTACTAATTGGTGCTAAAAAGAGAATGACCAAAAGGCTTACAAGGAAAACCTGGGGAATGGGGTGTCCCTAGGGGGCTTTGAAAGGCTCCAATATATTTCTGGGAAATTGAGAACGCCATGGGCATGTGTAAGACTGTGTGTGTGTGCTCAGCAGAAACTTGAGAAGGCCCTGATCTCTCAACTCTGGCAAACCTTGAGGCTCCATACAAGCAGGAAGTAAAGGCTAAAGCAGAGTTGTAAACTGTTGGCATGTTGAAGGCATGCCCCAACATACAGAGTGTACCTCAGCAAGAGACTTATTGGTTCAATGTACTTAAGGAAATTTCTGTCCAATCACTAGCTAACCACTAAGCTAAATGAGCAGACTTCAGTGGTCATACATGACAAGAAGTACAAACCAGAGAATTAGTCCAGAAAAGCCATTAAACAAAGAGCAGTAATAACAAAAGTAATAACAAATGAACTCTCTAGAGGGGGGAGAATCTGATTTCCAGACCTGTCACATTGTTTTAAAAGGCTAGTTTTTAACAAAAAATTAGGAGACACACAAAGAAACCGGAAAGTATGACCATATACAAAAAGAAAAAGGAGTCAATAGAACTGTCCCTGAGGAAATCCAGATGTTAGAATTGCTAAACAAAGACTTTAAATTAACCATTATAGATATGTTCAAAAATTAGGAAAGCATGTCTGAACAATAAAGAAAAGCATGTCTGAACAATAAAGGAAGGTATGAGCAAAATGTCTCACCAATTGGAGCATACTGATAAAAAGATACAAATTATTTTTTAAAAAAATCAAGGAGAAATTTTAGAGTTGAAAAGTACAACAATGAAAACAAAAACTTCACTACAGGGGCTCAACAACAGATTTGAGCTATCAGAAGAATCAGCAAGCTTAAGGTCAATTAAGATTATTCAGTCTGAGAAAGAAAAAAAAATGAAGGAAAAAATAAATACATAAATAAACAAACCAAAAAAATGAACAAAATCAACCAAGCCTCAGAGACCTGTGGTGCACCATCCATGTGGACCAACGTAGGCAATTATGAGAGTTTCCAGAAGTGAACAAGGGAAAGACAGGGGTAGAAATAATATCTAAAAAAATAATGGTCAAAAATACCCTAAATTTGATGAAAAACATTAATCTGCCACATCAACAAACTCCATGAAGGATAAACTGAAAGAAATCTACACCTAGACACACCATGGTTACACTGTTGAAAGCCAAAGAGAGAATCTTGAAAGCAATCAAGAGAAAAAGACCTACTATGCACAGGGATTCTATACTTCTCATCAGAAATCATGGAGGTCAGAAAGTATTGGGATAGTATATTCAAATTGCCAAAAGAAGAGACTGTCAACCAATAACTGTATATCCAGCAAAACTATCTTTTAAAAAATAAAGAAGAAATTAAGCTATTTCCAGATAAACAAAAACTAATTAATCGGTACATTTGCCCTGCAAGAAATACTAAAAGAAATCCTTTAGGCCGAAATGAAAGGCTACTAGATAGCAACTCAATCCACAAGAAGAAATGAAGTACACTAGTAAATGTCACCATAGGTAAATATAAAAAACAGCATGAATGTATTTTTGCTTGCACATTTTTTTTCTGTCTAATTAAAAAGACAACTGCTTGAAGCAAAAACTGTATTGATGGGCATATAATACATAAAGATATAATTTGCATGAAATAATAGTACAGAGAAGAAAGGGAACAAAGTTATATTGGAGCAGTTTTGTTATACTATTGAAATTAAGTTGGTATTAATCCAAATTAGATTGTTTTAAGATGTTAATTGTAATACCTAGGGCAATCATTAAGAAAAAAACTTCAAAAAATATGGTAAAAGAAATGAAGGAATTAAAATGGTATGCTAAAAAAAAAGTCTATTTAAAACAAAAGAAGGCAGTAATACAGGAAAAGAGAAACAAAAAAGATGTAAGACATACAGAAAACAAATAGTAAATGGCACACATAAATGCTCCTTTATAAGTAATTACATTAAATGTAAATGGACTAAATATTCCAATCAAAAGACAAATTGGCAGAATAAATAAACATAACCTAACTATATGCCATCTACAAAAGCCATAATTTAGATTGAAACACACAAACAGGTTGAATGTAAAAGATGAAAAAAGATAAACCATGCAAACAATACCCAAAAGAGAGCTGGAATTTATATACTAATACCACATAAAATGAACTTTAAGACAAAAATTGTTACTGGATTAAAAGGATATTTTTATAATGAGGGCCAATCCATCACGAAGATATAACAACTATCAACACATTAACTTAACAACAGAGCCATGAAATATGTGAATCAAAAACTGATAAAAGTGAAGGAAGTAATGGACAGTTCAACAATAATATTTGGAGACTTTAACACTTCACTTTCAATAATGAATAGAATAACTAAGGGGAATATCCACAAGAATATATAAGAACTGAACAACAGTATAAACCAACTAGGCATAAGAGACATCCACAGAACACTCTACCCAACAACAGAGTGCCTATTCTTAAGTGCAATGGAACATTCTTCAGGACAGACCATATGCTAAGCCATAAAACAAATATCAATAAACTTAAAAGGACTGAAGTCATACAAAGTATGTTCTCTGGCCACAATACAATGAAATCAGAAATCAATAACAGAAGTAAGTAAATTTGGGAAATTAAATACTACATTCCTAAATAACCAATAGGTCAAATAAGCGATTGCAAGAGAGACTAGAAAATACTGTGAGATGAGTGAAAACAAAAATGGAACATACAAAACTTATGGGACACAGTGAATGCAGTGCTTTGAGGAAAATTTATAGCTGGAAACTCCCATATTGAAAAACATCTCAGATCAATGACCTAGCCTTCCACCTTAAAAAACTAGAAAAAGAGAAAATGAAACCCAAAGCAAGCAGAATGAAGAAAATAATATAGATTACAACAGAAATAAATGAAATAGAGAAAACTCAAGGAAATTAAATTGGTTCTTTGAAAGATCAACAAACTTGACAAACCTTTAGCCAGACTGACCAAGGAAAAAAGGAGAAGACTCAAATTACTAAAATCAAGAATGAAAGAGAAGCCATCACTATTCATCACTAAAATGAAAAGTATTATAAGGGAATACTATGAACAAATATATGCCAATAAATCAGACAAGCTAGATGAAATGGATACATTCCTAGAAAGACACAAACTACTGAAACCAATTCAAGAAGAAACAAAATCTGAAAAAAGACCTGTAACAAGTAAAGAAGTTTAATTAACAATTTTAAAGCTTCACATAAACAAAAGTCCAGGCCTAGATGGCGTCACTGGTGAATTCTACCAAATGTTTAAAAAAGAATTGACAAATGACAATCATTCACAAATTCTTACAAAAAATAGAAGAGTGAACACTTCCCAACTCATTTGAGGAGGCCAATTTTACCCTAATACCAAAACCTGACAAAGATATCACAAGAAAAGAAAACTACAAACCAATATCCCTTATGAATACACACAAAAATCTCCAACAAAATACTAGCAAACTGAATCCAGTAATATATGAAAAAGATTATGTGCCATGACCAAATGCAATCTAGCCCAGAATGCAAGGTTGGTTTAACATACAAAAATCCATGTAATATATCACATTACTTCAATAAAGGACAAAAGCCACATGAAGTTCTCATAAATTTTCTTTAAAAACTGTAAAAATTTAAAAAACAGTAAGAGAGTTCTTTATATTCAAAATGAATCTACACTCTACCAAAAAAAAAAAAAAAATCATGGCATGGCAAAGTTCCTTTACATAATAACTTCCCCAAGGACACCTAAAGCGATAGGGATATATATATAGTTTGGTAACATTTTCAGAAACATGTCTTTATGATTGCCTCCATTATTGAAGAAACAGAGTGATGTAACAGAAAACCAGTTACACTGTGGAAAAGAAACCCAGACTATAGTGCCAGGTCTTTCACTAACTAGCTATGTTACTATGAGAAAGTCACTGTGCTTCTTTCCTCTGCTGTGAAAGGGTGGCGGGGGGGGGGGCGGTCAAATCCTAAAATGTCCTTTACAACACTAAATTCTATGACCCTGCGGCCTTCGTTTCCTCATCTTTAAAATGTGAATAATCATATCCCACCAGCAACAGAGCTGCTATGTACTACCTCAGAGGTCACAGAAAAATACATGTAATTCTTTCCACATATGCCACATACTACTACAGACCACTACTGATAGCACTACAGAATATACAAATACCTTATTACGAAATTATGTTGCTCCAAATATTACTTTAAATAAGGAAGCCATTAGCTTCCTTGTATTTTTAATAAAGAACATTTATTGAATCTATGAGGAGCTCCTACTTGTTTCATGGCAGCAGATAGAGGCTAAAACTTACCAAGTAAAAATTCATTAGAATCCAAGACCTCAGCTTGTTTCAGTCTCAAAATTTCTGATTTCCCATCGCAAGCAAACTACATTAAAAATAATCTTTATTACAATACTTTATTCAACCAAAAGTATGTCAAAGCAATACTGACCAACAGAACAGTCTGATGGTACATTCAAGTTCTGGCTTCCTCAGTACCGTTCTTGCTGTATATGAGGGCATGCAAGCTCTAGGAGTGACAGTCGCATCACCTACGTCACCTGCTCTGTAGTCATGGACGTGTTGCATGGAATGCACAGCATCACAACGGTGACCAGGTAGCGTAAAGAAATGGAAGGCTTCTGTCACGTCTGTGAACCCAAGTGTCACGCGGAAATGCAGAAGGTGTCACACTGGCTCAAATTTTCAATGGTTTAGATACTGGAAAAATAAGAGGGGTCTTGGAGATCAACCAGGCACATTCCCCACTGCAGGAGGGGTCCTCACAGCACGGCATCCTGGCCACTGGAAGGCTTCTGGTGAGGAGCTGGCCTCCTGAGTTAGTCTGATCCACTGCAAGACACTATTGTAAAGTACTTCCTTCCATCGGTTAGAAGATGGATTCCACCTATGGCCCTGATTTTTGCCCTCTTGAAAAAAAAAATCTATTCCCTCTTCCCCCAATGGCTCTTCAAATGGCTGAAGACAGCCATCACGTTTCCCCTTAGCCATTTCTTCATCTCCATTTCCTTCAACTAACTGTCACAGGACAAGTTTCCATACCCGTTATCTCTGAATGTACCCTCTTATTTCTGCATGTACAGTGTCTTTCTTCAAATGTGGTGCTCAAACAATACCCCAAATATGGACTGTCAAGTACCATGAACAGAAGGATTTTATCAGACACTAACTTGCTACTTCACTGGTAGATAATATCATCATGGCTACTGAACTGTCCACCAAAGCCTCTGGACTCTGTTTACTTAATTAACTATTTAAGGCAAATGACAAGGCATAAAGAATATTACAAACAGCCAGAGACTCACCAACCTGCTTAAGAAATAAAATATTACTAATAAGCTTAAAACTCCTACGCATCTGTCAGTGTCCCCATCCTCATGCCCCCAAAGTTGGCATTTATCATTCTGCGTGAGTTTTGTTTGTTTGTTTTTTGGGTTGTTTTTTTTTAAAAAGAGCTGGGTTTTTTTGTTTGTTTAATTGGGGAATATTGGGGAGTAGTGTGTTTTTCCAGGACCCATCAGCTCCAAGTCAAGTCATTGTTTTCAATCTAGTTGTTGAGGGCGCAGTTCACTGGCCCATGTGGGAATCGAACCGGTGACCTGGGTGTTATGAGCACTGCACTCTAACCAACTGAGCCAACCGGTCGCCTCTCTTCATGAGTTTTTTTATACACGAATTGCAATTAAAGAAAAAAAAAGTCCCCATTTCTTACTTTCACAGTATGATTATTTTTAAAACTAAATTCTTAACTTAATAAACGTTCTATCCATTTTAAATCCGGCTCAGTGCACCCCATCCCCACCCCATATTTTATATCATCTTTGCATCTCAACTCTGTCATCCTTTGCATTAGCTACTTCTCCCATACGTAAGTCACCTGCAAAATACAGTCTGTGGGCCTTCGCGTCTTAATTATTTTACAAAAACGTTAACGAGGATGGGGCAGAGGACAGAGCCTGTGGCAAACCACTGCCGCGCCCCCCGCACGCTGACAGAGGTACATTAAGCAGCCCCACCGGGCACGGCCGTGGCATCAGTCACAAACCCACCTAACCACACTGTCATCCCATGTCACCATCTTCGCCATCACGGCGTCCGGGAAACCAAACCTCATCTGATCACAAGTGAGCAGGCAATAAAGACTGGGGTAATGACCCACTAACACTGGGGTTCCAGCTCTGACGAGACAGAACGCCGTGGTTTTAGTTTTGGCATGCCTGGTCCACAGCTGAGCCTGTCCACAACACTGGTGGTGTCTGTCCATCTGTCTGTGCCAGAGTGAGTCTCAGCACAAGGCAATCGTGAAGCACAGACAGACACAGACCAACATCAGCTATGATGGAGCCAGGCCACAACTCAGATAGGTTTGGAGCAGAGAGCACTTCTGCAACAGGCCCTTAGGATTCAGGGTTAAATCAGGTGTAAGATAAGGGCCAACGCTCTCAAAGGCAGACAGTGCTAACCTAAACACAGGGCAGTTTACTCTGATTGTTGGATGACAGAAGCCCTTTTTTTTGTAAAAATTATAAAATGTACAAGTAATGGCTGAAAGACTCAGAGCGGCTAAGCGATCATATGTAAGTCATGATTTCGTTACATAGACCTGTAAAAGCATGCACAGCAAAACAACAGCTCCTCGGGGCGCTAACAAGTTACTTCAAAAAAGGATTCCAGGGGCGGCCGGAAGCTCAGTTGGGTAGAGCGTGAGCTCTCAACAACAAGGTTGCCGGTTCAATTCCACCTGGGATGGTGGGCTGGGTCCCCTGCAACTAAGATTGGAAATGGCGACTGGACTTGGAGCTGAGCTGCGCCCTCCACAACTAGATTGAAGAACAACAACTTGAAGCTGATGGGCCCTGGAGAAACACACTGCCCCCCGATATTACCCAATAAAATTTATTTTAAAGAAAAGGATTCCCTGGTCCAATGAGTTTGCGCAACACGGGTTTACACAAAACTAAGAAGGATTCTTTGCTGCAGAACTTCTCAGAGCTTTTAATAGACTGACCTGTATTACATATCTCTAAGAAGGAGATGTAAGAAGCTGCATTCCCCAAACTTATTTGGTTCCTAAACACTTCTTACAAGAACTGTCTCAAAGCTTAGGGCTCTGCAGAAGGTACTTTAGAAACACTGAAATTGGTTATTGGTCAATGAATTAAGACGTGCTGGGTGCTAACCATATGCTGGGCAGTAAGGCCAGCAATTCTCAACCACTTTCCACCTCAACCTGCCAAACTACACCCTTCTCATGTGGGTGACATCCCATGGACCACAAGGAAATGTTTTGGTCTCTGCCCTTACAGTCAGATTGGATCACAAGACTGGCCCCAAATAGGGGGCAATCTTTATTATTCTGTAGTCCAAACATTAGCTAGATGGCTGTATTTTGTTAGATGGAGCCACTGAATCATCAGCATTTTAGGAGAATCCGAATCAGTACTTAGTTGATTACAAGCTAGGAGATCCCAATTAAATTAAACATTCTGGATAACTTTTCACCGGAACTACACTATACAAATGTCAGCCGCTTTAAAATGGAGGAACTTTGCAGAGATTGTTCAAGAAGTCTCAAATATATCAGACCTTAAAAACTTTGGAAGCTGAAAAAAGATTTTTAGTATCAGCTTCAAAGAAAATACCAGGTCGTTTTAAATAACAATCTTAAATTTGTACAACAGGGTTATGGGATGAAAAACTGAGAACAAAGAGTGGACATTTCGGTGCACCATCCATCCCCACCACTAACCTCTAGATCACAGAGCTTATTTTCTAGAAAATGATATTCAGGATAAAGTTTAATTCCCGGATAACAAACAATAAAAATCTCTGTGAGAGATTTATAAAAGCCAGAGGTGAGAATTACTTCCAAAAAGGGATCAGGATTGTACCTACAATTAGGTACTAAACATAGAAATGTGCCAACAATTTCTTACACAAACTATAAAAGGAGGGTGCCTTTTTTCCCCCTTCTTTTAAAGAACAAAACTGTCAGGTTTTAAGAATTTCTTTTAATCCGGGAGGAAAAAAAAAAACCACCTAGTTAAACATTCACAAGTAAATTTTAAAGAGTCTCACCCAAATGAAATCTAATTGTTTGGATTTCTTAAGTTATATTAAATGTAGCAAGTTTACAAGCCTAAATTTTCCAACGGCCAAATGGTCTTTTTTTAATACACCAGGATTGGAATGGCTCTGCCCAGTAAAAGCCCCACTGAGTGAGCCTCAGCTGCAAGAATTCGCTAATAAAAGTGTCTCCAGTATTTTGCTTTATAGCACCACTGTGAATTGCAGCATTACAAAAAAAAAAGAGAAAGAAAAAAAGAAAAGCCCCCGTGGCTCAAAAATTAGCTTTATTACCTCTGCCTGGATTAGAGTTACCAGGGAGGCCCACAACAGGGGAAAAGTGTCATTGTTCTAGTCACATGTTCATATACCAAGTCTGCTTGGGGGGACACGCCATATACAGAGCTGTATACAGACTCGCTATCTCGATTTCCATTCGCTCTTAAATCTGCTCACTTTTGCCCACACCACGCCACTGATTCTGGTCAAGGTCCAAGTTCTAAATCCAATGTCATTTCTCAGTTCTCTCTGACTTGACTGACAGCAGCGCTAACACCTGCTTGAAAACTTTTATTCCTAGCCTCCAGGGAACTCGCCGCCCTGGGTTTTCTTCCTGTCTAAAAAGTGGTGCCTTCTCAGTCTCCTCCTCCTCTCCTCGGCCTGTAATCACGCTGGCGCCCCTGGGCACAATCCCTGAATCCCTTCCTCTACCTGCACTCCTCCCTGGCCACCTTGTCCAATTTCCTGGCTTTAAATACCATCAGGCTGCTAACAGCTTCCAAATTTAAATCTTCGGCCCAGAGTTGAACCCAAAGTCACCTCCGGACTCACATCCAACTACTGATCTTTCCCCCCAAGCTACTCATCGCACCGTTTTCCCCTTGTCAGTAAAGGCCAGCTGTCCATCCAGCCGGTCAGACCAAACACCTTGGAGTTCGTGTTGACTCCTCCTCCTCCCGTCAAACCCAGCCCATCAGCGGCCCTGACTCCGCCCACTTCTCCTGGTACAGTCCTGCTCCAAACCACCACGTTCTCTCATCTGAATTACCTCGGTAGCCTTCAAACCGGTCTGCTGCCGTCCGTGTCCCACTACAGCCTAATCTCCACACCGCAGCCAAAATGATCCCTTTCAAATGTAAGTCAGACCTTGTCACTCTGCTCAAAACACTTCAATGATGCCTCATCTCATTCAGAATAGAAGTTCAAGTTCTGTTCCTGGATGAGGGCCTTTCACATTCTGACCATCTCTCCTTCTCTTAGCCCCATCTGCTCACGACACCCCCATATTGGTTTCCTATTGATGCTCTAGCAAAGTATCACAAACTTAGAGGTTAAAACGATACAAGTTTGTCCTCTGACAGTTCTAGAGACCAGAAGTCAAAAATCAAGGTATTGGCGGCAGGACTGCCTTCCTTCTGGAGGCTTCAGAGAAAACCGTTCCCTCAGCGGTTCCAGCTTCCAGAGGCCACCTGCATTCCTTGGCTTGTGGCCCCTTCCCTCCATTTCCAAAGCCAGTAACATCGCATCTTCTCTCCTCTTGACCGCCTGCCACCCTCTGATAAGGAGCTTTGTAATTACACAGAACCCAGCTGGATAATCATCCCACAGCAAAATCCTGAGCGTCCACGTGCAGAGGTCCTTTTAACACAGCAGTTAGCTTCATGGGTTACTTCTGAGGATTAGGTGAACAACTTTGGGGGGCTCGTTTTCAGCCCCCCACAACCTAGGCACTGTGACCTGCCTGCTATGCCTCAGATACGGCAGGTGTGCCCACCTGAAGGGCCTGCACGTGCTACTCCCCGCTGCGGAGACCTCACAGCTGCCTTCTTCCCTCCTCAGGTCTCCGCCCAAAGGTCACCTTCCCTGCAGTCTTCCCTGGACACTACCAAGTGAACCCCACATCCCCTCTGCCATCTGCTTCTTCTCCATTGCACTCAGCGCCATCTGATAGACTCTATGTTTAATGACGTATTTATCGCATATGATGTAAGCTTTCTGAATGACAGGTACATGGCACATGGTAGGCCCTCTGTAAATAACTGAAGGAGAAGAGTAAGTCCCACTTTTTTTTTTTTTAATTCAACACTTTAAAAAACTGGATTGCGCGTATTTTCAAAGGTTAGCTTCTAGCATGTGCTGTCCTCAGTCAAACTGAGGCTCTGCCTTTCTTATTCAAATCCAATCTCTTGCTTTCTCCTTGTTTTTCTTTTAAACTTTTTAGTATGGAAAATTTCAAACACACAAAAGTAAGCTGCACACTACAAAGAAGTCTTAAGTACCGACCACTCAGTTGAAATAATTATCGATACTACTTTGTCATTCTTGTGTTACCTAGCCACCCACCTTTTCTTCTAGAGTTCTTTGCTTTTTCCTAAACCCCACTTACAGGAGGCAGCAACTGCAGCCTGGTGAATTAAAAGGAAACTCTTGAGGGTGCTTGCATCTCGGGCCTGCACGCATCTCCTGGAGAGAGAATTCTAGTGGCAGAAGTGAAAGTTAAGAACTAAGGGAACCCTGCCAGCAACGACAGGTCTTCAGAGTCATTTCTGCTATGAAATCAATTTAGCTGCACTTGGCTATGGATTCCCGACTTTTAAAGACTTCATTAAGATCTTTAACTATAAAACCTCAGGTTTTAGTTTCTCCTATTTGGACATCTGGGAAAATCGTAACATCACATTTTCCTTGAAACTTGAAATATCATTATCTAATATACTGGTTTTAGTTCCAGAATTACTTATTTATTTTGGTAACACCTACTTCTTGCTCACTAATTTTATCATAAATCTTAAGTTTCTAAACCTCTGCGTCTTGCCTCCTTATGCACATTTTTCTACCTTTTGCTTGAAACTGTGACATTGTTGTCAATGCAGCTAAACTCCTAAAACTATACATTAGGAAATACATATAATTAAAGCATATGTTTTAAAAAATGCTAATTACAAAAGACAAACTCCTAGAGATCCGAGGCCAGGCTGCCAGAGGTGAGAAATGGGAGGGGAAGAGGTGACCCGCGGCCATAAAGGGCAGCACGTCGTGCATCTTCGCTGTGGTCACACGAATCTACACCTGTGATGAAACTGCAGACACGAGTAAGTGCAGGTAAAACTGGTGGGATGTGAACCAGCTCTGTGGTCTGCACCAATGTCAGTTTCCTGGGTTTGATATTGTCCGTTAGTGACGCAAGGTATTACCAATGGGGGACCAGGTAATGGGTACACCTGTGATGAAACTGGGACGGCTCTGTACTATTGTTTTGTAACTTCCAGTGAATTTATAATTAACCTTTTAAAAATGAATGTTGATAAATACCTCAAAACCTTCACTCCTCAGAATTATTCATGTTGTAATACAACAGCATACTTCCTCGTCTCATAAAAACCAAACAATTTTGGAATTTTGAACAATAATTTTGTAATTGTTAGTCATTTAAAACTACTATCTTTTAAAGTGCCAGGAATCCTGTGGGCACACACAATAAAAGGAACATAAAATTATAAATACCAAGATGATGAAGCTGTTCGGTGAACTGCCCGATGTATAACTTACGAGGCATTTCAGCCTCATACATTCCCACAGAGACACTAAACGTCGAGGGACAATTCTTGATAGCATGGAGCTAGAGAAGTCAGCATCAAAAGTACACAGGGATCACCAACTAATGTAGCAGGCCTTTGGATTTGGAAGCAGAAAGCCTCCCAAAGTATAAAGGGAGAGGGGATGTGGAAAGGAGACAACGGCAGACCAAAACCAGTTCTCCAGCATAGTCTGTGGCATAATTAAATCCCAAAAAGTCCTCCCCGCTCAGGGTTCCCTACCATGAGTCAGTTACCAATTTGGCATAAAGATCTAAGCACACAGGTTTTCTCCAAGGACGCACAGATAGTTCATGGTGCCAATTCCACGTAACTGGCCCGATTTCACTAAAATCCCTAGGTGGCTACAATGAAAGAGAGAACAAGAGAGACAGAGAGAATGAGCCCCCTCTAAAATAAAAATCATAAAGCAGCAGGGCCTCCCATTCAACAGAAGGACTTCTTCCCTGTTTCAAAAATAAAAACGCCATGAGAAACAAATGAAAACGCTACTTATTTTTTATTACTTTGTGGTTTTATTTTAATGCTTGAAAATCAAAGCCAGTTCTACAAACTACTGGCCATCCACTGTCAGCTTCATGCAAATGCTCAATGAAAAAAAAAGTCTGGCTTCACAGAGCGAGCCACCTTAGGGGTTCTGTTTAAAATATTTTCCATTCTTATACATGTGCTCTAAAATTGAGGTTCAAAAACACAACAACAAAAATCCAACTGGCCAAAGAGGGAAGAATTCTGAGGGACAATTGGACTACTGTGTTGCAAATTAAACTGTTCACACCTGCAGAATAATCTCCCCAGCATAACCAATCTACCCTGAAATGCAGCCCCATTGTACCAAAAGGGGGATCTCTTCTTCCACTAGATCCTATCTTTCACTGATAAACTCTTTGGATGAGAAAACCAGCAGCAGATGTGAAAGCCACATGGCCCTCTACAAAGCAAGAGAGCAAAAAGCAATGTTAAAAGAAAAGATTCCTTAAACAGCAGCTCGCTATCAAGAATGAAGATTTTATCATCTAATGCTGACTTTGTGGAAAGCAGCTCGCTATTAGACCCTAGTCCAAGACTCTGGCTTAACAGCGTCAGGCTGAAATCCAGGAGTTGGACTCACTTAGCTACACCCTTGTTTTCAACTCTTGGGAACGGGGCCAACGTGTAAAGTTAGAATATAACAAATACAATTTCCAAGGGGAAAGTAGAAGACAATGTAGAGGCTCTTACTTAACGTAATCGATAGGCTCTGAGCATGGTTTACAATTCAGTACATTTTATTTAGTGAATTTTAGCCTTTGAATAATTTCTTCCATAACTTCCCAAAGATTTCTGCAGCGAAGAAGACTTGCCAACACTTCCATTGAAGTAATACTGTGGCAATCAAAAACACTGAAAACTTTTTCAAATTCCTATTTAAGTAGAAAAATCATTTTGACGGAGCAAAATGCTTCCTAAAGAAACAGTGTAAAACCAGAAAGTTTCTAAGTTGTCCTGTATTATGTGTGGTTTCATTAAGCTGCCATAGAGGAGGCAAGTTCTGGAATCTAAATCTGGCTATATAGTTTTCACCACTCTAAAAGGTCCTTAATATTTTTAACTTTCACATTCTTGGTGGCACTTCGGATTTTAGTGTCTAGTTCTCCTACCACTCAATTTTACCGAACCCTTTCTCTTGAGGGTATAGACACTTGTGTAAAACGGATTATAGAATCCAGGGATGGGAAATGGTAACCACTAAACAAACTAATTCTTTGGCAGTTATGGACAATGGATATGCCAGTGTCTTCTGGAGAACACAGCTGTCCATGAAAAGCTAAATGGTCAGCAAACATATACACATTTAACTTGTGAGAAATGATATACTCTTCGCCAATTACACTCTCCACCAAAAAGAAAAGAACAAGAGACTAATTTCAATGGCCTGTCAAAGCATGGCAAAGTCACACTGGCATCACCTGGCTAGAAATGCAGACTATCAGGCCCCACCCAGGACCTCCTGAATCCAAATTTGCATTTTATCAAGATCCCCTGCGATTCGTGTGTACAATGAAGTTTGGCCCAGACGATATCTCCCACCACTCCACTCCACAAACGTATGCCCCAGAGTAAGCATGAGATGGGGGACACTGACCTCCGATTCCCTTGGGGGTCTCAGGTCTCATGTGCCTCACACCTCACTGAGTGGGATTCTGGTCTTTCAAGGGTAATTTGGACTATATGCCTAAAACATGATTTCACTGTTTTGTCCCCAGGTTGACCCTCGGCCCCCAACCTAACGACTGGCTTGATTAAACCAAGAGCTCGCATCTCACATCTTTGCATTAAAAACGGTGAGGACATTAACAGCTCAGGCTGGCTCAATCAAGGCCGAGCACAGACTCGTCAGCCTTGAGCACACAGCCACAGGTCAGCCATAACTCAGACAGCAGGGAGAACGGAGCTCTTCAGCAGACGGTCACCAAAAGATAAACAAGTGGGGATGTGGAACACAACCCCTTAAGTTCAGGGCTGCTTTCCTTCAAGTAAAATTGCTCCCCAATCCATTAATCCTTTAAAGTTGGTAATACTGCTAAGTAAAGTTCTGTTCCGAAGGAGCTTCCCACGCTTTAGTTACACGTGTCGGAGAATCTCGGGCATCGGTGACTGACGGCTTACCTGCGCACACCTTCCCAGGTCTTGCCTGTCCAGGTACTGAAATATATTGATTGCCAGTTCGTAAGGCAGCTGAATATCAAAGAAGGGCACATCATCCATTTCATTCTGAGGAGGAAAAAAGAAGGAAACGAGCTTACAATGCTGGGATTTGAAAATGCTCATACTTATACCCTTTAAATTACCAGAGACGTTCTTAGGTGGCGACAAGAAAGACGATGGCATTTCCCAGGAGGAGCAAAGCACCTCGGTACTCGGTAGGGCACAGTCCCAGGACCAATTCAGAACCTGACGGCGTTCCCAATTCTCTGACCCCCAACCAGCCTACCCTCCCGTTCACTTATGAAATCCAAACGACCACTTCCCATTCGGCTTGGAAAGGGAGAAGCAGGGGCGCCACCCTACAGCCTGCGGCATGCCACAGGTGTCCGTGCGGAAGCCTCTAAGGCAAGGGGCGCAGCAGGGAGCCAACAGAGTAAGCTCTGAAATCAGGGAGGCCCCCAGTCCTCCCAGGACCACTGCTCCCACCCCCCAACGTGGAGCCGTAGCAGAAATGCTGACCTAGATCACTAACGTGTTTTCATCAGGAAAAGGGGACTCGGGCCATGAACATGAGCAAAAAGTAAATAAATGAAGCGCTGCTCTTGATTGAGGTGAACGCCGTCTCCCCTTGGCCGCTGGAGAAGCACACGGTTTCCTAATGCACTCAGGGGCTGACGCTGGTTAACCTGAGTGAGCCAGTGCAAACAAAGCAGTTCTTCTTCGGTGTCATTTGTTAATGCAGAGAAATTAGAGCTCGCCTGCCTTTGGATAAGCAATTAGGGATGAGGTAACAGGCTTTAGTTGAGAGATAAGGCTGTCATGATGATCCTGGTAGCACAAAGAAATATGAGTGTGAAACAGAAAAAAAGCCAAGTGTGCATATGTACCGCTCTGCCTGTTCCGAAATCCACCTGCCAAAGCTCACTTGGGTGTGTGCTTCTGCAAAGCTAGGGAAAGCAGTGCTCTCCGTCCAAACAGAACCTGCTTCATACAATTCATCTTTAATGAGCTTTGGCTGACATCAGTGACTTACTGGTTGCAAGCAAATTATTAATGCACCATTCAAACACAACAGTCAAAAATTGCAAGGCTGAAGTCTCAAAACTGAAAACAGTCTCAGCATTTTTAAGGGAGCATGAGCACCAATTTAAACCCTACCAAGATTCAGGGTAAAGATTTTTCTGGAATCGTGTTTTCCATTCATCTAGGACTCTCAGGGCTAAAAGACAATCTAGGGTATAAGAAGGAAATGTATTCAACTGCAAAAAAACAGGGCAAGGCTAAGTGTGAGGGCCAAAAAGGATCACTAGAGGCAAAAAAGAGTAAGAGTTGACAGTTCTCTGTGGGCAAAGAAGGAATAGAATGTTACATCAAGAGAGACATGTTAGCTATTCGGGGTGTGGGGGGGAATAAACAGGAAAAAATCTGCAAGTGTTACTGAAAGACAAAGGGGTCCTCGCCTGAAAAAATACTGAAGAGTCATCCTTCTAACGTCAGGCTAGGTCCCCTCCTACAATTACCTGGCTTCCCTCAGCAGGAAAAAGAGGCATCACTTTCTCTGTCAGCCCAGATATAACTTGAGACTCCTCCTCACAACCCTGAAGGGAGTCACGGCCAGTGGAGGAAAGCCACAGACGAGACCGTCATTTGCGACCTTACATTTCCTCCTGCTTTCTCTTTTGGATTATTTGACTACGGCGAGGTGGAGAAGTCTACCTTACTGACTCCTGCAACAAGAGAAAAATGTTCCTGATCCTCACACAAGCAGAATACGGGCAAAGAAAAGCCTGTGTTCCTGCAAACTGAACTCATATTTAGCTTTTCACTGTTAAGAGACGTCAAGCACTGTTGTTTTTAGTCAGTCCCTTCAGGGCTAACTAGAAACCGGTGTCTGGACTTGACACTACCGTGAAGAAGCAGGAGAAATCACCTCTGTTCTTCGTTATGCCAGTGTGGAAAAGTCACACTTGTGGGGGCAGGAGCCTTCCCTCTTTTGCCAATTCTCTATTCTCATCCCCAAGGCAATGGCTCTCCCTGAGCACACCCCACCCCTGCCACCATCCCTTTGACCCCAGCCACCATGAGCCCTGGCATGCAGCACAGCATGGACGATTAGAGCAAAGATTCAAACTGACAGTCCTGGTTCTGCCACCTGACTAGCCGCGAGACCAGGCTAAGTGCAGCTGAGACTCAGCTTCCTCATCTGCAAAACAGATAAATGCCATGAATAGGGATATTACTAAGAATAAAAGGACATAATACCCTGTTTCCCCGAAAAGAAGACCTCGCCGGACCATCAGCTCTAATGCGTCTTTTGGAGCAAAAATGAATATAAGGGTCTTATATTCATTTTTGCTCCAAAAGACGCATTAGAGCTGATGGTCCGGCGAGGTCTTCTTTTCGGGGAAACTACCATTTTTGCTCCAAAAGACGCATTAGAGCTGATGGTCCGGCGAGGTCTTCTTTTCGGGGAAACTACCATTTTTGCTCCAAAAGACGCATTAGAGCTGATGGTCCGGCGAGGTCTTCTTTTCGGGGAAACAGGGTATTACCATTTTTGCTCCAAAAGACGCATTAGAGCTGATGGTCCGGCGAGGTCTTCTTTTCGGGGAAACAGGGTATTATTTATGGAAAGGGTTTGGCACGACCACCTGGGCTAAGTGTGTACTAATTGGTTGTTAATTTTGCTAATTTCTTCCCTTGAGTGCCACTCCTGTTCCTTTATCCTTCAATCAATATTTGTTGATTACGTCCACATCCCCTGCCACTCCCATTCCACCTTGTTGCTTACACAGAATGCTGTCTCCCCTTGTCATGCTAGAAGCAGCTGCTAGCTGGTGACAGCGGCAAGGGGATGGGAGAGGGAAGGCTAAGTTATTCAGGAGTCTGAACGTGGGAGATATCACGCAACAGGTCTTTTCTGAGAAGACTTTTAAAAAAGAATCAGCTCTTTTAAAAGTTAATACCACAGTAATGATCAATGAAGGATTTCCTCTAGCACATAGTGAATGGAAAGGATACAGCCACCAGGGTGCAAATGACCAGCCAGGATGCTATGGCTCCCGCACCAACAAACGATCAGAGACGCCATGCTGGTCTGGAAGTCAAGGAACCAGTTGTGATGGTTCCTGCTTATTCATAAGTTTTGGAGGGCAACAGCTATTTCAGAGCATTGAATTAAAATTGTTAAATACCAACATTACAAAGCCAAACTTTTTTTAAAAAAATCACTGTGCTCTTAGGATTATATGTAAACTCCAAAATTATGGTCAATCCGGAACAGATCAAGTCCCAAAACTTTCATGTAACCAACCTTCCACTGGTTGGGGAATGGCAGGGGAAAAAGGGAACCAAAATACTAAAGGAAGGTCCACATCTTAAGAAATATGTAGACCCACAAGGTCGGGATCCAAATGCTGAAGTTTCATGTTGCCCACGCGGAATCTCTGGCAAGACATTCTATCAATGGCTCTGCAGTGGATGCTCCGGTGGGTCTCTCAGATTCCCCCTCTGTGTCACTCATTCCCCACTCTGTCCAGAATGCCGCCTGCTGCTGGCTCACAGCTGAGTTCCTCCTTAGGCACTGCGCTTGGCCAAACAAGCTCTCGTCCAAGGTTACATCCCCTCCTGGAGGGCTGTGTGCATCCAATGACTAGTCAAGGCCTGGCCCCTTGCCTCAATTCGGGACCTCTGAGAAAGGCCAACCCACTAAGGCACCTGCATGCAAATCTCCATCTGAGAGCCTGTTTCATGAATAATCCAACCTTTTTCCAAAGCAATAGATGCAATCCATGATAGTTCCGTGTTCAACATATTCCCACGGGCTCTTATGTACAACTCTGGAGGCAGCAGGTAAAATCTATTTCCCTCTCCTCTACTCAAGGAGACATAATGGAATACGAGTCAGTGACACTATTATACCAAAAAACCAACAAACTAGAGTAGCTTCAAGGTTAAGTAAATCATTCATAAACTTCACCTTGCTATTATTAGTAACATAGCACTGGGGAAACACCTTACTAAAGTATTGAGAGTACCGACCCTGTGATTGAAAACGCAACTCTTTTGCAGGTACACATGATTTGACAAGAATAGGGAGCCATCCTGGAAGGAGGTTGTAGCCCTATAACCACGCAAACACTAATGGCAGCAGCATAATGTCTTAAGCACTCTCATTTGGTACTTCCCACAGTTCATAAATAGAAGTAAAAAGTACTATTTGCTACGAATGTGCAGAGAAATACCTCGTAATCTAACGGGTACTATCAGATTTCCACCGAGGCTATTTTGAAGCACAGAGCCATCTAAAAAGTTATGGGCCATGTTAACCAACTCTATAGCTTACTGACTTAAAAGCACGAGAATGAACAAGTTAGCATTTCAGAAATAAAGATATTCCAAGAAGGAAGAGATTAAAGACCCTGGAAATGTTAATATAGGGAAACTTGGTCACACTATAAAAATGTCAATATGACTAAAATGTTTAGAGAATAATTTCGCATTAACTTGATAGCCCAAGCAATGTGAGAAGGGTCAAATTTATGCTATAGAAGACCATACAGAAGACCAATAAATTCAAATTAACGTTCCTTCAAATTTAAGGGAAAACATCTTTTTGATTACAACCTGGCTTTTTAAATTAATGGCTCATATATTGATTCTCTACCACTACTGATGACTCTTGTCCTATATTACATATAAAAATTATCTCTGGAGTTTAAGGAAAAAAAACAAAAAGACGACGATGAAATGCCCAGGGTCTCAGATCTATTGCCCCAAACTTCCAGAGGTGGAGCTCAAGCATCTCTTCCTTAGGGATCCTCACTAAAAGCTGAGAACCACAACCCTAAATTATACAGATATAAAAATCAATACTTTCTCAATCAAGCCAAAAAGAAAAAAAGAAAAAGAAAAGAAACCCACAAAGGGGTCATGTTACTTTGTTAATTCAAAGTCAGTGAATACTAGATTTTCCCAAAGTCTACTGGACTTACTCCAAAAATGCTAAGAGAAATTGCAAATAGACCCATCCCCAGGGAGGCTGACTTGTACTCCTATGGGCTAATGTAAGACTAATTCTGTAAATGGATTGGATTTGTGCTTTTCTGTTAGAAATTCAATCTGTCTTCTCTTGTTTAGTAGAAGAAGGGATAATTACTAAGAGCCAAATCAGTAAAAAGTGAAGAAAGTGCCTTAAGTTTTGTTCTCAATATCTATCTCCAAGGCAAACAGAACACTAAATCTCTCTAGGTGGTGTTTTAAGAAACTGAGAAACGCATCTCGAGTTCACACAATAGCCATGCAACAACATTTCTGCTAGACCTGTGACTGAAGCGAGACTGTTTTCTAAAGGAACTTACTTATCTCAACTTTCCACATACTGCAAGAGTTGAGTGAAGTAGACCCCCAGTCTCACTCAGAAGCAATGGACGGGTCCCAGTTTCACCTGTTCTTTAAAGGAAAAAAATGGGTGGGGAAAAAAAGTCTGAGACACTGTCAAGATAAATTGGCATTCATTTATTTACAGTCCAGATCTTGTCTCAAAATAGGTGTTTTTATTGATACAAAGCAGGAGGCTCTGAGCAATGACACTACCAGAGATTTGTTTTTTCTGTTCTTCTGCATTCTTCTCCTAACCATTTTTTACAATGAGGATGCGATATTTTCACTGACCAAAAAAAAATAAAAAAAATAAAAATACATTTTTAAAATAAGGTGTTTTATGTTCAAAACGTTGTCTAAATTCAGGGCCCTGCCAGCTGCTGGGTTGGGGGAAGTACTGCTTGCAAATATGTAAGAAATGATGTCCACACTCAAAGAGGTAAAATCTTTTATAGAGATAAGTCATCGCCATGTAAAACAGAATAAAAACAGGAGAGAACAACAGACAATATAGACAGCCCCCAAGGTATTCCGAAGTTCATTAGTAAGTCAGCTATTTAGAACTTTGAAATCATTTCTCCAAGGAAACAATGCTATAAAGACTGGTTAAGCTCTCAAGCAGTGCACAAAAGGCCCATTTATCTCTTACTTTTAACCTAATCCCCAGGCCTCGCTATAAGAGCAAATCCCTGGGATTTGATTTACCACTTTTTTATGGGCCTTCCAACTTCAAGAACCGTTCTCATTCACCACCTACTGGTCTGATTCCTTGACTCTGACAAGGAACGGAGGCAGAAAATGCCAATGGAAAGGCCTGGGGGGCCAGGTGCTGGGGAATCCCAGGAAGCTGTGTGCACACTGGAGAGCGTGGGTGTCAGGCAGAAGAGGCCGACCCCTGCTTTCAAAGCCCCTTTTAGTCTACGCTGGGATCAGAGCTTTTGGATCCGGGAAGGAGAGAAGTCAGGGGGAGGAGGCACTCCCTTGTCAGAAGCTTCGGGCTAGTGTGGGTATGGATTTCTTTGTGCAAAGAGTAAATAAAGGGTTTCATGTCAAAGGTCCCCAACTCTCCAAGCACATTTCTACCAACAGGATCAGCTATATAAGTTGTAGAGCCTACTGTAAAACAAAAATGTGGGGTCCCTTGTTTGAAAATAATTAAGAATTTCAAGACGGCAACAATACGGTATTCAATGGAGCACAGGTTCCTTCTAAGCCTGGGGCCCTGTATGACCACACAGGTCAGAGGCCATGGGACCAGCTGGCCCCGGCCACCGCAGAACCTTTGCACGTACAGGTCTCTGCCTAGAAGCCCCTTCCCCAGAACTCAGCATGCTTGCTCCCTCACCTCCTTCCACGAAAGGAGACCTTCCCACAAAGGCCCTGTTGGATAGCAATATCTAAAATGACAGCTCTTACCAAACACGTTCACACGCTATCCCTTTCACCTGCTGCATTTTTCTCCAGACGACTTCATTCCTTACAATTATTTGTTCATTTTCTAGCCCCTTCTGCCCCAGCATGTAAATTCTTTTTTTTCTGCCTGGTTCACTGCTGTCTCCTCTGTGCCTGGAACAGTGCCTGGTCCTAAGAAGCCACTTAATAAATATTTATGGAATGAAATGAATGAAGCCCAAACGGTTTCAAGCAGCAGAACCTTCCAACAAAGAGATGACCTAAGTTACAAGTTATTCTAGGATACACAGAGCTTATTTCAAAATGTGCCCAAATAGAGACCTGCTCATTCATAACAGGAAAAAAACGAATGGCACTGACCACAGGACTTTTTATTGGGGGAAAGGAAGAAGGAAGAGAACTTTGGGCTGCAGGGATTAGGGAAGAATTAACATAGGAGAGAGAATTCAAGCTGAGCGTTAAAAGGAAGGCAAAGAAGAGCAAAGAGGAAGGGACTTGTCGTTCCAGGTACAATTCATGAGTTCACATTTGATTCCATTTGTCTTTTCATTTCATATTAGAAAGTTTCCCTGTTTCTAACTTAAAAACAGAAGTAAAGCCGTCCAATTTATCTTGTTGACAACACACATGTAGGCTCTGACAAATTAAATACTGGCAGAATGAGCAATAAATATTGGCCAGCAGTATTAAAACGTATCAGGCCTGAAAACCCAAATCCTAACTTGAAGGAGGCTTTGAATGTTCACAGGGGTTCCAATAACCATGGAGCTTCTGTATAAGGTTACTGTTGGAAGCAGCCATTCTGCCCCTATTATCTCAACTCGACAAATGCAGACAGGTCCCTACAGCACTACGTACCATAAGCAGAAGTACAAGAGTAAGAATCCCTGACCTCCAGGGAGTCCCCATCCGAGACGTGGGGAAGCGAGGGGCTTATCAGTGATAACTCTTAGCAACGAGGAAGTGGAAGTGACGTGAACTCTTCCGTAATACTAATGATAACCATAGCAACAGCGTCAATATGTAGGCTGCTTCCTGGATGTGTGCCAGGCTGGGTGCTAACCGTGTCCCACGTCCGATTCATTGCCTCTTCACAAGACAGATACGAGCATCACACTCACGTGACAGGGAAGGCTGGCAAGTTAACTGGACAAAGGTCAAACAGCCAGTCAGTTGCAGAGACTGAATTTGAACCTGGGACTGCCTGACTCTAGAGCCTGGACTCCTGACCAGGACTAGCGTGCTTCCACTAATGTCATCTTTTTAGTTAAAAGAAGCAAGACAGTAGGCTCCTGAGGTCAGGAAGTATCCGTTCCGTTTAGTGTCGATTCCCCAGCGCCCAGCTGACCAATGCATATTTGTCTGATGAATAGAAAACACATATTAATACATTCCCATAGTTTCGTGCTGCTTCAAACACTTACTCACTTAAAGTGGACATGTCTTGTTTCTGTTGTTTGCTGCCCAACATCCATTCCCTCTTCTTTCAAGACATCACCCCACTCTCACTCTTGGTCAACACAGTTTCGACGGGGCTGACCCCACTCTTATCTTTAGGAATGGGCAATGGATACAAGCCTGGCCAATCTGAGTCAGTCATTGGCTCACGGATGGATGCAGGACCCAATCTGGACCAATGGGAACTAAAGTCCATGATGTGCTACAGAAAACAAAACAGATGCTGTCTTTCCCTGGTCGCTAACCTGGCAGAACGTAAGACTGCAGTGGCCGGTAGCCATTTTATCCCAAAGAAGGAAGAGCCTGCCTGAGAATCAAGCCAATAAAAGGCAAGCAGGACCAAGAGATGGAGAGATTTCCCATTGTCTAAGCACCCAGAACAAGCACTACCACCTGGAATTTCAGTTACATGAACCAACAGATTCCAGTTTGGGTTTTTTAAGTCAGTTTGAGTGGGGTGCTGGCCGCCTGCAGCCCAGAGTCTGGATATATCACCTGAATAAAAATGAAATCAAGCAATTGGATATCACAGCCACCACAGTGAAGAAGAAAAGCAGCGTATTTACAATTATACTCCAGTGGGTCCACTACCTACCGAAAGCCTGACTTTTTGAAGAGAGACAAACAGAAGACAAAAGAGAAAGTGCCTCCTTGCTACCTCTGAAATTCTGTCCAGAGGTGTATCACTTCTCTCACTAGTTGAATCATATACCAAGACGATAACTTAGGTGTTCCCAACTCGCCACCTAAAAACAGGTGGCTTCTAAGTGCTAGTATTAAAAGCTTCACAAGAGCAGACAAGGCTCACGGAGACTCTTTTCTAAGTTTTCATTTCAACCGTGCTTGTCCCTCAAAAGTCTGGCCTGTATCTGGCCAAATGGAACTCTGAGGTGGTGCTGTTCCCCTACCCACCAAAGGCAACTTAACCCTCGACTGCTAACTTGTTAGTTATTCTCACTCCAGTGATGATACTGCAGCCTGAAGTGAAAGAGACCGCACGGCACAAAAATACAATAGGATGTACTAGTACAGAGGAGTGTCTCAAAGTTGGAGGGAAAAGGGGGGAGGGTTATGTGAGAAGGTGGTAGCAGATTTTTATTTTCCATTCATGTCAACTGGATCAGCCTGTGAGTTTCCGGGGCATCCCAAATAAAACGAAATCTTCCTTTTCAAGAGTTACTCATGGATCAAGCCAGGATTTTCCGGAAGACATAAGGCAAAGATCACAAACTCATGACCCCAAGGCAGATCCAGCAGGTTCTGTTTAATCTGTAGTGTCAGCACTTAAAATGTTATTTTTTAAATTAGTTATCAACAATTAAAACTGGGAGGGGTTTGTGGAAGATTGTCGTATGAACGGCCCCTACTCTATTCGTACCCCTCTATTTCCAGGCATTTGGGTAACTCCACTGACTCTGGCCTTGGCCACAGGGCTTGCTTTGGCCAATGTGACAATAACAAACAGGATCTAGGCAGAGATTTCAGAAGCCTCCTCTCCTAACTATGAGAAGGCCCCCGACCCAGGGCTACGCTGCTGGATGAGGAGACGCCCATGACACACACACACACACACACACAACTACTAGACAACCCCCAGAAGCAGCGCTGCCTAGCTGGCCAGCAGCCAATCTCAGACATTTGAGGGAGCCCAGCCATGCCCAGCTCAAACTGCCACCCTGCAACATGATGAGCTAAATCCTGTAGTTTTAATCCAAAGTTTTGGGTGTTTTTTATGCAGGAAAACAGACAGTCCACATGAAAATACATATTCCCAATTTAAAAACGAAAATCTCAAGACTCTGCAACACTGGGACTACATTCCTCCAGGGCAACAAGCAGCTGACCTGGGCAGTGAATACCACCTTTAGCCCAGCCGCAGCATGCATCTCCCAGTTTGTCCCTGTCATCTTACCACGTTGGGGTTAAGTTCAGTTGCCCTGTGCTATCTCAGTTGGGTGCTGTTATTTTTATGGCAAAGAAGAACTTGAAATACTACAGTCCGCATACTTGAGTTACTATCTGAAATGAGAAAACCAGTCCAATCGTTTTGGAAAAGTGTTTGTCAATATCTACTCAGGCTGAACGTATGCATATTTCATGACCCAGCAATTCCACAACTAGGTGTATCCCCTAGAAAAACGAGGTACACGTTCCAAAAGATGTACAAAATGTTCACAGCGGCACTATTCCTAATAGTTCCGAATTGGCTAAGAAAAAACTAGTTATCAATAATGTCAATCAGCAGTAGAATAAATAAAATATGACATATTCACAGGGATAAATCTCACACGTAATGCTATGCGCAAGAACCCAGACTCAAAAGAGGACATGCTGTATGATTCTACTTACAGAGTTCAAAAACAGACAAACCTAAAATAAGGTGTTAGAAGTCAGGTGAGCGGTCACCCATGGGTAGAAGCGACCATGCGGGGGTTCTGATAAGCTATTGATGCTGTTCTGTAATCTGGGTGCTGTTTACATGGATATGTACACTCTTGAAAATTCACCAAGCTGTACATTTATCATTCATACAGTTCAATACAGACTTTGATTTTTTAAAAGACTTTAAAAAGTGGAAAAACAAGACCATGAGGAGGGCTATGTTTCAAGAAAAATAACTGAGTATTTTTCTTTAGGGATAGCATGAAGACAAATTCTATACTATAATATTTAATGGGATAAAAAGCACAATAGCCATTATAAAACAAATCATTACAGAAGTATGGCTGAAATCTGGAAAAGATGCATAACGAAACACCTAATGAATTAGGAGAAAAAGGACCAAATGACCTAGGCTACTTCACTCATTTGCACTACCAGCCTGACCTCTGTGGGCTTTGAGGCTTATAACCAATGAATTATGAATCCAAGCCTTTTCCAGAAAGGTTACCATCATTTCTCAGACTTAAGATAGGGGGGCAGGTTTACTGCCCTTTAAAAACATCAATTACCTTCCTAGTGCTCATCTGCCAAATGGGGCTAACGGTGGCCATTCGAGAGGGTAGTTGGGAGAACTGAAGAAGATAATGTCTCTAAAGCTTTGAGACAGCACCAAGGAGACAGCTTGTAAGCACACAATGAATTATTATTTATAGCAGTGTTACTGATGATTGCAAAACACTAAAAGTAAAATTAGCGGTGCCCCCAAGGTTGGCTGCTGCTTGCAGTGTAGAGCCGCGCAGTACCTAATGTGGAGATTCTGAAAGGGACAGAGATCTGCAGGCACACATTCCAGTGCAGGCTTTCGCTAACTACATAGAAACTTAGATGCTGATATGCCCCTTGCATCCTCCAGCAGGCTAGGCCCCTCCCATTTTTAGAATACTTCATTTAGGGCCCCACTATTTTTGGGATCAGTGCCTCAGGAGTGTAAGGGCTGGAAAGCCTTGGGAAAACAGGACCTCAAACCAAAGGAAACTACACAGCAGAGAACAGTGTCTCCAACTTGCCTGATCATCCCAGCCACCAGATTTTTGGGCCCCTCGTCTAGAGATGGAGGCAGCAGGTCTGGAGAGGGGCCAGAACCTGTGTTTTAATAATGCCTAAAGTGAGTCTTACACCAAGTCAAGTTGGGGAAACTCCTACCTGGTGAAATACAGAGCCCAACAGACCCGGATCCAAATTCAAGTCTTGGAATTTACCAGCTGGGTAGGTATGCAGGGGCTAATTAAGACGAGCTCTTTGAGTTTCCCTCACTTGTAAACGAAGACTAACAATGCCTACCTCCCGGGATTGTTCTGAAACCTGAAGACCCTGTCACGTTCGGTGGGGACGATTTCAGCTGTGAGGCCCCCAATGTACCTTTGTCCTAATAATCTTTCCCGTTTATGTCTCCTCCCACGGGCTGGTCTTGCCTCAGCCTACAAATGTACTTCCATTGGAGTAACTCCTGCATAGATCTGGACTGACCTGGGCACCTTACCAGGTGCTAAGTCACCTTTCCAAAGCACTTTTTTTTTTTTTTAACATCTGTCAGACTTCTTCAATGTAGCATGTTCACGAGCATCCAGGGCTTCTGCTCGCAGCGACGCGCTTCCCACCTCCCGGTCGTGACATCCACACAAGTCTGCAAACACTGCCAAATCGGGGGACAAAAATCGCCCCCAGTTGGGACCCACTGCTTCCAGAGATACTCGATGCATAAACAACCAGAGGTGTGTGTACCTCGACTCGGTTTTCTCCCCATCCTGGTGGCACACAGAGTTCCAGTCCAGCTCACTGGGGGATGTGTACAGGGGGCCGGCCCGGGCCTCAGGCGGGGGCGACGGTCACTCACCAGGTCGCGGATGAGCTGGTCCACCAGCTGCTCCCCGCCCCCGGCGCCCTCACGGGCCGGCGGGGAACGCGAACGGCTCGCCGCATCCTGCCTCTCGGTCCGGGTCACCCGCGCCGCTGGGGGCCGCCCCGCACCCTCCAGAAGGCCCTGGGCCAGCGCCAGGTACCCCGAGGCCTGCTCCCCGCGTCCGGGGCCCACATCGGGCCTCCGCGGCCGCCGCTCCGCAGCCTCCGGCCGCCGCCGCTTCCGCACAGCCTGGGCCTGCGCCAGCTCCTCCTGCCAGCACCGGCGGAACTCGTCCAGGCTGGGGTTGTTCATCGCCGCCGCTCCCGGCCTTCCACGTCCTCCGCGGCCCTGCCGGGTGCCACGGGACAGTCCCTCCGCGGGAAGTGTCCCCCTCGGCCGGAAACTGGAGGCGCCACGACACTTGGGTTCCGGTGGGCGGCCCCGCCCCCGGCGTGCCCCGCACGCTGTCCCCGGCCCTGGTGGTTCTGTGCCCTGAGCCCGCGCCCAGCCTGTCTGCTTTGCTGCCTGTGGCTTTCGGGAAACGCAGCCTTTGCGCCAAGCGCTATTTCTTTATCCAACGAACATGCGTGGGGCAACTCTTACATGCTAGGCGCTGGGAAGGGAGACTTTAAATCTGCCCCCCTCCCCAAATCCACGTTAAACAAGTGAATATGAATGTTTGAATTAGTGGTAGGTGTTTTGACGAAAATAAAGTAAGACAGTAAAACGAGGCAAGGGATGGGGATGGAAGGGCTAACTTTAGAAGGATGGACAGAGAATGACCATCTGAGATGTCATGCGACCTACGAGCTAAATGAAAGAAACCAGCCGTGGGAAATCAGACCTCAGAAGAGATATTTCCCTAAGGAACTACGAGTACAAGTGCAAGGCCTATGAGATGGGAAAGAAAGCAGCATACAGTCCCACTCGGTCTTCAAAATACTTTGTACCTGCCGTTTTCTCCGCAGGGAATTTTTCTTCCCACTTGGACGTGGTTAACTCCTGTATCTTTCATATCTCAGCTCATACCTCACTTAATTTCCAACCCCTGCCTCCCCTTCACGCCGCCCCCCCCATAGCACAGAACACAATTTGTAATTTTATATTTCTGCGATTGTTTATTAATATCTCCCTTCCCTACTGGACTGTCAATTCTTTTTATTTTTATTTTTTTAAGATTATATTGGGGAAGGGGAACAGGACTTTTTTTTATTTTATTGGGGAACAGTGTGTACTTCCAGGACTTTTTCCAAGTCAAGTTGTTTCCTTTCAGTCTTAGTTGTGAAGGGCACAGCTCAGCTCCAGGTCCAGTTGCCTTGCTAGTTACAGGGGGCGCTGCCCACCATCCCTTGTGGGACTCGAGGAATCAAACCGGCAACCTTATGGTTGAGAGCCCACTGGCCCATGTGGGAATGGAACTGGTAGCCTTCGGAGTTAGGAGCACGGAGCTCTAACCGCCTGAGCCACCGGGCTGGCCCCTGTACTGTCAATTCTTAGCTTGGAGGTCAGCTATTAGTATGTGCTCAATACATATTTACTGAATAAATAACAACCCCTTAAGATAAGAACTATTGTGCACACTTTGCAGATGAAGAAACTGAGCCCAAAATCACATAGTAGCTGGCAATTTGCAGAGCCAGGATTCTTGTTACCATGATTTTTTTTCTGTTCAGTGATATTACCAGCCTGGGCTCCAGAGTTAGACAGACAAAGCTAGGTGAGAATCCCAGCACCCTCGTTTTCTCACATCCCCTTTCTCCCAGCAATTCCACTTCTAAGAATTTATCCTAAGAAAATTGAGGAGAGTTCAAAGAATACCCTCAAGGATGTTCCCAGAAGCATTGTTTATAGTACTGAAAATCATGTGCTCGCTTCGGCAGCACATATACAGTAGTACTGAACATCAGAAGCAATCTAAACAGGGCATTGGCTAAATAAATGTTGTCCTATTAGAATGGAGGAAAGATCCTAACTGGAATGTCAGTTCCATGAGAGCAAAGATCTGATCTATTTGTTTATTGCAATGTCTTCAGCACTCAAAACAATGCCCGGGACACAGTAGCTGCTCTATAAATAATGAATCAACAAATGAAAAACTGTGTAGCTATTAAATATCACATTGGAAAAGAAAATTGAATCACATGAAAAGATTTTCACAATATAGCCAGAAAAAAGGGAGGCTACACAACCATATATCCAGGAGGATCTCACTAGTGTCTTTAAAAAAAAAAAAAAGTGCATGCATTTAAAAAGAATATACACTCAAATCTTAACAGATCTTTAGAGAGGACAGGATTATGGGTGATAGAGCATTCTTTCTTGGTATCTGTGTATTCTTTCTACAGTGCATGTTGTCCTAGCCTGGGATCCCCCAGAAAGCAAAATCTGAGACATAGGCTTGCAGGTAGCTAGTTATTTGTGAAAGTCATTCCAGAGAATAGGCGTGGGGGACCACGAAGAGTCAAACAGGAAGGAGGAACAGCTAAAGATCATTCTTGAGTTGGTCCTGCTGTGGGAAGCTTACACTCCATCCCACTGGGATCTCCTAAGGCACCTTGAAGAACACAACTCAGGACTGTTCTCCCAAGAGATAGAACTGGAAGACAGGAGCATTTTATCCACTGGTTCATCCTCAATTAGAGACAGGTTAAGTCATGAGTTTTTCATAATCTCCCATTTCCAGATACAGTATAAGTAAATGGATTCCCATGTCTGTCCCACACCAAGGAAGCAGAGATACCCTGGGGCAAAAAGAGATACTCTGTGCCGCTAATAGGAGGGATCGTCAGGTTACCTGAGCACAAAGCTAGTTGCTACAGCAATGACGGAAAGAAAAGATCAGTCAAGACGATGTGATATGGGCCTTAAGAAATGTTGAATAGAAGTAAGTGTTCTTTTTGTAATTAAACTAGATAGACCATGAGCTATTTTTCCCCATTCATCTAACAATCCCATTTCATTTTCAATGCTTTCAATATGAATTGCAGGAGCCAAACTTGTTCTGATTATCTACTTGTGGGTCAAAAGCCAAATATGGCTCTTCTGATAGCTCTAGAATTTATGGAACGTTTAATATTTAAAACAAGAAGCAAACTGGAAAATTTGTAAACACCTAATTATGATAGTCAAAAATCAATGTTTCCTCTTGCCTGTTTAAAAGACTTTTACAGGGACAGTGCAGGCAGGCTAAGAGTGCCATTAGGCACCCAGGGAAAAAGAAAAAGAGAAATATGCTAAGAAGGAAAATACTGTCCTTTTGACAATATTGTCTACCATTCACTGACAATATTTATCTTGTTTTTATCTCTCTCCAATAGCAAATGCTTGGGCCTCCATGTCCTCAATTGAAAAATTAAAGATAAAAATATCTTCCCTTCACAGTGACAGTAAGGCTGATAAAATGCCTGTAAAACTCCCTATTGTCCATATGGCACATAGTAGGTCTTTGGTAAATGCTGGGTATGATCCTTATTCATGTGGTCATGGCAGATGGAGACTACGCCTAACCTATGTCTGGTGTTCCACGAGCCCCACCTTTTTTCCATATCAAGAGTGTTCCTTGCAAGTTCAATCCATTAAAGTTCTTCGGTTGCAAGCAAAAAAGGAATTGAATTTGGAGGATCGCTCACAAAGTTAAGAGAAAAATAAGCAGACCCTCAGAATAGCCAGAATCAGCTCAGATCCAGGGCTTTCATTATAGGAAGGCATGAACCATCTGCTTTCCATCTTTGGGGAATCAAATTCCCAGAGCAGGGGTTCTCAGGATGCCCCTGGACCAGCATCACCCAGGAACTTGCTAGGAATGCAAATTCTCAGACTACTGAGTCAGAAACTCTGGGGATGCAACCCCAGCGGTGTGTGTTTTCACAGTCCTCCCAGGTGATGCTGATACACGATGTGGTTGGAGAACCACTATCCCAGAAGACCGTATGAATGGCCTGGCTTGGTCACATTTCCAACCCTTAGTTGGGGCACAGGGCTTACAAGGGGCTGGATTTTCTGGACCACATGAAGTGGGGGGTGGGGGGTGAGGGGTGGCAGAGATCCCCAACACAGAAGAAGGAGGAAGGGATACTGGGCCAAACTAAAACACCTACAGGGCTATCATTGTTGATATGTGGTTCATTTCCCCTCGGAACCCCCAGCTTAAGTCTGCCAGAGCCCCAGAAAGATGGCTGAAAAATGGCCACCATTCTTCCCTCAAGTACCTCCTGTCTCACTGTCCTCCTTGGACCAGTCACACACTGTGTACTAAGGTGCTAGAAGGTTTTTATTGCAGTGTCAGGTAGGTCTTGAAACAGTAGTGAGGATTGGGGACAAAAGCCGAGACTGTTAATTGGTTTGTTCTCATGTGCAAGGTAAGAAGGCTTCTCAGTTTTCCACTGCTGCTGTAACAACACATTAACTGGCTTAAAACAACACAGTTATTCTCTTACTGTTCTGAAAGCCAGAAGTCCAAAATCCCTTTCACTGGGCTGAAATCAAGGTGTGCTGGCAGGATCGTGCTTTCTCCAGAGGCCCTAGAGGTAAATCTGATGTTTTGCCTTTTCCAGCTCCCGGCACTGCATTCCTTGGTGTGTGGCTCCTTCCTCCATCTTCAAAGATGCTGGCAGTGTAGCCTCTTGCTTTAGTCATCGCATGCCCTCTGCCTCTGTATTCAAATCTCCCTCTGCCTCCCTCTTCTAAGGACACTTGTGATGACACTGGGCCCACTGAATAATCCAAGATGCTCTCCTCATCTCAAGATCCTTAATTTAGTCACATCTGCAAAACTTTTTTATCATCTAAGGTAACATTCACAGGCTCCAGGGATTAAGACCTGGACATCTTTGAGGACCATTGTTGAGCCTACCGCAGAAGCCCGTCAGTGACTGCAGACTCAAATAGCCTACCAGTGACTCCAGGAATCAAAAATGAGGCAAGTGGGCCAGGTGTGGATTGTAGAAATTGGATTCCCATTCATCCAGTGTGGGAAACCAATACTCTGCTCCACCCAACAAATCTTGGATCTTAGTCCAGATCTTCTAAAAATCAGCAAATTATGAGCAACAAATTCCACTTTTTGAAGAACAAAGATTTTTATTAAAACAGTAAGTTGCATTCAGTAGCCTTCAAACCCCACAGTAGTTCATTCTTGAACAATCCATGATTAGGACAAAACTCCTTTCAACTTTCATTAGGAGATCTCCTTAGCTCTTGCAAGGAGGGACTGGAGAATGACCCCTCACTTGGGGTCACTAGTGTTTGGAGAACACCAGGAGACTAATACAGGAACCAATAAAAGGCAAGATTAGAAACTTTAGAAACTTTAAGTTTAGAAACTTTGGAAACTTTAACTAAGAAACTTTAACTAAGGGGTGGCTGATTAGCTCAGTTGGTTAGCGTGTGGTGCTAATAACACTAAGGTTGCAGGTTTGATCCCCTCACGGGCCACTGGGAGCTGTGCCCTCCTTAAAAAAAAAAAAAAAAGCAAACTTTAAGTAAAACATCCGAATGATATAAGTAGCCATTTTGATATCAACAGGACCCCGATGTACTCATCACTCTAGGCATTATTGTCCTTTGCTGCTGTTTTATGCCTTCATATTAGCAAATATAAAATTCTGTGGAGGAAAACAAACTAAAAAAAAACCTTGGCTTTTAAAAAAAGAAAAACCGTCTGTAGCAAGGAACACTTTGCTTGTTCTTGAGCACTTTCCCTTCAATATTTCCATTTGTTTGTAATACTGCATATAAAAAAAAAAGGGATTCAGCTGCAGTTACAGTGGTTCTAAAGGAGGTTGTTCCATTTGGACACCACTCCCCACCTCTCTTTCTCTCTCCCCAATCCCCTCCTGCTTTTATTTATTTTTATTTTTTTCTTTCTTATTTTTTTAAACTTTTAATTTTTTTTTAATTTTTTTATTGTAAGTGTGTTTTTCCAGGACCCATCAACTCCAAGTCAAGTAGTTGTTTCAATCTAGTCATGGAGGGCACAGCTCACAGTGGCCCATGTGGGGATCGAACCAGCAACCTTGTTGTTAAGAGCACCTCACTCTAACCAACTGAGCTAACCAGCTGCCCCCCTCTCCTGCTTTTACTGAAGCTCCCTCCTCCCCACTTTCACTGCTCCATCCTGGTTCCAAGACCCTTCCCTCTGAAAGCCTTACCCTCCTCCAGAGAAGGAACAGCTTATGTCTTTGGGTCCCTTTTATTTGTCTTGAAAATTCAGCTCCAGTCTGAGGCTCATCAGAGAGGCTTTGTTCAACCCCCGCTGTCACAGAAGGAAGAAGCCATGGGTCTGCAGGATGGATGCTCTCACTCCAGCTCAGACTCTGAGACTGCAAGAAGCCATTTCGTCACCTCAGAAGCCACGCACCAAAACAAGCATGAGTTTTTCCTGACGCCGTCCCAGTCAGGGCTCACAGGAAGGAAAGACATTCTGGTTGTTAGCATGACTTTGCCCCTAACTCTGATGAAACAAGGAGCCCAACGTTATTTTTTTTATTGCAAATCATCCCTCCCCACTTGTTTTTTTGCAACCCCAACCACATTTTTCCTGTCTCAGCAAAGGACACCACTAGCCTGATGCTTCAACCAGAAAGCATCAGGTTCTCGCTCTCCTTTTCTTCTCACATCAGCAAGTCCTGACATGTCTACCTTCACAATATATCTTGAACCGTTTCGTTTCTCTCCTTCTCCCCTGCCTCCATCCTAGTCCAAGTAGGGTTACCAGATAAAAGTACAGAAGCCCCATTAAATCGGAATTTCCGATAGACAACTTTTTTTGGTATAAGTATGCCCGTGCAAAATTTGACTTTCAGATAAGTAAAGAATAACTTTTAGTACAAGTATGTCCTATGCAATATGTGAGACATACTTATACTAAAAAAAAAAATTCTTTGCTTATCTAAAATTCCAATGTAACGAGGCGTCCTGTATTTTATTGGCTGAATTGGGCAGCTCCAAGTCCAAAACACCATCATGGCACCTGGATCACTATACTTACTCCGCTATACTTACTTACTGGTCTCCCTGACTCTGCTCCCGGCAATGGATCACACACCTGCTAGACAGCTTTTGCAAAAGTGAATCAGATCAGGACACTCCTCTATTTTAATACACCACTGTTCCTGAAAGAACAAACAAAATCATCTTTACAAACAGCTTTATTCAGGTATAATTGACATTCTGTTCAATTCATTCATGTAGAGTGTACAATTCAATGGCTTTTAGAATATTCACAGATATGTGCAATAATCACCACATTTTAGAACATTTTCACCACCCCAAAAAATAAACCCAACTCCTGTTAGCCATCATCCCTAATTCTCCCCAAGGCAACCACAGTTCTACTTTCTATCTTTATAGATTTCTATATTCTGGACATTTCATACACTAAATGGAATCACGTAATATGTGGTCCTTTGACAAAGTGGTTTCTAGGTTCATCCACGTTGTATAATGTATCGGTACATCATTGCTTTTTATGGCTGAATTATATTCTGCTGTATGGATAGACCACATTTTGTTTATCCATTCATCCATTGATGGACATTTGGGTTGTTTCCACCTTTCGGCGACTGTGAATAACACTGCTATGAACATTCACGTACAGGTTTTCATTTCTCTTCGGAATGGAATTCTAAGGAATTCTTAGGAATGGAATTGCTGGGTTAAATCACTTTTAATCATGTTTAATCATTTGGGGAACAGCTACACTTTGTTTGTTCAAAGTGGCTGTACTGCTTTATATCCCGACGAGCAGTGTATGAGAATTCAGCGTGTACACCTTCCTATTCAAACCTATCTGTGGTCTGAAGAAGCTACGCCCTTTTCCACCTCAGGGGCCTTTGCACACACTTCCCTCTTCCTAAAATACCATTCCCACATCACTCCTGAACACAGCTGCCCTCCTTCACCCTTCCGCTCTCAGCTGACATGTGACCTCCTCAGACAAGCCATCCTGAGCACCTCATCTAAGGAATGTGTCCACACACAATTTTCTATATCACTGAAATTGAGCCTTCCCTTCAGGGGTAAATAGTTTTCTTTATTATTTATTTGTGTGTCTCCCCCCGTAGAATGTAGGCTCCCTGAGGGTGGGAACCACATCTATCTTGTTTGTCCCGGGTTCTCAGCCCCTCACACAGAGTCTGGTTCCTAGGATGTGCTCAATAATTGTTGGTTGAATGAATGAATGAATGAACGAATTAATCCATGAATGATGGAACCAGGAGAGGGCAGAGGGATTTCTGAGGTTTGTGTCCACACATAATAGATACTCAATAAACCGCTGTCTTGCTGAAGAGGCTGCAAGTAATAAAGACATGCACAACCACACACACACACATAGACACACAGTAGCACAGAGAAAGATGAATTCACTCCTTTAAGGAAGAAGTGAGGGGGTGGCCATAGCGCAGTCGGAAAAAAAAGTGAGGGATGTCGTTGTTGGTCTCCTGCTTTCTGTTTTCATAGAAAAATCACTTGGAGCACTTTGGTGCACTGAGCACTTTGGAACTCTAATTGCAGGTGACACACAAATGGAAAGAAAAATAGGAAATCAAACATTTGATCCAATCAGTTGCGATTTATATGGGCACTTAATAGCAGCAAAGTGCCCTAAGCCGCTCAGAATTATCTCAAGCACTTTGCAGGTAGACATCACAGGAGCCGTCACGAGGATGAAGTCAGGGATGTCTATTATGTGCCTGCATTCTTTGGAGACGTGTCAGTGTTGTGAATCTTAATATCCAGTTTCACAAGATTTCTCCAAGGTCAATGCCATATAAGACTTTCTAAAGTTTGACTCTAGCCCTTCTCTGTAGCCTGATATCTCAACACTTTGCCTCCTCACCTCTAAGCTCTAATCCTCTCAACCTCTTACAGCTTCCCATCCCATCATGCTCTCTCTTCCTTGGAACTCTCATCTTCTCTCACTTGCACCGGCCTAACCCTACCAGGTTTTATTTTAGAGGTCACTTCCTCCAAGAAGCCTTCCCTGCCTTTCTCCTTCTCCAGACTGGGTTAAGATTCTTAGGTGGACTTCTGGTTCTGCACGAGCCTTGAAGTCTCCACTCCATCCTAAGAATTAAAAAGCTGAACAGAATGACAAATCAACAACTCTTCTTGAATCTGTAAGAGAAGCGAGGACACAGGACAAAGCACGGCTCCCAAGGCTGCAGGAACAGACAGGTAAACACAGCGAGTCCCGACTTACTGGAGCAGAAACCCACAAGGGGAAACCACTGTAGGAAACAGTTCCAATTATTATCAATTATTCAAAAATAACAGTTACAATGAATTCAATTATGTATGTTTATGTATACATTTTATTGCATGCACATATATGCTTAAGAATGCTTATATATAAGTGAAATGAATGACAGCAATGATACAAGAGATGGGAGGGAGGAATTAGGATTATTTTGTTATTATAAGGTACTCACACTACCTGTGAAGTTGTATAATATATTTGAAAGTGGACTTGGATTAGTTATAAATGTGTATTGCAAATTCTAAGGCAACTACTAAAAATAGTAAAAAAAAAAAAAAAAGAAGTATAACTGATATACTAAGAAAGGAGTAAAATAGAAACATATAAAATGATCAATTAAAACCACAAAAGGCAGAAAAAGAGTGGAAGACAAAAACAGCAATAAAGAAAAAGGGCAACAAATAACAAATAGAAAATAGTAACAAATATGGTTGCTATTAACCAAATATGGTTAGATATGAATCCAACCATACCAATACCATTTTGAAAAGCAATGGTCTAAATGCACCAAATGAAAAGACAGAGATTGTCAGAGTGGATCAAAAAACAAAGCCCCAATATATGTTGTTTACAAGAAATCCACTTTAAATATAGAGATATATAGAGTAAAAATAAATGGATGGAGACAAATATACCATGCTAACATTAATCAAAAGAAAACAGGGGTAGCTATGTTATTTTTAGACAGAGCAGACTTCATAGCAAGAAAGTTATCAGGGATACAGAGGGCATTACATAATGATAATGGGATTAGTTCTCCAAGAAGACATAACAATCCTTAACTTGTATGTGCCTAACAATAAAGCATCAAATTGTGTGCAGCAAAAACTGATGTAGAATAGTCAGGAGAAACAGATGAATCCACTCTCATAGTTGGAGACTTGAACACCCTTCTATCAGAAAAGGACAGATCCAGCAGGAAGAAAATCAGTAAGGACATACCTTCATCGTCACCACCATCCATCAACTGTGCATAATGGACGCCTACAGACAGACCACTTCATCCAACAACAGTACAATACACATTCTTCTTAGGCTCACTCGGAACATTCACCGAGACAGACCACGCTCTGGGCCATAAAACACAGCTTAAAAATTTTAAAGAATAGAAAGAATACAGTGTCTGCCTGTAAACCACAACAGAATTAAATTAGACATCAATAACAGAAAGATAATTTGGGGAAAATACCCAAATATATGGAGATTAAACAACACACTTCTAAATAACACATGAAGAAGACATCCAAAGAGAAATTTAAAAGCATTTTCAACTAAATGAAAATGAAAACACAACTTGTCAAAATTTGTGGCATGCAGGACAGTGCTGAGAAGGAAATTTACAGCATTAAATGCATATACTTGAAAAGAAGAAAGATCTAAAATCAATAATCTAAGTTTCCACCTTAGGAAACTAGAAAAAGAAGAGCATGTGAAATCCAATGTAAGCAGAAGAAAAGAAACAGTAAGGATTGGAGCAGAAATCAATGAAATGAAAAAGAGGAACTCAATAGAGACAAGCAGCAAAATCAAAAGCTGTTTCTTTGAAAAGATCAATAAAATTGATAAGCCTCTAGTCAGGCTAACTAAGAACAAGAGAGAGGATGTAAAATTACTAACATCACAAATGAAAGAGGGGATATCACTATAGATCCCATGGACATTAAAAGGATAATAAAGGGATACCATGAACAACTCTGCCCATAAATTTGATAACCTAGATGAAATGGACCAATTCCTTGAAAGATAAAATCTGCCAAAACTAAATCAAGAGGAAATAGACAATCTGGATAGGCTTATATCTATTAAAGAAATTGAATCAATCATTAACAACCTTCCAAAATAGAAAGCACCAGGCCCAAACGGGTTCACTGGCGAATTTTACCAAACATTTAAGGAACAAATTATACCAGTCTCTACAATCTCTTTCAGAGGGTAGAAGCAGAGGGAATACTTCCTAACTCATTCTACGGGGCAGCATTGCCCTAATACTAAAACTGGACAAAGACCTTACCAGAAAAGAAAACTATAAACTAATATCTTTCATGAACAGATGCAAAAATTCTCAACAAAATATTAGCAAGTCAAATCCAACAACGTGTATAAAAAATGATACACCACAACCAGGTGGGATTTATCCCAGGTCTGCAAGGTTGGTTCACCATTCAAAAATCAATTAATGTAATCCATCACATTGACAGGCTGAAAAAGAAAAATTACTCGATCATATCAATAGATGCAGGAAAAGAATGTGACGAAATCCAACACCCATTCATGAAAACTCTCAGTAAACTAGGACTAGAGGGGAATTACCTCCACTAGATAAAGGCTATCTGCAAAAAACCTCCAGCTAACATACCTGACGGTGAGAAACTAGAAGCTTTTCTACTAAGGTCAGAAACAAGGCAAAGAGGTTCCCTCTTACCACTTCTTTTCAACATCATCCTGGAAGATTCTTAGGTTGAAAGACAGAAATCCAACTTAAAACGACTTTAGCTAAAAAGAATTTATTTTCGCTGTGGGAAGTGCAAGGATAGAAGTAAACTCAGGCTGTCAATCAAAGCTTCAGACTTCTCTTGCTGGTGTTTTTCTCTCCCTGCCTCCCTCTCTCTGTAATCTTGGGCAAGTCACTTGACTTCTATTACCCCTGCTTTCCTCATTGGCAAAATATAAAAGACAATCTAGACTAATGAGGCCACACACACACACACACACACACACACACACACACGCAGAGTGGCTAACTGAGGGGGTCTGGGTGCAGCCCAAGAATTTACACTTCAAACAAATTCTCACACATTCCTGATGTTGCTGTTCCAGGGACCCCACATCTTGAGATGATTTTCCTGGGGACTTTTCAAATCTGAAATTCGACGGATTTAAAAGTTGTTGGAATAAGTAAAGGAAAAGATTAATAACAAGGTTAGGTTTTCAGATTTGGAATCATGATGATGTGTTGGGGGTTGGCAATTTTTCAATTGTGCAGAAATATGTATAACATAAAATTTACCATCTTAACTACTTTTAAGTGGAGAATTCAGGGCCATTAAGTACACCCACCACGTTGTGCCACCATCCCCACCACCATCTCCAGAAATTTTTCATCATCCCAAACTGAAATTTTGTCCCCATTAAGCTCTCACTCCCCGTCTCCCTTCCTCCCAGCCCCTGGCACCCACTATTCCACTGTCTGTCTATGGATTTGACAGCTCTAGGTACCTCATATAAGTGAAATCATGCAGTATTTGCCCTTTTGTGTCTGGTTTATTTCACTTAGTGTAGTGTTTCCAAGATTCATCCACGTTGTAGATGGTGTCAGAATTACCTTCCTTTTTAAGGCTGAATACTCTTCCATTGTAAGGATAGACCACATTTGGTTTGTTCAGTCATCTGTCTTTTGACTTAGGTGTCAGGACTTGCATTTGAACAAAGGTGGAACATCGAACATACTTATTGTCATGGTTATTGTAGGGTTTCCGAGGAACCAATCTAAGCTGGAGACTGGCATACAGATTTATTAGGGACGGCCTTGGGAGTGCCACCTGTGGAAAGGAGGAGAAAGGAGCAGGATTGGGCACAGGGAAAAGTTGAGCTGTGATGTGGTGCTTGTGACCGGGCGTGCTGTACCTTAAAGTTGTCGCAAGTTGTGGCAAAGGGACCAGGCCTTTACACCCCCATGTTAATGAGTCAGTGGATACAGACGGCCCCTAGAAGGAAACACAATCTTGGGCGAGGCAGTTTCTACAACTGAAGCCATCTATCCCACATGGGACTAACAGCTGGGGGCGGTCTTCCAGCAACACTTATAGCACCTGGAAATACCTCCTTCCTTCCCAAAGGGAAGTGTGTCCTCAACTTGGCTGCACATTGGAATTACTTTAGGATCTGTCAAAGCTACTGCTGTCTGGCTCCCACCCCAGACATTCTGATTTAATAGGTCTGGGGTGTGTCCTGAGCCTCAGGATTTAAAAAAGCTCCCCAGGTACAGCAAAAATGGAAAAATCACTGCTGAGGAGTTCTGAGAAGTGCACCACAGTGCATGCCAGAGTTATTCATCAATTGTCCTACTCTTTTCCATGCATCTCCCCACTTTGCAGAGTCCCTTACTATTTTATCTCCTGGGAGGGGCTCTGGGAACATATATCCCATAGGTCCTGGATTTTCATTTGCTAATCTATTGTGCATCAGTCAGTGTTCAACTGTAGAGGACAGAAAAGCAATGATCACACTGAGTTAAGTTGCTTACAGGTTTGGTGAGAGGGCTGAAGAAATAGACACCAGGCTCGGCTCTCAGGAACAGTCCCAGACCACACCTAAGAAAGGGCCTTCCTTCTGCAGGAGGCAGGAAACTGGCCACACATCTATCTCCAACCATCTCCTGAGGCCAGGGGGGGCGGGGTGGAATGGCCCACAGAGCTACCAACCTCTGTGACCTAGTAGTGCAGAGGGTCCTAAGACTGGCAGCGTCTACCAGCATCACGGGACCAAAGGAGGGCGAGAAATTCCCAGAAAGCAGAGGGTGAACGCTGGGCAGGTAGAAGTGATACAGAAAAAGATACAAGACGCTGTAATAACCAGGGAAATCCTTATTTGTGTACTTTTCCTCAAAGTAATATGGGAAAACGCAAAGATGTCACAGAAAGCTGACCTTCATTATTTCAAAACTTGGCATCAAATTCCTGAAATTGAAATATGTTCAACTGCTAGTAAGTGCATGTATATCTTCCCAAAGTCCCTTTTGTCAACTGCCCCATTGCTATTTCTACCTCCAGCTCCCAGAGGCGAAGGCAAAACCACTATTGTGAATTTCATGTGTGTCCTTTCACCCGTTTTAAAGAAACTCAAGTGCGTGTGTCAGTGGATAATTTCTACGATTGTTTCATGTGTGTTTCAAATTTATACAAACTGCACAAATAATTGTGCAAATGCCTGTTTTTATTCAACACTATGTTTTTGAAATACATCTATCTATAAATCTGGTTCATGCCTTATAATTCTTTACAATATCCCACAGCACAAATATACCACATTTTATCTACCCACTCTCCTCTTGGAGGGTATTTTTGTTGCTTCCTAATTTTGGTGATTTCAAACAATACTGCAGTGAAGATCTCTGAGCACCACTGCAAGACTTTCTCTAGAGCAACAGATACCGTCGTTTGCTCCTCCTTTGCCATGAAAACCCTGACTTCTTTTGGATAGCTTTGCGCCCAATCTCAAGCAATAAGTCATAATTCATCTAAGGCAGGGGTTGGCAAAATGTTTCTGTAAAGGGCAAGACAGTAAATAAGTTAGGCTTGCAACCCTGCAGTTTCTGTCACAAGTGTGCAATTCTGCTGTTACAGTGTAAAAGCACACATAGATAATGCATAAATGTATGGGTGTGAGTGTGTTCCAATAAAACTTTATTTACAAAAATAGATGGGTTCACCAAAGAAGATATACAGATAGCAAATAAACACATAAAAAGATGTTGAACATCATTAGCCTTTAGGCAAAAGCAAATTAACACCACAACAAGATATCACTACACACCTGTCAGAATGGCTAAAATAAAAAAAATTTAAAAAGTGACAACACCAAATGCCAGAGAGGATGTTGAAAAACTGGGATCACTCATCCATTGCTGGTGGGAATGTAAAATGGTACAGCCACTCTGGAAGACAGTTTGGCAGATTCTTAGAAAATGAAACATGCAACTATCTTAGGACCCAACAATTGCATTCCTGGGCATTTATCCCTGAAAAGGGCCAGACAGTAATATTTTAGGCATTACAGGTCATAAAGTTTCGGTTGCAACTATTCAGCTCTGCTGTTGTAGCACAAAAACATCCAGAGATAATATATTAATGTGTGATCCTGACTGTGTTCCAATAAGATTATTACAGGGGGTGGCCGGTTAGCTCAGTTGGTTAGAGCATGGTGCTAATAACATCAAGGTTGCAGGTTGTATCCCCACATGGGCCACTGTGAGCTGAGCTCTCCTTAAAAAAAAAAAGATTATTACAAAAACAGGCAGTGGACTGGATTGGTCCACAAACCCATAGTTTTCTATCCTCTGCTATGGACTTGTTGTTAAGTATATAATAAAAATCTTTATGATTTAAGTCTCTACCAGTTGGACTTTCTGTAACTTGTACCAAATGCATACTAGCTGATATATCTAGGGCAGGGTTTCTCACGCTTGGTACTACTGACATTTTGGGCCAAATAATTCTTTGTCATCTGTGCATTATAGGACATTAAATGGCATCCCTCGCTTTTCTACCCATTAGAGGCTAATAGCACCCTTCAATTTTGACAACCAAAAATGTCTCCAGATATTGCCACATGTCTCCTGGGGAACAAATTTGTCCCCAGTTGAGAACGACTAATCTGGAGTCGATAGCTAGAAATGCAATCACCTGGTCACAGGCCATATCTATTTTCTTTTTTTCCAGGTCTGCCAGATTGTTCTTCAGCATTTATCCTCATTTACCCTCTCATCAATATAATTTCAAGTTTAGTGATTCACTTGTTTAAACTAAGCTCCGTTGCCTTCAATAAAGTGATTATTGCCTGAGCAAAGGACAATATGTCTGAATTTTCACAGCAGGAGTGCAGGTTTAATCAACCCTGTCTCTTGTGACTCTAGTAATCAAAGCATTAGGGTTTATTTAGTGAGGTTTACCCTTTATGCTTAAAGTATTGATGAGACTATAATTATGGGATGGTTAATTTTTTTCTTCCCTGCTGTGGACATGCGTCTGCTTGTTCCCCCTTTACTTACAATAAAAAGATCCTTAAGGGAGAGGTATCAAGTGAACAATTAGGAGATCCCTGGAGGAGGCGTTACCCCATCTTTTCAGGTATCAGACGGTGAAACAGGATAAATGTAAGAGATGAGGGCTGTCCTGCTCTGAGTCTATTGAATGGAAGGGACTTTCCTGGGAGTAACTGTGATGTAATTGAACACTGAACTCACTGAAACCTGAATCCTCTTGTTTTCCCAGTGGGTTTGGGTCAGGGTCCCCATTCTGTTTCTTAAGTGGATACTTAATAATCCTGATATGTCAACAAGGACCATAACTAACACTTATTGAGTGCCAAGCACTTGGCTAAACACTTGGTACGGTCTCTCTTTTAATCCTCACAACAACCCAATGAAGTACCATGGATATTATTCCCATTTTACAGATGAAAAAGTGGAGGCTCAGGAATGTGAAAAATATGCCCGAAGGTACCTAGCTATTGCTTGGTGGGGCTAGGGTTCGAACCCAGGTCTCTCTGGCTCAGAGTGTGAAACCACGCTGCTATGACTCTTTGATTCAAGAGCTCTGTTGTTCACCAACTCCTGGCATCCAATCTGGCCTTGGCACTAATACATGGCTTTAGGAAACACAGCTGTTTGGAGGCAGCAACAGCTGTTCATTCATTTACCACTTCACCAAGCCACACGAATTAAAACACCATAAGGTAAGGCTCACTTGGTCTCAAACACCAGGATAGGTAATTATTGTTTTAATTAAAGAAAAGAAATCCTCCTCCCCTTCCTGCTCAAAACACTTGAGCAGTGATTTCTGCAGGAGGTAAGGAAATGATTTGGGACAAGAAATTTTTTGTGTTATTGATGATAACAATTCTATGTACATCACTGTGTATGTCTGAAAGAAAGACAAATCAGGATGCTTACCATTCATTCATTTATCCATTCAGTCATTCCTTGAGTCTTCCTTTCAACAAATATTTACTGAACCCCTGCTATGTGCTCTGCCCAATTTTAAGCACTGGGGTATCAGAGGAAGCCTTCATGGACTAAAAAATTCTGTCTTATTTCTTCACTCTATGAGAGAGAGGTAACACATCCTTGCAACTGGTAGGGAAAGTTTTCTCTGTATTTCATGAAGTATTTCTCAAAATAACCCCCTAAAACAACCCCTCCTTTAAACATCTCCAACAGGGCATGAAAAAGGAAGGAGGGGGAACAGGCGAACAGTCCCCAGAATGCAACCCTTCTCACAAAGAACCCACAAAGCTGTGCAAGCACATGCTGGCAGTAAAAGCAGCCAAAGTCGGGTGAATATCTGCTTCTAACATCCCTTTCAGGAGAGTCCTCACGTCTCATTGGCTCTGTATTCATTTGCTCAGGTTGTCACAACCAAGTGCCACAGACTGAGTGGCTGCAACAGCAGAAAGTTATCTTCTCCCAGTTCTGAGGCCAGCAGTCCCCGATCAAGGGGTCGGCGGGGTAAGTTTCTTCCGAGGCCTCAGCTTGCAGATGCCACCTTCTTGTGCCCCTGGTGGCCCTCCCTTTTTAAAAATAAGGACACCAATCAGGTTGGATTAGGGCCCCACTCAAATGACCTCACTTAATTACAGTCACATTTGAGGTACTGGGGCTTAGGACTTCCATAGAAAAACTTGGGGGGGGCGGACACCGTTCAGCCCGTAACAGCCTCCCTCCCTCTTCCCAAATCCCCGATGGTGAAATAATACTAAAGAGCAGCCCAACATCTGGGGTCCCACAGCTATATGACCTTGGAGAAGTGATTTCAATGCTCCACCGCATTTAGTCATCCATAATCCAGGATAAATAATAGTACCTGTGCCATGAGATGGGTTGTTAGGAGGGTTACATGAGTTGATATGTCTGAGCACTTAGAACAGTGCCCAGCGCACAGTCAGCACTATGTAAGTATTTATTAAATTAAGCATTAAAAGAAAACACTCCTTTTTTCTAAAGTGTTAGGACAGCCTTCTGTTGTTACTCTCCCGAAGTAGTTGCCTTTTCTGGACAACACTTAACATCAGCAAAAGAATCACCAATTCACTGTAGGGGAACCGGATGTACTCTTTGAGGGTGCGGGCCCTCCAACATCCTTCAAAGCACACTGTTTAGGGACAACACGATCTACTTAAAAAGATTATCAGCAGCCAAACTTTATTAAACGCGGATGACACGGCGGACACCGTGCTAAGGGGGATTTATTTCAGTATGATTTTATTTCACTCTGTGAGGTAGGTACTATTATTATTCCCACTTTACAGTCAAGGAAGGGAGGCTCCAAAGAGCCTCATCTCTAGGCCGCATTCCCCGAGTAGTGAACAGTGGAATCGGCCAGAACTCCAGTGTGCGCCAATCAGGGAATGTCCGACGACCAGTATGTGTGGTGGTGGTGGGGGGTGGTTGTGGGGTGTGGGGACCTTCTCTTTCCCCCCACTTTTCCATCACCCTCTTCTCTTCTCCCTCTGCTGAATGACACATCCCCATGGCCAACGCTGTACTCTCTTTGCTACAGAAAACATCCAAGCGGCTGGGCCCCAACCCAGCGCCACCTTGCGAGCCCAGCATTTCGAGGGGCAGGCTTCCAAACAGGGTAATAATCGTCCCATTAAAATTAATGTCCATGAAGTGAGCCGTTAAAAGCGTGCAGATTAAAAAGGGGGGGTGGGCGGGAGGAGGGAACGGTTCAGTTTAAATCCAAAGGGCCTTTTAAATAGACACTGTAGCTTCATTCTTGGAACACTACACCCGGCAATGGCTCAGGTCCCCTCTGCAAAGACTAGGGGGGATTAAGGAGGTGAGTCCCAAGAGAATGGGCAAGTGGTTCTGGCCAGAAGCAAAGGGAACCAAGGTTTATCCGGGGCCCACTGCATGCCAGGTGCTTGGCACACATTTTTCTCATTTAATCTCTGCTGCCGTGATCCTGAGAAGGAGGTATTATTATTCCCAGATTACAGGGGGCAGTATAAAACCGTGGTTAAGAGTTTAGAGCCTGCCACAGACAGTTCTAGTTTAGATCCAGGTTCATTCTTCACAAACTGTGAGTTTGGGCAAGTGGCCTCACCTCCCTGTGCCTCAACTTCCTCATCTGCAAAATAGGATAGTAATAGCAACCCCCCCCCTGCCCCCCAACTGTTGGGAGATTTACTTTAGGCAGCCAGGCAGGGACCATAGCCCAGGAACTTACATACAAGGCACTGAGGAAGTGTTGGCCATGATTAGGGGTAAGAGAATGGGGCTGGTTGACAGTAGGGGCCACCAAGATCACATAGCAGAGCTGATATCTGAGCCCTGACATGCTGTAGAGGAGGAAAAATCTCTCCTCATACTAAATCCAGACCCAAACTAAGTGCAATTGTCTTGAAGAATCTTTTCCCAGTGACCAAAGGACTTACCAGGCCTTGGCAACACTGCCTGTGGGGAGCAGAGAATCAAAGATTCCTCATTTCTGAATCTCAAAAGTTATCTGAATCCCAATGGATTTAAGATCGGAGAAGGTCTCATTCTCCCTCAAAGAATCCTGGGAGCCCCCTCGCCCATCTGTAACTTCACTATCAGGAACAACTCCACACTTTCTAGTCTGGAGGGACCTAGGACAGTCGGTTTAGAAAGAGAGGGGCTCATGTCCCCGTGGAACCCCAACCCCTGTCGACCCCTTAGGGTCTTTACTGCGCATCGAACTGTGATCACCACTAGAAACTGTAACCCCGGCAGCAAAATAATATTCACAAAGGAAGCCGACAAAAATGAGTTTCCTTCTAGAAAGCCCCTGGTGAGGGTCTTTCCGCTGTGAGTGCGGAGCGCAGAGAATGCGGGCGAGGGCTGAGGCTCGACCTCTGCAACCCCCACCGCGCCTCCATCAGGGTTTCTAGCAGCGCGGGGGGCGGGTGCCGTCTGGCCAAGAAGAGCAGTGGGGTGGGGAGGAGGGGTTGGGGCGTGTGTCCAGTGTGCCCAAATCCGAAGCCTACAGGTGCCGAGTGAGACCTGAAAGTAGGCAGGTTGGGTTGAATCTGGCCCTCTCGTAAGATTTTGAACCAACCCACCTCCCCAAAACAAAACAATAGCCTTGGACTATTTTTGAATAATGCAGCCGAATTCGATATCAGCTTTATCCAAAACGGCAAACAAGCCTGCTTCCTTGGCCAAATTGGAACTGGAGCTGAATTCAGGAAAAAACGGAAGGAGAAAAACCTTTCCTGGCGTTCCACGCCTCCACTGGGGTCCCCTGCGACATCCCCCGCCCTAGCCCGGGACCTCCGCGGCGAGGCGTCCTATCTCGCGTCCCAGCGCCGCGCTCCTCTGCTCCCAAACCGCGCGCCCCCTCGCTGCCGGCGCCGCTAGGGTTAAAAGTTACCTCTCGGTTTCTTCTGCCTGCAGCCCCCCCCTCCCGGGGCCGGATGATGTAACCCACCCTCCCCCAGCCCTCCCCGCCCCCCTCCACCATGTGACACTTTAATTAATAATAGCGCCGTCAGCACAACAAACGCACAACACAAGGAGAAACTTGGTGTCCAGGGGAGGTCCCCGGCGGCTGGAGCGCGGCGGAGGCAGGCGCAGAGGCCGGAGGCAAAGGAGGCGAGGGGCGGCCCGAGAGCGGGGAGGGAACGAGGCGAGCGGTCATGTGCCCGTGCCCCCTGCACCGCGGCCGCGGCCCCCCAGCCGTGTGCGCCTGCAGTGCAGGCCGCCTGGGTCTGCGCTCGTCCGCGGCGCAGCTCACCGCCGCCCGGCTCAAGGCGCTCGGCGACGAGCTGCACCAGCGCACCATGTGGCGGCGCCGCGCGCGGAGCCGGAGGGCGCCGGCGCCCGGCGCGCTCCCCACCTACTGGCCCTGGCTGTGCGCGGCCGCGCAGGTGGCGGCGCTGGCGGCCTGGCTGCTCGGCAGGCGGAACTTGTAGGAACGCGGGGCTTCTTGGTGGGGCCGGAGCCGAGACCCAGCCGGAGCGAGCAACAGGTACGCTAGCCAGCCAGCGAGCGCCAGGGCGCGGCAGCTGGGGACTGGAGACGCTAGGCTGGCCAGGGAGCGGGAGAGCGGCAAGTTTGGCTTTCTTCCCTTCCCATCTCCTTCCTCTACTCCCTTCTCTCGCAAGGATCCCCGTGCCCCTCCTATCCAGTCCCCATCTCTCCTTCCAAGTGTCAGGTCCACCGTTTCTGTCCCCTTCTCTCCGACTCCTTACGCGCATCTTGCCATTCCCTCCAAAGGGGTGGCTTTTGGAGGACTTCAGCCTCCATAATCAAGTAAACACACAAGTAAAAAGTGTGCTTGCTGTGACAACAGAGTTACAAGCCACGCCAAATAATTATAATCTATCGCTGTTTCAAGACAAGCCCCCCCCCCCGCCCCATCCTCTTCCGAGCCGCCTGGCGGTCCTAAATCGCCACCGTCTCCATCATCGCCACTCCCCGTTCTAAGTGTCACTCCTCCAGTTTCTGTTCCCTATTCTCCCGCGCCCCGAGCGCATCTCGCGACTTCTCCCCCTCCAGGTTTCTGGCTGGCTCTCTTTCTCCCAAAGGCCCGCGCGCTTTACAGTTTTCCTCCGCTCTGCCAACTTCTTCGCTCTTTCTCCAGCGAGGTGTCCCGTTTAAGGATCGTGGCCCACTCTTCACCAGACGGTTGGAACTGAGCTGGAGGAGATGCCCCCGCAGTAGGCTGGGATCTGAGGTTCTTAGGGAAACTCCGTGGGGAAGTCTTAATGAAAGGGCATTTATTGAGCTCCTTCTGGGTGTTAGGCCCTGTTTAGCGAGGGAATGTTTGAGAGCTTGCAGAATGCTAGGCATTGCGCGGTGGTGGGGGTGGGGAGTGAGTATTGAGCGCCTACTGTGTTTGGCGCTCCAGTGGGAGTGAGGTACTGAGCACCTACTGTGCTCTAGGCTCTTGGGGTTGGGGAATTATTCATCCCCAACTGTGTGCCTGGCACTACGTTTAGGCACTTTGAGGGAGCAAACGTGTAAGAAATGTCTTTTCAGATTCTGGAATAGAGAGGAGAGCTGCAGAGCATGGGGGTGGAGAGAATCAGGCTGAGTCCACCATAGGCAGGTCTAGGGTGGGAAGGTGAAGGTCGAAGGTGAGAAAGCCAGAGACACCAAGATGCCACGGCCCACGATGCCCCGCGCTCAGGTCGCGTCTCAGCCCCACCGAGCGTTGACATCCTGGGAAGCTGGCGCGGCGCCCGGAGGCGAGGCCCGAGCGTCTGCGCCCGCGGGAGAGAGACGGCAGCCGGAGCGTGGGGGGTGGCAGCGCCCCGGGAGCTGCGGGGGTGCGCAGGGTGTGGAGCCGTGGAAGCGCAGGCGAAAGATGTCGCGTGGGCCTGCGCAGCCCGGGCTGCTGGCGAAGAGGTGAGCGCTTCGGGGCGCTCCTGCCCGACTCCGGAGGTCCCATACGCTACTACTCTCTCGGGAAAGAGGGTCTTCTTCGACCGGTAGAGGCCAGGCTGGGGCTGCCAAATCTTCAGGGGAGGGAACAACATTTTGGACCGGACGCAGGGAGCAGAAAAGGGAGGAGAGAGAGAGAGAGTAGAGAGAGAGAGAGAGAGAGAGAGAGAGAGAGAGGAGATGAGAGAGATGCGAAGCCAAAGCGTGGAATTTGGGAAAAGGAGGGGGAGAAAAGGTTGGAAAGAGAAGGAAAAAAAACAAAACAAAACCGGTGGCGAGACAGGGAAAGAAGCAAGGTCGCGCGCGGGAGCTGGAGAAAAAGCCTAGAGAACAAGTTGCACGCTAGTAGGAAAGTGGGCTAGAAGGAACGATGGAAGCTGGAAGAATCCAGAAGAAATGAGGAGGCGGGCTAGGACACGGCTTCCTCTGGTCTTGGGGTCCAGGTTAGGTTTTGGGAACGCGTTCTCTTCCCAGGAAAAGGCGGGGATGCTGGGCGCCCCACCCAGGGGGCGGGAACGTCCGGCCAGAGCCCCACTATGTGTGCGCGTCATGGCTGGAAGTGCTCCCGGACCCCAAGGAGGAGGCTGCCGGCCATGCGACATGTGAGGGGGACGGAGAGGAGTTTCGCTGGTGCGGCGCCGGCAGATAATTGTGACCGTAGAGAGTTTATTTTCCCCTCCTTACTCTGCTTCAGCGCCAGAGTTCTCTGCACTGCGTCCTGACTGCAGGCCACCCCTTCACCACATCCCTGGGTTCTCCACCCGCCCTCTGTGTCCGCTCGGGAGCCCCCAGCAGCCACACCCTCTGGTGTTCTCCCCCCGGGGGTGCCCTGACCTCAGGATGTCCCTCTCAGCTTTCCTCCAGCGCCTCCCCTCATTCCCTCAGGACACCGGTAGGATTGTGTACCCCCACCCCCTCCTGTGCTCCATCCAGGGGTTCGCCTTGCTCGGGCTCCCAGCCTCGGTTCCTAATTCACTGCCTGCTACCTGCAGCGCAGGCCTTTTCTTGTGTTTTTGGCTTAATTGGGGAAACCCATCTTTCTCCAGCACTGGTAAGTTATGAGGAAGTGAAAGGAAATCCATGAGGAGAAAGACTTTGCTGAGTTGTGTGTGTGGTCCTCTCCACTGCTCCTACCCTGGAGGAGAGATGGAAATGCTCATAGGATACCTTAGGGGGTTCAGAGAGCCCTGAGACAGCCACATAGGACAGACAAGTCTCCTCTGAGGCATGAAGGGGGAGCTTAGATGCAAGCAGGACGACAGTTTCAGCAATCTTGTTTTGAGCCTCTGCTGTGAGCCAGCAATTCTTTTCTCAGAAGTCATCATTAAAGAAACAACAAAACCTGAGGCTCAGTTTTCCCGTATGTACAATGGGGACAATAATAGTACTTAATGCACAGATGTTGCCAAGAGGGTACAATAAACTCATACACAGAAAGCTCTAGAACAGTGCCTGGCGCATAAGAAGTGGATAAAATATGAACTAGCATGATTATGACTGTGCATTTCTTTCTTTCCCAAAGTAGACAACATTTTGCCATTGTCATTTGCTGGCAATTCCACACCATTCCTACTTGCCCTTTTGGAGAATTAGGGCTAGATGGGCCAGGATAGTAAACCAGTTAAGAGCATGGGTTTAGGGATCAGATGGAAATGGATTTAAGTCCCAACCCAGGAACTTGCTGCCTGTGTGACTCTGGGTAAGAACCACAACCTCTCTGAGCCTTTTTGTATAAACTGAAGCAGTACTTCTCTCAGGGTTGTGGAAGGATGATAGGGGAGCATCCATTAATGTGCCCAGTGCAGTGCCTGGCATTTTAGTTCACATCAACAGAGGATGTTTATGAAATAGTTAATGCCATTCTTACTGTTTCAAAGGGGAGGACTGAGGCAGAGAGAGTCCACCTGTAGTCATCCCCAAGGATCAGTGGCAAAGTCAGAAATGGAATTGGAGTTTCTGTCTTTGAAGGCCTGCAGCACACAGCCCCGACAGATGACTTGGGAGGTGCAGGGGATTGAGAAATACTGGGGAGCATAGCAGAGTGGGCAGTGAGCCTGGAATTCCTACCCTGGAGAGATTCCACTTCTGAGAGGGCCTCACTGGGAGGCCGGGACCGCCAAGGGAGGATGGGTGCGATTTAAGCAGTCACTGCTCTAAGATACCGGAGAGAGGGGAACAAAAGATGTTTTATGGTGAGTGCTGGCTGGTGGGAGGGAGGCCTGGGAGGGAGGGAGGAAGTATTCCTGGAGAAGGAGAGGGGAGGGAGAGAATGGAGCCCAGGGATCTGCCTGCGAGGGGGCTGGGGTGAGAAGAATCTTGCCTTGGGACTAAGAAGGGGAGAAGAGGGGACTCTGCAGGCCCAAGAGGTGACATGGTCGGGGCAGGGAAGATAAGGAGCCAGCAGGAGCCTGCTTTCATGAATAATGACAGCCTGGCCCACCAGCCAGACGCGCTCACTGGTTCTTGGCAGGTACTTTGGGGATGAAGTGGTTAAACCTGGAGGCACATCCCTCAGGCCTCCCTTCCGGCCTGCACCCCTGCCAGCATTACTGTTAGAGCTTGAAAGCCTAGGCGAGGCGAGGGAGAGAGCAGAACGGAAGGAGACAGCTGTTGGGGAGGAACCCCCGGGAAGGGGCCAGATGTGCAGCCTTCCTGCCACATGGTCCCTGTCTGGAGTCATCCGCTGCCCAGTGAGAGGCCAGGGCACAAGTGACTGAGCTGTGGGTGTAAAAATAGTCACGCCCAGGATAGTTAAATACAACCCCAAATGTGGACTGGGTGATTTAGCAACTGCACCTCTAGTTTTTGAAAAGTTAGCTTTTCAGACCTGTACCGGGGTAGGAAGGAGTGGAGTGGGGGCTTCTGTTTCCCCTCTGATCATCACCATGTGTGATAGGTGATGCCCCACAGTGTCCCTAGCCCCCGGCGACTTGCTTGTCCCATAGTAAGTGTACAGTAACTATGTGATGAATACAGGAATCACTCAGAATCTATGCAAGATGGGTACTATTGTTTCCCAACTTCAACATCTTTCACTTATTCACCTAGTAATTATCAAGTGCCTACTGTGCGCAGGGCACTGTGGACACAGGAAACACCAAGATAGAGAAGCCCCTGCTCTCAGGAAGCCTGTGTTTTACTCGGAAGAGCCAAAACGCCTAAGTCAATAAAGATTGTTTTGGTTACTATTGCAGTGTAACGACTCCAAAACTTAGTGGCTTCAAACAACCACTCGAATATACTCACACGTAGGAACTCAGCTGGGCAGAGCCGGGGTGAGTGGGCTCTGCTCCAGGCTGGCTGGGACTGGAATCATGGTGAGGGAATTGTGGGGGAATTGTGGTTTACAGATCTGGCTGTTGACGCTGGATGCCAGCTGGGAATGTACACTCAGGCTCCTCGTGGCCCGGGCTTCCCCCACAGCTTGGTTATTAGAGTCTGACAAGGGCACTTCGAGCTCCAAAATCAAATGTCCTGGGGGAGGGGGCGGGGGCTAGGTGGGAGCTGCTTGGCTTTTTTCTGACCAAGCTTCAAGAAGTCACTTTGGTGAGAAGCAAGTCACAAAAGCCCCCAGATTCAAGGAGAGTGTAACTAGATGCTGCCCAATGGGGGACTGGAAAGGTCCTAGAATCACGTGTGTGCAGGAGATATTGTGGTGGCCATTTGGGGATTATGCAATCTAACACAGAGATCAGTTCAGAAGGTGCCAAGGGCGCCGAAGGTCATACACAAAGGTGCTGTAATAGCGAGAGCCCGAGTGACCCCCGCCCTGCAGTGGTTTGGAATGCCCACTTTGAACAGGAACCAGGGGACTAGTGCCCTGAATGGCAAGGAGCCAGCCATGTGAAGACCTGAAGAAAGGTGTGCTGGGAAGAGAGGCTAGCACGCCCGGTGGCCTGGAGGTGAGACTTTGCACGGTGTGTTTGAGGACGAGAAGAAACGAGCAGTGTGGCTAATTCCATATGATCTTGGAGGAGAAGACGTCAGAGAGGTAGGCAGGGCTAGATCAGGCCAACCGTAGGGAGTCTGAGTTTTGTTCCGAGCACAGTGGGAAGAAGGGCCTGGGGAAAGCAAGCTCAGAGCGACTTTCATAAGGAATGGGATTCGCAAGTGCCAACAGTGCACGAAGAGACCCTTTACAAGAGGAGAATTCGATGTGATGCCCTAAAGGGGGCTCTAACATTCCATCATCATGCATTTGCAAACACGAATTGAGCACCAGCTCAGAGCTAGGCACCAGGATGCAGGGATGCAGAGATGAAGCAGTCCCAGCCCCTGGCTTCAGATGTCCCTAGACTTCTGGGACGGGAGACCTAGCTTCTCAGTGGAAGGGAACCAGTTCATGGATGCCCGACCCTCAGTGCCCTCAGAAAGTTGTTGGGCCACTGGCGGATTTCCATCGCCTAGGCAATTTCACCTTTCAACTCAGTATCATCCTTCTCTTTCCTCTCTAAACTGGTACCCGCTATTGCGTGGGAGAATCTCTGTTTTAGCACCCATTTTGGTGAGATGCATCTTTTTAATTTTTGCTGGATACGCAGAAAAGAGAAAGCTCCTTTACCCTCCTGGAGAGAAAAAACTGGCGGCCTCATGACTGTGCCATCATTGAACCTTTGACTCCATAGGCCATAAACTCGGGCAAGATGGAATTAAATTGCTTTGGGAAACGCTATGTAATGTTCCTATTGTTTCAAGGAAAACAACCCCACATTTTCTTGATTTCAAAAAAACATCGCAAGTTCATTATGTATCGAATATTCGGAAAATGCTGGTCAAAGAAAATTTTAGTCAATTGTTTTTATCTCACTACCCATTGTTAACATTTCGATAGATTTCTTTCCATTCTAAAAATGCATCGGTAGATTCTTTGACACGGGGAATCACTTAAACATATTCTGTGCACCCTGACTTTTTCATTCTATCACAGGCACTTCTCCACGCCTTACAATATTTTCTCTGACACACTTCTTCGAGGCTGCCTTAGTATTTTCATTATTTCACTGCTCCATCATTTACCTTTCCAGTCCACCCATTAGACATCTAGATTCTTCCCAATTTGGCGAAGACTCTCCTTGTATATAACTCTGGCACATCACAGATGATTTTCTTAAGAAAGCCCACAAGTGTATCAAAGCATAGGAAAACATTCTTTTATCATAAAGGTTGTCTAAAGAGTATAAAATCTTGTCCTAAAGGTCCAGAAGGGCTTTCTAGACAAACACTGTCATCTGTTCCCATTTTTCATTCATGTCACGGGCCTCTATACATAATCTGTTATCGGCGTGGCCCTTGAGTTGGCTGTTCCTCTCCTCAGCTAAATTGCGTTGTCTTTTGTGGAACGTCCTTTGCAGATGGCACCTCTAGCCATGGTTGGAGTGCATACGAGGGCAGGTGACTCCTTGCATGCTTCAGGGATAGGCTCCGAGTCACAGTCATGTCACTGAGGGTTTGGAGAGCTTCTCTGCCTGCTTGGCTGTACCTGTCACCATGGGACAGCCACGTACCATATTCTTCTGATATTCTTGGATCCATCACATGGGACTTAATAAAAGACCACAGGACACCAAACATACTGATGAAACTTAGACAAAGTGGCTTCGGGTGGGGGGTCTTCAGAGAGTGGGATGGATTCAGGGGCAGTGGGATGGATTCAAGACGATGTACCATTTGCAAAGACAGCCCAGATTTAAAATGTTGTAGCCTGGGTGCACACCATTGGGGCCTAAATTCTTGATCCGGGAAATTTAACCACTGGTAACTTTATTCACCCAGATTTTATGCTGAGGCAGGACAGCTGGGTGGAAAGTGACATGAACCCTGGAGGCAGGTTGACTTTCAGATCAGGTCTTGATCTGCCATTTCCCGGCTGTGGGGACCTCAGGCCTGTCCCTTTACCTTCTGAGCAGTATGCGGCACATTACTGATGTTCAGAAATTAGTAAAGGATAGTGTTGTTCTTATTTGGTGTAAAATTCAGTCCACGGGCCCATATTCATAGTATGGTGGGACTCATAGGGGACTTTCCTGAGCCTTTGCAGAAGTCAGTTGCTGATTCTGCTTCTTCCACTCTGTGGCTCACCAATAGCCTGCTTAGAGCCACTGAACTAGGGCTGGGAGAACCTCCAGGACAGGACTTCCCAACCTGAGTGAGTGACACTCGCCTCCAGGTCCCAAAGGATGCCGGCCATGTTTATTTTGGCCCATCACCGTATCCCCGCACTTGGCATGGCAACCAGCACAGAGCAGGCATTCACTCACTACTGAGTGAATGAATGGATGGATGGATGAATTTCGGGAGGCCTCAGGGGATTTGGGAATACTTAGAAATTACAAATAAAATTGTCTGATTTCATACTCCTCTTCTTCCCCCCACTTGAGAGAGAAACCCTGGCTTTCATCTGATTCTCAAAAGACCTGTGACCCAAAAGGTCACTGTTCTAGAAACACAATCAGAGCTACACAGGACTTTAGAGACTACCTAACTCAACTCCCTTACCTTAGAGATGGGGAAATCGAGGCACAGAGTTAGCTACTGAGGGTTAAGATGAGGTGGGCTTACATGCCAGCTGACTCTGAGTTTACAGGCAAAAATTGAAACCTAGTGGGCTCCCAGCTGAATCTGGCCTGCAGTTGAATTTTTTTCACCTTGCATGTTTTGTCCCCTCAACATTTACACATCAGGCACCTTCGCAGTGCCAATTCTTTATGTAAAAGCCTGTATTTCTAGTTTTTCTTGGGCAAATGGAACATCTGACAATACCAAGTCTGTATTTCCACACGGCAGCAAAGGCTGGAGATGAGCCTTTTAGATGGGACATAAACTCTCCAGTTACCCCCTCCCGTCCTCCTGGGAGCACTTTACTGGGCCCCATACATTAAATTTTTGACCCCCCGATTTAGAGGACCCCCTGCCAGACATCCCTTGATGCACACACACACACACACACACACACACACACGTATCCTATTTTAAATAAATGATTTCATACTATTCATGCTGTTTGATAATCTGCTTTCCCCCGAATAAAAAACAGGTTGCTGAGATCTTCCCATGTCAACAAAGAAAGGTTTTCATCATTCTTTCTAATGGCTGCAAGGTGTGTCCATTGTTGGAGGGACCATGCGTTACTTATTTGGCCATCTCTCCAGGGACATCTATGCTGTTTCCCATTTTCTGATCGTGTAAACGAGGTGTAGTGACCATCCTTGTTTGGATAACTTTGCAAAAGCAGTGACATTCCTTAGAGGTGAAATTGTTGGGTCAAAGAATGGGGCATGTCATACCGGGTGGTAGTACATACGGCCAAGTTTTGGCCCGTTGGATCTGGTGCAGATTCTGTGCTGAGCTAATGCCTCCCGTCTCTCAGTGCTTAGCTTCCTGGAAGTCAAGTGGGTTTGGCATTTAAGGCATTTGGCATTGAATGCCTTATGGCATAACCTCATCGGGGTGGGAGGTTGGAGTCTGGTCTCTCTCCACAGATTTTACATAATTAATAACTATTTACTGATAGCATTGATAACTATTCAGGTAGCAGGGGGCTGGGCAGAGGGGGGCAAATACTTTTTCCAGGAGCTGCCAAATGGCCTCTTCCTTTTTCACACGCCCAAAACTTAGCTTTCTGCTCTTTCAGCCCCCTCACCAGTCTTCTCAGATCCTTACTGGGCAGCATGAGCTCCACGGATGGAGATGTAAGAAGTGACACAGACCAGAGCAATCTTCTCTCTAGGAAGGTTCTCGTGGAGAGCTTTGTCCCAGGGGTCCTAGGTACTACGTAGGCTCAACAACCGCTGGTACCATCTGAACTCCATGGGCAAAATCAACCCATTGAAACCAAGATGGAAGAGTGGGGAAGTTGCCACCGTTCTTCACTTGTTCACTCTTGTTCAACGTGTTGAATTGAAGACCTACTATGTGCGGGCATTGTGCTGGGCCCCCGGGGCTTCATGATAGGGTGGGGGGGGGATGTAGTGTCTGCAGATGCACAGAAAACATTTTGGGAGGCTCAGGGGTGGAGTGAAGGGGGCTTTCCTTTTATTTCTATAGCCTTTTCTGTTTGAGTTTGTAAGTTACCACATGTGGAAATAGCAAGAGCAAAAACACGTACTCTTTTTTTTCAATGAAAAATTGTGGCCCCTTAGTGTGGCCCCAAAAGTCCTCACTCTTCTCAGATGGAGGGAAAAGGGTGTGAGCCTCCCCCGCTTTATCTAATGTGGCAACAGAGTTCACAGGCCACAGCTTTCTGCCTTCAGCACCCACAACTGCAGCCCAGGGTGGAAGGACCCTCCGTGTTTCACCTTCTCTCCCCCTCTGCCCGCCCGCCTCCTCCACGTTGTGGTGAAAAGTGGAAATAGGGACATTTTTTAAAGGTGTTTCATGAATCATTTCTGTTGTGAGCTTTGGTTGTGCGTCAGCATTCGAGAAAGTTCTATAGGAGCCAACTTTGAGGAAAAAATATCCAGGGGCAGGACAGTGGCTTATGGCGGGGGCCGGGGTGGACTCAATGTTTTAAATGGTACAATTACTACTTGCTCCTTGCAAAAAAACAAAACAAAACATAAACAATACAGAAGTAAGTATATAAAGTAAAGCATTGCAAGGGCCCTTTCCTCTGTTCCCAAAGCCACTACCTAGGTAACTCATAGTCTGGAGTATATAAAACAATAACAATAATAATAACAACAAAGGCAGACCTTACTATGTTGCCAGACTTCTAAGTGCCTCACATACGTTAATACTTTTACTCTTACATCAACACAATGAGATTTGCTATTACTCTCTCCCCTTTTCCATGAAAGGAAAGTGAGGCCCAGAGGTTAAATAACTAGCTAAAAGTCACACAGCTTTTATGGGTCTGAGTCAAGATTCCAGCTCATGAGTGGGTCTCCAAAGTCTGTGCTATTAACCATTACACTATTTTGCCTCTCTGCCACACTTTTTATATGGAGATACACACATGTATTCATTAATGGGAAAATGATCTGGGATCATGCTATTTAGCTATTTGCTCATTTCAATTAAGAATCATAGCCATCTTTCTGTCTCAGCATGGTTAGATTGACCTCTTTCTAATATGCATGTAGCTTAATTGTTAATCCAGTCTCCAATTAATGTTTGCTCCTGTTATAAATAAAGGTGGAGGGAAAACCCTTGAGCACTTTTATGTCACTACTTCTGTGGGTTAGATCCCCAGCTTAGGGTGTCCTATTTAAGATCCCCAAGTGTGCGCACAGGCCCACTTTCGAGTTGGGGCTGGGCACGGGCACACACACTCAGTGCTGTGCAACGGTGTGCTTCTGACGTGCATGTTTCACTATAGACACCAACCTGTAACCAACACATACATGGGTGTGGGAATTCATCCATTTAGCAGCCCTGGGAAACCCTTAGAAAGAGTCATAGACTCAGTGATTTACAGGTAGGAGAAGTGACAATCAGTTGCTGGGCCTACTTAGTTTTGCAAGAAAATGCCATTCCTTTTGTGAATGCAGTCCATCACAGCTTGAGACGTACAGTCTCTCTCACCTCTCCCGATGCCCTTATTTTCCCTTCATCATCTGCATTCAGCTCCCAGACAGCCACAACCTTCCTGTGTGACGTCGCTGAGTAGGATCCTTGAAACTATCAGCTGATGTAGATGATGGGGTCCAGGGTTGCTCATGTAGAAAGTGGGGTCCGCGTTTATGATTCACCTCTTTCGTGCAGTCACACGTATTGCTCAGGGTCCAAGTGAGGCAGAGAGCACCCCCAAACTGAGTAATCAGAGATTTAGTAAGGGTTGGACGACAAAGTGTGGGCAGGGTTCAGGAAACCAATGGGGGACAATGCAGTACCACTGAGCTGACAACACCCCTGACCTGCAGGGCTGAGACGAGGGAATAAGACCTGGAGCTTGGAGAGGGGCAGGGAGCTGAAGCAGAGAGCCGCCTGGCAGGCACTGGGGTCCGTCTGTGGCCCCGATCTTGCTGTCCCATGAAGGCCTTCTGTTGCGTAGAGCTGGCAGGAAGCCAGAGACCTCGGTAGCCTGTTGGTGCAGTTCCTACAGGTCAATATCCCGGACTTTTTCCAATTTGGAGGAAACACAGGGATCCCTCTCCCACTTTCTCTTGTACACCACTTGGCTTGCCTTACTTACATGGCAGTTCTTACACCACCTACCTGCTTTGGAGTGATGTGTGAAGTGCTTTTATCTCCTCTGCTAACTTGCAGCCCTTGCTAATTCTCTACCCTCATCTGTCCCCAGGGCTGACCAAGCTCCCACTGGGTCCCTGACCTAGGAGTGGTGTCTCATTCCTCCTGCCTTTCCTCATCCTGTTTTTTCTCCCTTCCTCCCCAATCCCCCTTCCCTCTTCTTTCCTCTTCTCCTTTTCCTCCTCTTCTTCCTCTTCCTTCTCCTGGGTTCCCTCCCGTCCTCCACCTTCTTCTGATGTAATTCACCTACCCTAAAACCCACCCTTTAAATGTAACAAGTCAATGGTTTTTATTATATTCACAGAGTCGTACAACCATCTCCACAATCAATTTTAGAACATTTTTGTTCCCCCAACAGAAACCCTGTACGTATTAGCAATCAGTTCTTCCCATTTCCCCCAGCCCTGGGCAACCACTAGTCTACTTTCTGTCTCTAAAGATTTGTCTCCTACGGACATTTCATTTAAGTGGAATCATACAATACTTGTTCTTTTATGTCTGGTTTCCTTTTAGCATAATGTCTTCATGGTTTATGTGTGTTGTATCATGTGTCAGTACTTCCCTTTTTATGACAGAATAATATTCCATTGCATGGAAATACCTCACTGTATTTATCCATTTATCAGCTGATGGACATTTAGGTTGTTTCCACTTTTTGGCTACTAGGACTAATGCTCCTTCGGACATTTGTGTACAACTTTTTTGTGTGGATGTGTGTTTTTGATTCTCTAGGATATGTACCGTTTTTTCCTGCCCTGCCTAGAGCCCCTCGTCTTATCCTGACTAATGCCTGACGTCCTTGGCAGGGGTCTGCCTCTTTCCTTTAGGAGCTTTCTCTGACTCTCCCTCTCCCTCAAGAGCTCCCTCTCCTCTGGGCTCCGATAATCCATGTTTACCCAGATTGTATGACCTTCACATGACCCTGTCGGTGACTTCTCATCTCTCCCTGTTGGCCTCTGAGTCCCTCAAAGGCTAGAACTATGTCCTTGGATCTGTAACACTTAGTGTGGTGCTTGGCAATGGATGAATGGATGGATGAATGAATGAATGAATGAATGAGAGCAGAGACTGTCTTCCAAGTCTGCCTTCAATATGGATATATGAAATGAATAGGTGAAGACCCTCTTCCTGATTTGGAGGAGCAAAATGGTAGCGTGGCAATGCAGTCTCCTTTTGAATCTTAGAAGCTGCCTGTGTAAACATCTGAAAACAGAGAGGGGTGTGTGCGTGCGCAGAGATGTATGTTTAGGGAAGGCTGCTATGCGGGCAGAGCTTTGCGGGGAGCACAAAGACTAGCTTTGGGGGGAACGTTTCCTCCAAAACCTCAGCTTTGTATCTAGCAGCTCTCCCCATCCCCCGCCACCTCCCGACACACAGGCTGGCTGTGCAGAAGCCCAAGGCACTGACGTCATCCCCAGTGGCTGTGTGCACGTGCCTACTGACCGAAATACAAATCTTTATTTCTGCAGGTTGGTGAAAACCCTGTGTCCTTGGAGAAAGCTGGTTCCCATTTTCCTGAGGGGGAGCCCAGAGCTTGAAAGGCCGCGTTGGCACTTCGAGAAGGAAGTGGAGAATAAAGACAGTGCCTGGGGCACTAGAAGCATCGCGGAATGGGACTGGGGACGCCCTTTGGATATCCAGCTGCAGAAACAGACGCCCCAATGCTATTGACACACAGCTCTCTCTATATATAAAAAAATATGAATATTACTATTCAGTGCATGCCTGTCGAGGACGTGGTCCCCTCCCTTCTCTGCATCTTCCCATGTGAACTCTGATAGTCTTTCATGTCTGGGGCACCGGAAGAGAGATGCCTACTGTGTACCGAGAAAATTTGCAAAGACTGGTGGGAATTAGCCTGAGTCAACCAACCACCTGGGGAGGGATGCTTGGTGGAGTGAGAGGTGACATTGCAAAAGGCAAAATAAGAAAAGTGGGGAGGATTCAAGGCCAGTTGGTAGGGGCCGTCTGGGATACCTCCATTTCCAAGTCTTGACAAGTCCCAGCCTCTCTATACCTACCTAGATAGCTAGTCCCACTGTCACATCAAGACAAATGGGATTTTTTTTTTTTCCTGCCAATCTGGTGTCTCCGGTGCTTCTCTTCAATTTTGCTGGTGCTAAGTGTGTTCTTGCTGGGTGCTGCCGTGATATTCTGTTGCCAGACAGGGGACAAGAGAGATTTATATTTTGCTGTTTCGGATTCATTTTTTAAAGGGACGAGGGAAAAGTGCCACTTGAGAGTCTCGTCTCTTTCTCTGTGTGGGAACGAATATCCAGAGGCGTTTTGGAGCAAACCTTCGGGGTCTGGGAAGGAGAATGGAAGGGGTTGGCACTGAGTGGCATGTTGGTTACGAAGTGGAAAGCTGACCTCATATGTGACTTGTTTGCTGTCTCCTCCACCCCAGAAAAAGTATCCTGGGAGTTCAGCCCACAGCCGCCCTCACTCCCCAAGGGGATTTCAGGGCTTAGGTTTTATGGATTAAAGAGCCAAGAAATGGCTATGTTCTGGTCAAGGGTGATTTATAAGCAAGGGATGTCGGGGGAGGGAGCGGGTCATTTAAATGAAATGCACCAGCGTCTCACTGACTGACAGAGGGTCTGATTCCCGCTGCCCCCCCCCCCATAAGCTCCTATTTTCAGAAGTTTCTAGAAGGGCTAAAAAAAGATGTGTGCTGGACCGAGACTTGGCTGCAAAGACTCTTCAGGGAACAATGATTATTTTTTTGCTTTCATTTTAAAAAGTCCAACAAAAACAGGTATTATTCCTCTGTGCAGGGTATCACACACTGATGTTTTCAAAGCTGAGATGGTGAGGCGCCAGGCTGCAGTTTCAGTCATTCTACAAGGCTGGATTTGTAGGTCACCACCCAGTACGTATAGACGCGGTGTCCACTGGGCTGGTTAGCAGACACCCTTCCACTTCTAAGAAGTCGGCAGAGGGATCAGCCGTTCTCATGGGGCTGCATGAGAATAATTCCCCATAGGCTTTGCTGAAAATGACCAGGCCCTTTAGAATGTAGGACCTTTCACAGCGCTGCTGCAAGCTGGGAGCTGTCTTTCTTTAAAAAACAAAAAATAAAAAAAATCCATGCCCAATGTTTTCCTAAACAGCCCTTTAAAGAAAAATGCAACCCAAACGGCTAAAGGTGAGGGCAGCTCCCACCTCCTACCCCCACACAGCCTGGAACGTAGCAAAGCGAAAAGGAAAGCTTGTTTATGGAGAACTTGTTTTATTTCATGGCTGGAGCCCTCCCTGCAGTTATGTTTACAGGGAATGGGCGTGGAGGCAAGATCTTCAGGGAGCAGCAGGTGACATCCCCACCAAGCTGCGAACTTAGAGAAGGCAACATTAATTGGAATGATAGGAAAGATTATTCTCTGCTTTTACTTAGACACCAGAGTCTTTCCAGCTCATCCCATTTGGGGGAGGGGCTTTCCATTATCATCGATGTATGTAATCACAGCTGTTTGCTGCTTTTAAGGCTGCACCTTCAAGACGGGTGGGGACATGCTGACCACGTAGACACAGAAGTAAGCGGAAAGGTCAGAGAATCCCTTTTTCAACCCTGATTTGCCGATTAGCTCACGACAGTTCCGCTGGAGGATCCAAACTCCAAATGCTGGGGTTGGTGTTTTGGGCAATTTTGATTTCAATGAAGCCACACTGCTGAGAGAACTGGGCACCCATGACCTCCTCATGGAGCTTTGCAGCCAAGTCCCGTGTACATATTCTCTTGTATTATTAGAAACCGTGTATTTATCTAATCCTGGTTTTTCTTGCACATCATTAATTTGAGTGCACTTCTCGACTGCCCCGATTTTTGACAAGGGGTTGTTTTTAATGCTTGTTTTTATATGAGATTTGACTTCTTGATGGACATTTGTATTAGGAAATTGACGCATGATATATATGTATATATTACCTTCACTGTCTCTCCTGTTGCATTACTTGGATTGCATGAGATAGTGGGGTGGTGGTTTTCTTTTAAAAATATTTCCACAGTGTGCAAAGTGCTGGCACCAGTTCTCCCTCTCCCCCCATCCCTTTTCTCCGGCTGCCAAGGAGTCATTGATTTTGATTAGTTTCACTGCAGAGCGTCTGTGAAGAGAGAGAGAGAGAGGGAGGGAGGCTTTGAAATAAATTTTAAAAAAGACCTCATATCGGGTTTCAGCAGACAGCAGTGTGTGTGTGTGTGTGTGTGTGTGTGTGTGTGTGTGCGCGCGCCTGCACAAAGCAGAGGGAGGCCTCTGAGATCATTGTTTAGGTAGCTTACTGCATAATGAGGTGAGGAGCAAATGGAAGGGTCTCCTCCTTCCTGACCGGTGCTGGTGGTTCTCAGAGGGTGGGGGTCCAGGAGCCATTGGGATTGCAGTCTCCTGGGATGTCCACATTCCAAAGTAGATCCATTCCCTTTTGGAAGCTTCTCTCCTCTACCCCATCTTCTGCAATGAAGGAACCCCTTTTCAAATTTGGGGTTCCATTTCATATTCCATTTGGCATAGGTGTAGCTTGAGTAACAGGTTTCTTTGGGGGAGCCTAGTCACCTCTTTGTCTGCTGTCCATGGTCCTGGGCCATGAACGTCTCTGAGAAGCGATCGCTATTTTTTCCGCTTTCATTGCGATCCTGGAGACTTTTCACTTCTTCCAGTGGTCTCATTTAAAAATTCTTTTCTATGTTGATGACAAATGGTGATTTGAACAATACTGTCACAGAACAATGGAGCTGTGACTTCGATTTCACAATTTACGTATCTGATCTCATGTGCTCCTAGGCTCTATTATATCATGTTTCTGACAGTGACAAAATATCACTTCCCCTTGCTGGGAAATTGGGAGAGTCCTCTGATCCTACACAAGTATCTTTTGGGGACACTGGTTTGTCATTGTGGACTTTTTGAGTGTCCACCTGGATTAGCTGCAGTGACCAGCACACGGGTTTTCTCCTATGCTGCTACCAAGTCCTCTTCTGAATGTTCCCTTAAGTCCACCTGGGCCAATCAGAGGGTCAGAAGCTTTAGGGGTTGTGGGGGGAGGGGGCAGGCTAGACACTCTGACCTAGTCCCATGGGAGCTGACCGAAAGAGGAAGTTGATGTCAAAGTGTCATTTTAAAGCTTAACACAGAACGTTTATTTTTGAAATTTTAATCCGTTCATTCAACACCTATTTACGGAGCACCTACAATGTGCCAGGTTGTAGAATCCCATCTGGGAAGAGACTTACTTATTAATTGTGACAGGGCAGCCCTGCTTGGAACAAAGGATGCTAAATGTCCCTTCTCAGTCTGGTTCACAGTTTTTAACAGATTTGTCAGGTCATCGCGGTGACCCCAAGCCTTGCTGGCAGATTGTTCTATAGTATTTATATTTCCAGAGCGCACACTATCATGAAAGCAATTAAAGAGACTACAGTCTCAACTCATTTCCTGCACGAAGAGACTGGTTCTTGCTGCTTCACACAGTAACGAGAGCTGCCGTGTATGGAGTGCTCACTGCTCCCAAGCACTTCACTAGTGCTTTGTGCATTTCCACCTCAGTTATTCCTCACCCCTACTCTGGAAGATGGTATTGTTATGATTCCCATTTTACAGTTGAGGAAACTGAGGCTCAGAGAGGTTATGCAACTTAGCCTAAGGCCACACAAGGAGTGAAGTGGCTGAGCCAAGATTTGGACTCAGGTCTGTGTGATCCCCTAAGCCCACGAGCTGACTGTCCTGTTAGGCTGGATCCCTTCTTGAGCTGGTCCCAAGGCATTGCTAGCTAGTTGAAGGGCAAGCCCAAGCCAGGGGCCCAGCAGGGAGCAGGAGAGCCTGATTTAGGTTTATTATGTGTTGTATTTGGGGACACTGAAGGGCAGGTGAGATGGTTTACTTGGGGTTTTATGTATTTGTCCCCTGCCCTTTGTGTTCCTGATTTCTACAAGATCCCTGGGAGGTGCATCTGATTTGCAAACAGGGCCTATTTGACTTACTTCCTAGGACACGGGAAGCTTTTCTTACCTCCTTCCTGTCCCCTCTCCCACCTGAACCCTCAAGTTCTCCCCAAGATCTTTTGCACTATAAGCGCCCAGGAGCCTGTGTGTGTATGGGGTGGGGATGGTTGTGGGGTATTTGGAATCTCGGTGAGGCCTCTGGCTCAGCTGGAGAGGCAATAAGCTTGGGGACATTCCGTTCTGGGTTCTGACCTTGCTGGTTCGTTTGCTCTTTTGTAAGAGGAATTTCATACCTTGGAGATGCTTTGTACATATTTGTAATGACTTTATTAAAAAACTGGTTGTGCGCTTCCAGCCAAAGACCTTTGTGTTTTCATTTTTGTGGAAGGTTGGTCCCCAAAGACTACAGGGGGACCTAGCTGTACACCTCAACCTCTGTGGGGCTGAAGGCCACAAACTCACCTTCCTTCTTTGTCTCCTGTTTCTGAGAACCACCCCCAAGGGGAGGGTGGCATAAGTAGCACCCTTGGACTGGGCAACCGGTTGGGGGACCTTACCAAACAGTTCAAGGTCAGTGCACAAAACCGTCACTTAGGTATGTCATCACGTAGAGAAGCTAATGAGCCTGCAGATTGAGGTCTCCAACTACAGGCAGATGGTCACTCTGGTGGGGTCCTTTCACCTGCATTTACCTGGTCTGAGATGTCCCAAAAGACCAAGTTCTAGAATCTTCCAAAGAATAGCGGGTTGAGGACAGGTTGTTTTTCTAGAGAACAGATCCCGTCGTTTTCTTTGCTGACCCTCCCCTCCCCCATTCAGTCCATGTGACCGACAGCAGCTGACTCCATTCTCCCACCCACCTCTGTCCCCACCTCCTGGGCTCAACACCTGACCCAGGCCTGGCCAGCGTTCCAAGTCCCAAAGGCTAAAGTGACTGGTTTGGGGACAAACTACTGAGTCAGCCTCGGACTCCTGCTGGAGATTTGGGGAAGCAGAAGCTTTCTTTGCTGGGCTTGGGAAGACGGTAGAACGTAAGGAGAAACTACTGGAAACCGTCGTACTACTACATGGAATCCAACTGCCTGAAAATTAAACCATCAGAGGAAAACAGAATCGAGGGCTGGAAAGCCACGATTCTAATATCATCACTGGAGCCCCTGAATCCAGCTGTACCTGAAGCCCATGCTGCTACATGAACCAACTCAAGTCCTTCTTTCATTTAAGCTATAATTGAGGTGGTTTTCAAGTAACTGCAACCCGAAAAGTTGTGCCTGATGATGTTTTTGTGACGGCTTCATAATACTGCCCTGAAAGGCAGGAAATGTCACCGAGTGCTGTTACAGTTGACCTTTGAACAACACAGGTTTGAACTGCACGGGTCCATTTCTATGCATATATTTTCAGTAAGTACGGTAACTGTATTTTCTCTCCCTTTTGGTTTTTCTCAACATTTTCTTTCCTCTGGCTTACTTTAATGTAAGAATATAGTATATAATACATATAACATACAAAATATGTGTGAATCAACTATTTACGTTATCGGTAAGGCTTCCGGTCAATAGTAGGCTATTTAGCAGTAGTAGTAAAGTTTCGGGGGGAGTCAAAAGTTATATATGGATTTTCGACTGCACAGGGGGTTGGCACCCCTTCACTCCTGTGTTGTTCAAGGGTCAACTGTAATTTACATTTAAAATATCCATCATAATCTCTGAGGCCTGGAAAACCCTTCTTAAATCAGCCTATACATTCGGGTCCACACAACCGGTCGTGAACCACTATAGTGGGCACTGTAGGTGCCACACCCAGATCCCTTCAGATGCCTTTTACCAGTTCTGTGTTTCATCCAGCACCCTGCGTGCTCTGTGGCATGACACCGTCAGAGGCCTGGGGCCTCATCAACGGAGAGCCTGAGAGGTCCCCTCTACCAATCAACCCATAGCCAGTGTGGAGAATAAAAACCTCAGCGTGGGACAAACTCTGAGGTGTAACGGATGCTCCAGAGCCCCCTGTGGGACCCAGCTGCAATTTCTCAGAAAGGCGCCCTCTTGTTTGGCCCATCCCCCTTCCTTCTCCTGTTCCACTCATTCCCTTGCTGGTTTCTCCTGGGAGCACTTCCTTAAAAATCACGTGCCACTCAGCGGGATCTGCTTTGGGCAAAAGCCAACATCAGCTATCCACCCAGGGCATGAAATGCTCCTTTGCATTGTCTCCTAAACAGTTCCTCCTGGCCTCAAGGGGTGACGGGAGACACAAGGCCACGATCGTAAGTTTTCATCGACAGGTGACATTTATTGGCAGAATGGAACTTAGGGGGACATTAAAAACACCAAAGGCGGCTGTTTGGCCCAGAGCAAAAAGTCCTGAGCGATTCCAGGACTCGCTTTACATTTCCTCTTTCCCACCGGAGTCTCAGCAGCCTGGAGTTCTTCCAATGCCTCTCTCACTCTCCACTTAGGAAGGTGATGAACCTGTTACATCCAGGCGCAAAGCCTGCCTTTTTATTCCCTCGCACTTACGATGCTCAAGACCTTTTACATTAGGGAGGCCATTTCCAAGGACTTCGTGGAACTTGAGTCAGTGAATCATAAAATATGAAGAGCAGGGTACTCAGATCTGATACTCGATGGATTCTGCTTATAACAAATGAGATTCAGAGCCAAGACAGGTAAGGGAGAGTGGCATTGTTCTTCCTTTCCAACAGCGACTCTTGGACACTCATGTTGGGAACACACATGGGGTGATGTTTGGAAAACCCTGCGCTGGCCACTGTTCCTCCCTAGAGCAGAAGTTAAATCCTCCTACCTGAAAGAAAACCTCCAAACAGGACTCTTCCCCAGAGGGTAGGGGATAAACAAAATCCTAAATTAAATCATCCCACCTGCCCCAGAGTGTCCCCTACATGGGACACTATAGTGTCAGAGGCATGGCTTGGTATTTGCAGAATGTCAGATTTTTTTTTTTTGGCGTGGCATGAGTGTCACTGACAAACCCCATTGGTGTATTCACCAGTAACCGACACTGTTAATTTCCCTGGTTCCAGTAGATGATACACTAGCTTTTTGTCACCCTGGCGATGGCCACAGGGAGATGAAGGGATTTCGCAAAGTCGTGCCGAGTTTAGAATCCAGAATTCCAGGCCTGATTCCCAACAGAATGCTCTATCTGCTCCTTCACACGCTGCCACTTTAATAAGTCTTCTCCAGCTCCAATTTCTCATGCCTCTTTGACGGCATCTGCAGGCAGGGAGATCTTTCTGATAAAAACCAGCTGCCGAAGCTCTTGTTGCTTGCCTTTGGTTCTTCCTCAAGGCGTGTGTGCGTGCATGTGCATTGTGTGTGTGGTGTGTGTGTGTGTAAGGGGGGGACAGAGCAGCCACAGCCACCAGGCCCTATTTCCCTCCGCTTCCCCTTCCGACTTGATTATCCAGGCAAGTGGGATTGTAACATCATGGCCATTGCCATAGTAACAGAGCTTGAAAGATGCCACGCTGCCCTGGAAGGGATGTCTTGCTGGGTACCCGAAGAGAGCCAAGGATGTCAGGGAAAAAAAAAGGTCCTGGCTTGATAGCACACAGGGGCAAATGTCCTGAATCTATTGGGGATGGGGTGGGCATATTAATACTGGCTGAGAGTAAGGTGGCGGAGGCTCCCACCGTTTCTTCTGGGGCTTTCTTGCTAATCCGCTCACTAGCCACCCAGATTGCTTTGTCTGTAATGGTGTGGGCGCCAGCCTGTTGTGCTGAGGTTGACAATGAGAGAAGCGAGTTGGGAGAGGGGCCGGGCCGGCAAGATTCCAGTGGCTTCTATGTGATCACCTGTGCCACTCCCAGCTTTCAAAGCAGGGAGGGAAGCTGTTCTGTCGTAGAGATTAGTAGCTGCTACAGAGATTACAGAAATACTCATGGCTTTGTGCTCTCTGCCAACACCTGGGCTTGTGGACAAATCCGTAATGTGGATTGTCCCTTTTGCTCTGAAGGCTACCACGGGAGAAGTGACATCCAAAAGCGCGGTTGACAAGCCTGAGATTTAGGAGAGGGAGAGGACAAGAACCAGAGGAGGAGAGAAACACAGATGGGTGTGGAGACCCAGTGGGATCTGCCTTTGGGCCAAAGCTGGTCTGTTTTGGTACCCACACAGCGCTAAGCATCCCAGCCCAGAGCCTGGGAAAATAGCCATTTTAGGACCAAGTCTTTCTGTGGGCCCAGCCACAGTTCAATTTCAGGAGCTAGCATTCACCATGAGCATTCTCAGGATACCTGGGCCACCGTGGACATCAAAATCACCTTTTGCGCTTTTACGAAACCATGTCTGCCAGGCCCCGCACCTTCAGTGTCTGAGCAGCGGGCCAGCACGGTGGTTAAGAGCGTGGGCTCTGAAGCCAGACAGGCCTGGGCTGGAAACTCGGCCCACCATTGCCAGCTGGGTGACCCTGGCATAGCTACCACATCGAGCTCGGTGCCTCAGTCTCCTCAGCTGTACAATGGAGGAAACAATATGTCTACCCCCGAGCTGTCGTGAGGATCACAGGACATCATTCAGGCAGGACGCTAGGTGCTGTGCCTGGCTCACTCTAAGTATCTGATACACTAAGTTATTGTAGGTAGAAGGTGGGGCCCGGCATTTGTGTTTGAAAAGGACTTCACAGCGATCCTTATCTGTAGCCCTGGGCCATTTGGGGGGAGACAGTGATCTCTAGGCCCCGCCCCAGTTTGCAGCATCACATATTTGGTCAACTCCAGTTAAAATACGCTGCAACAGGTGGGGCCCTGACTATTTCCAGTTTCTTGACTTGGAGGGGGTCGGAGACCTACCTGGGAGGAGACCGAATCTGAAATAGGAGGTTCCCCCTTTGTAGGGGAGGGATGCACACACTGGACCACAGACCAAGAGGGGAAGGTGAAGGTGGGAAGGACAGTGGCCCGGCTTTAGGGGAGGAGGTGGAGAAAGCAAGAGGCAGGACAGTCCGTCTTGCGGCCTGTTTTCCAGGAAGTCCCCCGAGCTGGACCCAACGACACTGGCCCTCCGCCATCTCCCTGGGTGTGCCGCAGCTTTAGCCCTAATACACCTGGAAGTGTGCCGAAGTAGCCCCATCCTTCCAGCAGCGCAGGGTGTCCACGGCAACGGAGCGGCAGAGTGGGCAGGTGCGCTCACGATCCAGCCAGAGGCAGAGGCACTCCTCACAGAACACGTGCTGCGGGAACAGCAATGAGTGCCACCAGGGCTGCTTTACCGAGTGTCCACTACGTGTCCACCTTGGTCGTAGGGGCTGGGGGCGCAGCAGCGAACAAAACAGACAACTCCTGCCTTCACGGAGCTTGCACTGGAGTTGGGGAGACAACTGGCAAAATGAATCTCTACAATGTAGAGTGTGTCAGTTTTAAGTGCTAAAATGGAAAGCAGGGCAGAGGGGATGGGGCATGTTTGGGAGGGCTGCCATGTGAAACAGGGTGGCCCGGGAGGACTTCACTGAGATATTGACATTTGGGTAAAACCTGAAGGAGGGTGAGGCGTGAGTCCTGATGATACCTGGGAAAAGAGTGCTTCAGGCAGAGGGAACAGCATGTGCAAAGGCCCTGAGGCAGGAGTGTGCCTGGTGTGCTGGAGGAACAGTAAGGAGAGTGTGGCTGAGCCTGGAGTGGTGAGTGGGAGGGGGAGACGAGGTCAGAGTTGGTGAGGGCGGTGGGCTGCAGATTGTAGGCCACTGTGTGGACCGTGGCTTTTATTCTGAGAGAAGTAGGGAGCCATGGCAGGGCTCTGAGCAGAAGAGTGACTTGATATGATTTGCATTTGTAAAAGATCCCTTTGGCAACTGGGTTGAGAACAGACCACAGGGGTCAAGAGAAATGCAGGGAGCCTGGAAACATTCACGGGTTCCACCACTTTCTGGCTATAACTTGGACAAGTGATTTAACCTCCCTGTGCCTCAGTTTCCTCATCTGTAAAACAGGGATAATAGTAGTCTTCTCACAGGGAGATTAACTAACGTTAAAAGCACTTAGACATGACAATCAAATGAAGTACACAATTCTTGACTGGATCCCGGATGGAAGGCAAAACCCTAGCTATTAAGGACAGTTTGAAGACAACTGGAGAAATTTGAAAATTGGCATTTTATATCAATTTAAAATTTCCTGGGTGTGATAGTGGAATTGTGGTTATAGGAGAGAATGCCCTTGTTCTTGGGAGAGTATGCTGAAATATTTAGGGATGAACAGTCAAACTGTCAGCAGCTTATATGCAACAGGGTTAGGGGGAAAAATTTACAAGAAAGGCCAATGTGGTAAAGCGTTAATGGTTAGAGAATCTACACGAAGGGCAGAAGGGTGTTCATTTTACTATCCTTCAACTCTTCTGTAGGCTTGACATTTTTCAAAACAAAATCTTTGGGGACAATGTTAATATAAAAGTCTAGGCAATATCTTTTTTGAAAGAATAAATAAGGAAAAAAGGCAATTAGAACAATGCCTGGCAAATAGTAAGTGTTCTATAAGTGTTGGCTACTACACAGTAATAGTTATCATTATATTCTATTTTCTGTCTCTGGAAGCCAAACTGGAGGCATGGTATACAGTAGGTGCCTAATTGTGGAGAGTGCTCTAAAGGAGCTTCATGGTGCTATATGGGTATGTAACAGGAGGACCTGTTTTATTTTGGGGCGGGGGAGGTCGTCCAGGAAGGCTTCCTGGATGTGGGGACACTTGTGTGTAGGATTGACGGGTGTATAGGAGTTAACTGGGTGAAGAGAGGGGGCGGGGATAGAGTATTCCAGGCTGAAGGGAAGACGTGTGCAAAGCTCTGGGATGGGAAGGCATCCGAGCACTCAAGGACGGCTATTGTGGCCATAGGGAGGTGGGCGTAGGGGAGGGGGAGAGAGGAGGTGGGCAGGCCTCGTGGAGCTTGAAGGCCATGCCGGGCTCCTCACCATGCTCTGAAGGGCAGGACCCAGGGGTCGGCAGGCCCAGCAACTGCCCAGGAGGGCGGTGACTATTGCTGTTGCATTCCCCCTGCCCAGCCCCGAACCTGCACAGAGTAGGGACTCTGTAACTGTAGCTGACAAATGAATGCCAGAGCAGATGAGAGCATCTGGAGATACTGGGATGAATAAAGTCTGGTCCCTGCCCTCCAGGAGCGCACAGTCTCCTCGTCAGAGAATTAGGCAGGACAGAATGTGGTGCGAAAGTTAGAGATTCAGAGCGCGTAAGTCCACTCAGAGGAATGCATGATCCTGGACTGCCTCCAGCATCTGGAGAAAGGGCTGAGCACCTACAGAGGGAGGGGAAGGAGGGGGCCTTCTGGGCTGGGAAGGATGGGGTCGGTTTATGGTCAGCGGGGGATGCAGGCGGTGCTGAGCTGTGAACAGTTTCCTGGCTGTGTCTCCTAGAGCATGAAGTGGGGTCAGGTGTCCCTGGGGTTGGATGGGTCACCCCACTCTCACCAGCGTTCCATCCAGACTCCCTGGGTTTTACTCAAGGAATCAGAGCAGGCTTTCTGAGTTATCACAGTCACTATTTTCTCCTCTGTACAATACAGTTACTATTTCCTCATCAAGATGTCTGTAAGGACGAAAACAGACAAGGGCTATCACAGAGCATCAAGTGTGAGGCGCCTGGAAGCTCAAAATCTATCGGAGTCCCCATTCTCTCGCCCCCTTTCCTTTACATCATAACACTCAAAAGAAAAGAAAACAAACTCAGAGTGGCCAAGAACTGGAGGGCAGTTTGTTTTCTAATTGTACTCTGGCTCTTCTCTTTGGCAGGGAAGGCTTTAAGTAAGCCAAGTTTCTGACTTTGTGTTCAGAATGCTTACTCTCTGACCCCCTATGGCCTGGCAGGGGGCATGCCACAAATACTGTGGAGTGACTAACGGGGCAAGTGCGTTCTGTCTGAGCAGAGTGCTCTACCCCCTGGCCCCATGCAGTGTCTGTCTGACGAGCCTGAATGGACAATCGGCTCCTCAGGCGCTGGCTCTGGGGACACGGGGGTGGGGGCTGGGTGTGAGTGACACACTGATCTTAACTTGATGACTCTGTGAAGGAGAGACAGGATGTTCCTTTAGCCTAGTGGGCTCTTCATCTATCTGTTCTTCTGTTCATCTATCCACTGATCTATCATCCATCTACCCACCGTTTCACCCACTCATTTCTCACTTATTCACCCACCCATCTGTCCATCCATTGCCCATCTACCCAGTCCCCACACATTTATACTTCTATCTACACACTTTTGCACTCACCCTCCCTTGCCTCTACCTGGCCACTGTCCATCTCCATCCCATCCATCCATCCACCCATCCGTCCATCCATCCCATTCCATCACATCCCATTCATCACATTTCATCCATCCATCCATCACATTTCATCCATCCCATCCATCCATCCATCCATCCATCCATCCATCCATCCATCCATCCCATTCCATCCATCCATCCCATTCCATCCATCCATCCACCCATCCATCCATCCATCCCATCCATCTATCCATCCATCCGTCCATCCATCCCATTCCATCCATCCATCTATCACATTTCATCCATCCATCCCATCCCATCCATCCATCCATCCATCCATCCATCCATCCATCCATCCATCACATTCCATCCATCCATCACATTTCATCCATCCACCCCCATCCATTCATTTAATTTTTACTGACTCAGCACTGTGACTCTGCTGCTAAACAAGACAGACCTGGTCACCACTCTCAAGTTGCTAATAATCTGGCAAAGAGGAGGCAGACCTTCTACAACCAGGTGCCTAATTAACTATCTAGCTGACCACTGGGATAAGAGCCATGAAGGGATCTATGAGACAATATAGCTGGGAGCACCACCTAGTCCGGAGGGAACATTTGACTCATTCAATCATTCGTTCAATGCACCTTGGAATTAACTATGCCCTTTGACCTGTGGAAGTCCCCTCGGCCGTTCCAGGCCCCGAGCAGCAGAGCGGGACTGAGGTGTGTGCTCTGCCTGGCCATGTGTGGGCGTTTCAATCACCACGGGTGTGGCTGTTGCTCCTAGATCTCGGACAATGGTGTCACCCCCTCCCACGAATTCTCATCCAGCTCTGGGAAGTTGGCGTAGTACCAGGAGAAGACTGGGAGAGAGACAAACAAACTAAAGCTCGGAGAGATTGCCAGAAGGGAAGAAGGAAGACTTTCACCTTGACATCATGTTCAAATAATCGCTGCTACTGAGAAGGAAATACAGATGGCTCTGAAGCATATGAAAAGATGCTCAACTGAGCTCATAATTAGAGAAATGCAAATTAAAACTGCACTGAGATAGCGTTTGTCACCTGTCAGATTGGCAAAGCTCAAAAAAAGGCTCCATAATGCAGCATGTTGGTGAGGGAGGGGAGCAAGGGGTCGTGTGGCACTCGCACTGGGAGTGTAAACGGATACACTCTTTATGGAGGGCAATTTAGCAATATCTGTCAAAACTGTATACCCTCTGACCTAGTAATTCCATCACTAGGAATCTATCCTACCAAGAGCCCGCACATGTGTGAAATGGAAGGCGTGCCAACAAGAGCTAATATTTATTGAACGCTGACCACGTGCCAGGCGTAGTTCTAAATGCTTCGCTTGAATTAACTCCTTTAATCAACACGATGGGCCCAGGCAGGTGCTATAGAGCTCCCCATTTCTGACCTCTCCTGACAGCCATGTCTGTAATAACAAAAGATGATGAGCCACTAACTGCCCAGAGAGGAGAATGGTTCAACAAGTATGGTCTGTCCATAAAATGGGATGGTATGCAAACAAAGAGCCATTTCTTAAGTCAGAGTTCCAAGTCAAAAAGGGAAGACGCAGAACGCAGCTTAGGTAGACGTATGCTGCAACTTACGTCTTGAAAAAGACGTTCGTGCGTGTGTTTAAATTCTACAAAGGCATCTCTGGAAAGACATAAAGGAAACTGGTAACAATGGCTGCCTCTGTGGGTAGTTAGGGGTCTGGAGAGCTGGGGACAGGGGTAGGAGGCCTGCCACCACTTTCCTTTTTATAGCTTTAAAACACTTTTTAAAATAAATTTTTATTTTGGAATAATTTTAGACTTGCAAAAGTTGCAGTTAGTAACGAAAGTCCTCGTGTACCCCTCATCCAGTTTTTGTTACCCCTAATGTTATCATCTTGCATTACCGTGGTACTTTGGTCACACTGCTACGTTCCTATTGATTAAACTCCAGACTTTCTTTGGATTTCATCAGACTAGCTTTCCTACTCATGCCCTTTCTCTGTGTCAGGATCCAGACCAGATCCCACATGGCTTTTAGTCATCATGACTCCTCACTCATGAATTCCTTAGTCTGAATTTTGACTCATACAAATACATTCTCGATTTTCAAATAAATAAAAAAAATGAAAAACAAAACCTCCTAAAATCCCCCAACAGCAAAAACAGAAAACATTTTGCTGATGCCAAAAAAAAAAAAGACCCCCACCTCCTGTCTTCTCACCCTTAGAAGGTGGTGCTGGTGGGTGAGCCATATGCTTGCCCAGTCCTTCTAGTCTGCAGGCTAGGCCTCCTCCAAAAAGCCTTTCCAACCAGGAGCTCATCGCGCTCTATCCGGGTCCCCCGGGAGGCTGCATGAATCTCTCTTACACCGCACTTATCACCGCCTGCCTTGTTTCACGGTTATTTATGTATGTGTCTCCCCAAGGAGACCGTGGGCTTCCAGGAGGGGACAGGGTCTGTGCGCCCTCTGCCTCCCCTCCCTGGTGTCTGATAGGACGCTTGACTCATACACATTTGCTGAATTGACATCTCAGCCCCTGATGTCAGAAGGAGGAGGAGGAGGAGAAGGAGGAGGGATACATTTAGGGAGCTAGAAAGGACTGAGCAGTACTTACTGTGATAGGTTGGTGACCCACAACTAATAATGCGAGCAAACGGCAACAATAATTGTAACAATACTGATAATTATAATAACAACTCTTATGGCTGAGTAATTTAAATTTAGTTCTTTCCATAGATGATCTCATTTAAGCATAATGATAGCTCTATGAAGTAGGCATTATTGTGATACCCATTTTATAAATGAGAAAAACCAAGGATCAGGGAGATGTAGGGAGATGTAGCGACCCTCCCAGGGTCCAGATTTATATCAGGATATTCTGACACTACGCCATATAGGATTTTTCATTGTTGACATTTTATCAGTGAAACTGAGGCTCAGAGAGGTGAAGTAACCTGCCCAAGGCCACCCAGCTAGTAAGAGGCAGAGCGGAGATTTGAACCTGGGTCTGGCTGACTCCATTCCTGACCACACTGTTCTTAAAGACCCATCCCAGAGCCACGAAGTCTGGTCAAAGAACCTGAGACTTTTGCATGGGGTGGGGCCTGCTGATCCCCCATCTTCAGTCTCTGATGGGGTCTTCAGTCCCCCCAGCCCTGCTCACCTGGCACATAAGGATCAGAGGCTCCCGGAACTCAGCCTGGCAGATGGCACAGATATCGCCGGCTTCTGTGCATTGTTGCCCAGTGGCCCGGACGCCGTAATTCTGTTCGCGGAAAAGGAGAGAGACAAACACAGCTGTGGACCCTCGCTGGAGCGATCTCAGAGGCATGACGAGATCTGTTTCTGGCTCCTGCTTCCTGGGACTTTGGCCAGGACCACATGAAGCAGACTCACCTGAGAGGTGCAGAGAAGCTTCAAGGCTTTCCTAACTCCACCCACACGGCCACAGATGTCAAAGGACTGAAAGGAGAGCAGGGTGATAGTTGAAAAATATCCAAGGACCATACAGGATGTCTCTCACCACTCCAGAACAACTCCCATGGACCCCCTCGTCTTTGCCTCTGAGCATGTTTAGGACACTCCCTGCCATTTGAAAGTCCTCATTCCCATCAATTTTGCTTGGCTTTGGTCTTCCTGCCTTATGTCAACAGCGTCCCATGCTACCTGGGCCAGGAGAGCAAATACATGCATTTCCCCATTCCCAAGCCCAAGGCAGGCATTGCTAATCGATGTCAGCACTCTTCTTCTGAGCCCAGCCAGGGCCTGATAATCCTTCTTCACCCCACACTCCAGTCAGCCACTGCCAATCGATCAGGATCAGCAGGCAAGATGAGCCGCAGTGGCTGACACTGCATGGACTGCCTGGCTAGCCCAGCTTGGAGGAAGAAAGAGAAGAACACATGCTTTCCCCCAGGATCCCCCCAGAAAGAGAGAAAGAAAAAGAAAGAGGAGGATGTACTTATTGTTAGGGGGGGAAAACTGATTTGTACTAATGATGAAAAGAGAAGCACCCATACTGATGTGAAGAGTTGAGGGTGTGCAATTTAAGAGGAACAGAAAACAAGCTCAGTGGCCATGCTGCACGTGGGTGAAGAGCTGCAGGCTTTGGAGGCAGGCTGCCTGGGTTGGATGCTCATGCTGTTATCCCTAGCGGAGTGACACTGGGCAAGTGACTTCTCTCTGAGCCTCAGTTTCCTTGCCAATAAAATGGGAGTAATAATGGTAGGTATCTTGAAGGGTTGTTGTGAAAAAGACTATCATATGGTTAGATGTATCGGCAAGAAATTAGGGCGGATTTCACCCTAAAAAGGAGTAAAGTGCCGATACGTGCTACCATGTGGAGGAACCTTGGAAACATGATATTAAGGGAAAGAAGCCAGACACACAAGGTCACGCGTTATTATGATTCCATTTAGGTGAAATGTCCAGACTAGGCAAATCCATCGAGACAGAAAGAATAGCTGTTGCCAGGGGCTGGGGGTGGGAGGTTGGAGGAGTGGGGAGTAACTGCTTAAGGGATACGGGGTTTCTTTTTGGGGTGATCAACACATCTTGGAACTAGACAGAGTGGCACTGCACGGCGAATCTGCTAAATGCCACTGAGTTTTGTGTCGTATGAATTTTACCTCGATTGAAAACAAGAGACGTTAGGGTGCTATTCTAAGTTCCCCACTTGTCCCCCAGGCCCAGCTAGTGAATGGGACCCTCCATAGGCCAGCCCTCCTGCACCTCACCTTGCAGAGGCTGTAGAGGATCATGAGGACCCCTCCCAGAAAGTAGCTGTTGGAGGTGTCGTCCCCCATGATGTATTTATACCACAGCTGGATGGGGACAAGCGATCGGAACAGCTGGCTCAACTCCTCGATGACCAGATAGAACTTTCCCTGCAACCACACAGAAAGCATCAATTATTATTAGCAGTAAAGACCCAAAGGACTCAGCCCGGGGGGCCCACCGCCCGGGCAGTAATGACATTCCAGGTCATAGGCAGGCCATTAATCAGCTTGGGAAAGCACTCAGGCCTGCTCCTAATGGGCCTGAGATATGGCTGGGGAGACGTGGCCCCTGCCCGTTGCCCTCACCCGCTGCCCACCAGCCCAGAAGATCAGAGCTCCGAGGATCGTGTTGCAGGGAGGGAGAAACCGGACACCTTTGGCAGAGAGCTGGAGGGAGGGTCACTCCCTGGTGCCTGCTGTGGCTTGGAGCCTCAAAGCCAAATGTGAGGGCATAGTCCCTGCACGGCACACAGATCACCCTCGTCCCCAGAGGGCTGACCAGGCATCACAGCCACCGCCCTCAGGGACATGGGCAGGATTTACCCCAGGATACAGGTAAGGGCAGGCTGAGAGGTGGACAGGGGGAAGATATGCATTTTCGTTCCCAGCTCCATCACTGACTGTCACCAAGAAGGCAGGATTATACCTGGTGAAAGGACATGGACCTGGGGACTTAGATGGGGCCAGGTTTGAATCTTATTTTGCTGCAGGTTCGTGAGGAGCCTCTGTTTCTGCATCTACAGAATGGAAGTCACAGTTCCTACCTTGTGGGGTTACTCTGAGGGTTCAAGGAGATAAACAGGAAAAGCATGCAGTATTGTACTTGGCACAGAACTGTGCTCAACAAGTTCTATTTCCCTACCTCCCTTTGCCCTTGGACAAGTCCCTCAAGCTTTCTGTGGCCTGTGTTATAAAATGAAGATGAAAACGGCCCCAGCCTGTCATGTCGAATCAAGTTAAACATACACCTACTTACGACCCAGCAATTCCACTCCTAGGTATGTACCCAAGATAAATGAAAACATGTGTCCACTTGTATGCTAACGGTCAAAGCAGCTTTATTCATAATATCCCTATACTGGAAACAGCCCACATGTCCACCAGTGGAAGAGTGTATAAACAAACTGTGGTATATTTATACAATAGGGTACTACTATATTTCCCTGAAAGTAAGACCTAGCCGGGCCATCAGCTCTAGTGCGTCTTTTGGAGCAAAAATTAATATAAGATCCGGTCTTATTTTAATATAACATAAGACCAGGTATAATAATATAATATAATAATATAATACTGGGTCTTATATTAATTTTTGCTCCATTAGAGCTGATGGTCCGGCTAGGTCTTATTTTCAGGGAAACACGGTACTCGGCAATAAAAATGAGCAAATAGCTGATCTACACAACATGGATGAAACTCACAGACATTACATCAAAGGAGACAGTACCATAAGAGTATATATTGTATAATTCTGATTTATATGAAGTCCTAGGATATATAACACTAACCTGTAGTGACAGAAATCAGATCAGTGGTTCCTGGGATGTGGGGGGAGGGGCGAGATGCAAGAGGGTACCACAAAAATTTTGGGGAGTGATAGAAATATTTTATCTTGTGATTGGGATGGTGGTTACACGGGTGTATATATTTGCCAAAACTCATTGAAATATATGCTTCAAATCTGTGCATTTTATTGTATTTTTAAATTATACTTCAATAAAATTGATTGAAACAAATGAACAAACAAACAAATAGCCCTGTCCCAGGCATGCACAGCCTTAAAATGTAAATAATCTTTGCTCCAGCAGTTCTACTTCTAGGAATTTATCCTAACAAAATAATCAAGGGTGTGTGCTAAGACGTGCCGACAGGAATGGTCAGTGCAGCATTCTTTGTAACAGTACAAACAAAAACAAGCAACAAACTAAATGTACAAAAAGAGGATCTGATTACCGTAGACATCTCAATAGAAAGCCCTACAGTCATTCAAATAGTATCCTGAAAAATAGGTACTTCACGGAAAAGAAACCCAGCACAGACCGAAAAGAAAGGTTAACATCCCTAATAAGTCATATCGACAGCCTGAACTCCTTGCTTGGATGCACTGAGAAGAATGCAGTATCACTTCTGTGGTATTCTGGTCAAAAACTCATAACCCCAAAAAGAGACAAAGCCAGAATAACTGTCTACAAAGTCACTGTCCAGCACTCTTCAAAAGTGTTAAGATCACAAAAGACAAAGAAAAGACCAACGAACTGTCAGATCGTAGATTAAGAAACATGACATATAAATGCAATGTGGGATTTGGGATTCAGTCCTGGAGTAGGAAAAATATGGGAGTGGGAGCGTTGGCAAAATCTGAGTCAGGTCTATAGTTTCCTTGATAGTAGCCTTATGGAACATATGGAGTTGACTTCCTGGCTTTGCTAACTGCAACTTTGTTGAATCAGATGGTAACACTCGGGGAGGCTGCCTGAAGAGTCTGTGGGAGCTTGTTGTACTATTTTTGCAACTTTCCTTTAAGTCTAAAATTATGTCAAAATAAAAAGTTAAAAAAGAAATTATTCTGGTGATGGATACTATTGACTCAGGGAAATGCTCCTAACTATAGTTCCAAGTGGGAAAGACAGAGAATGCAGAAACGCTCATTTTCTTTGTGTTTTTCTGCCTTTTCTAAATTTTTTGTACTGATCATGTGATATGTTTAAATTAGAGGGGGAGAAAAGGTTATAAAAACATGCTGTGTATCTACGATGTATGTGGAAGTGGACAGAGAGACTTTAGAGCCACCCAATTATATTCCATCTTGATGGGCTGGACACAGGCCACTTGGAAGGGGACCCCTTGAAGCAGGTGTGCCCACTTCTGCTAAGGACCAAGCAAAGGCATCCAGTCGACCACTCATCCCACTGCTTGACCTCTGTGACTGGCTGCCTCCTCACTGTGAGGTCATTGCTTCCCAAGGGGGACTCCCAGCAGTCCCTGATACAAGGAAATATTCCCCTGGAGGGATATACTAGTTTCCCTCTGCTGCCTGGGGGAAGGCGGCAGTCAGTGGGGAGCACAGGTGTGGGGGATGGCCACCATGTTTGTTTTACATGCCAATGGCGTGATGGGTGCAGCAGCTCAGTGGATGGCGACGGTTGCCCAACTCTGTCCACGTTCTGACAGCAAGCCCCAAGCTCTGCTGAATACTCAGCCTGTGAGCTCTGTTTTTCTGAACCACCCAACCTCAGCTGCCTCATGCTTCCCTCACTGCTCTCAACTGCTCCCAACTACTGCACGTTCCATCTATTCTGGACCACAGCCAGTCTCTCCCAACTTCCAACCTTCACTTGCTTTTGTCACTCTTCCTTGAACCTCTGAAGTGTACCGCCAAAGAACTCTCTTTTCCTTTCTTCCTTTCCTCCTTCACATCCATCCATCCGTCTTTCCTTCCTTTCCTTCTCTTTCCCTCCTACTCATTGATGGCCCCTTTTCCCCCTCCCTCCCTCGCTTCCTTCCATTACTGATGATGGGAACTCCAACACATCCCAGGACTTCAGAGCAGGCTCAGGTACCAGTTTCTCAGCCCTTCTTTCAGTTGTTTCACTATATTGACCAAGCTCCTCCCCTGCAGATGGAATACTGGTCCCCTCCTCTGCCGAACTAACACCTGTTCATCTTTTGGATCTCAGCTAACTGTTAACTCCTATGAGAAGCTTTCCCCAACTCCTTAATTAAATTAGGTGTTCCAGTTACACCCTCTGAAATCAACCCTCCAGAGCACTTCTCACAATATTTAAAACACTATTTTGGTACCTGTCTGTCCCACTGGATCGGGATCCCCATAAGCGTAAAGATAATTTAGCTTCTGGTTGTATCCCCAGCATGTAGCACATAGTAGGGGTTCATTTAATAACTGAGGAACTCTGAAGCTAAAGATTCTATACTCATTACTCACGTCAACTTCCTAGAGTTTGCTGATGAAGAAAAAGAGTTGGAACATCAAAGAGAAAATATCTCTTTATAAGTAAGCACCAGTGTCACAGAAAATAAAATAAAGGGAGTGAGTGCCTGTATGGCACCATGCTAAAGGTAGCAATTAGCTGCCAGGGGGTGGGCCACTTGGAGGAGACAAAACCACCGGGGAAAACTGGGCATATACCAGTGAAGCCATCTCTCTCTAATTAAGCAGTTTTATAATTCCAGGTTTCTTAAGCATGTTATTTCTGACGACCACCAAATGGAACGTGTGGTTTCTCCGGGGTGTCAGAGAACAAGGAAAGCGATCAGATTATGAGCCTTCTGGCCTCCCTGCCACCCGTGAAGGGAGAACGGTAGCAACTGCTACAAGACTGGGGTACTGAGAGTTCTCTACTGAGATTCTCATCAAGGGCGCGGGGAGGCAGATTCTGTTCCAACGTCCTTACTGCTAGAATGTGGGGGTTGGGCAAGAGTGAAATGGGAAACAAGGAGATAACAGGGGGCTGACTCTGGAAAGGGGTGGGAAATGAAGGAGACTGGGATGCTGAGCAGCAGAAGAAATGAACACAGAAGGAATATAATTTTTGAGAATGCGCCTACACGGGAAAGATGATTTGAAGTATTATGGGGATGAAGAGGAAGGGAGAGGAGACACAACAAGATAGTTGTTAGCAGCGTAAATGTATAAAGAATGGATAGAGATCAAAATATTTTTCTGCATCAAGAATAATAATGAAGATTTACATAGCTTTGCCTGTTCATGAATTTCTTTCATACACATTATCTCATCTCCAGACACAGGACAGTATAGTGGGTAAGGACGTAGGATTTGGGGCTCCAAGGTCAGATCTGCCACCTACCAACTTGGTTGATCTAGACAAAAACTTAACCTCTCTGAGCCTCAGTTTCCTCATCTGCAAATGGGGTTGAAAAAATATATACATATATGCACACATTAGTTTGCTGGCAAATCAGCTCTCTAGAAAACAACAACAACAACGATGAAAAGGCCTGATTTGTGTGTTTGCCAATTTCTATGGTGTAAATACTCCCACAAGGCCAATTTCAAACTACCAAGGGTTTAACAAGTGCTTACAAATTTTCTGAAAATTTAACTATTGCTCTCATAAGCCTGTGCAACCTGGCTGTAACACACCAGTGTGACTGTGAGGTTTCAATGAGTGAATGAACCTAAAATGTGGGTACCCAGGAAGGGCCCCGTATGTGATTAAGAGCTAGTAATGAACCTCACGATAATCCAGGGATGTGGGCACTGTGACTGTCATTTTTTAGAAGTGAGAAACTGGGGTGGCCAGTTATCTCCGTTAGTTAGAGTATGGTGCTTATCGCACCAAGGTTGCCGGTTCGAACCCCACATGGGCCACTGTAAGCTGTGCCCTCCTTGAAAAAAATAAAAGAAATTGCCTGCTACTAGAAGTGAGAAGCCTCAGGTCCAAAAGAACTAAGGAATACTAGAGTGAGGCAAAAGGGCTGTCTGGGACTTCCAAACCCAGGCCTCAGGACACCTGGCAGCTTTCACTGCCTTCCTGTGGCTTGCTGTTCTTCCTCCAACTGCCATGTTGTAAGAAGACAATGCAACATGGAGCGATCACGTGAAGAGGCCACGTGGAGAGGGACAGGCTCTGAGGCTACCTGAGGAAGAAGCGAGCCAACGCAGCCCAGATACAGGATCCTGGGCAAGTCATGCTGAGGCATCAGACCTGTGAGTGAAGAAGCCATCTTGGATGGTCCAGCCGCAGCAGACATTACGTGGAGACCCGCTGTCCCCAGTCTGTCCAGATAGAACTTCTGACCCCCGGAGTCATGGGAAATAATAAAATGGTTGTTATTTTAAAAGAAAGAAAGAAAAAAATCTAAAGCACTCATCTAAGGCTACTTAGTGAGTGCTAGGGATTGAACTATGTCCCCACAAAATTCATATGTTGAAACCTTAATGTTCGATGTGATGGTATCTGCAGAAGGGGCCTTTGGTCGGAAATTAGGTTCGGAGGGTGGAGCCCTCATGAATGGGATTACTGCCCTTGTAAGAAGCAACATGATCTTTCTCTCTCTCTCTCTCACTCTCTCTCTCTGCCATGTGAGGACACAGAAAGAAAAAAGCCATTTTGCAAGCTGGGAAGAGAGTCCTCACTAGACATAAGAATAGGCCGACACCTTGATCTTGGGCTTCCCAGCCTCCAGAACTGTGAGAAATAAATGTCTGTCATTTAAGCCACCCAGCCTGTGGCATTTTGTTACAGCAGCCTGAGCAGACAAATGCAGCTGGCCAGTAGGCCACCTGTGATTTGAATGGAGGTCTTCTTTTCTTATCTTGTGACTGGGTTCAAGTCCCAGCTGTCACTTTCTAGGTGCTTACTTTTGGCAAGGTCCTTCCTCTCCCTGTGCCAGAACCCGTGTGGTCATCCTCGATTCTCCCTTCTCTCATCACCAGCATCTAGGCTGTCTGCAAACCCTGTTGGAAACAGCTCCTTAACTGACCCCTTCTTCTGTCCTGGTCCCCCTCTGGTTTATTCTTCACACGGCAGCCAAAATGAGCTTTCCAAAATACAAGGCAACTCAAATCATTAGATTGGGCTCGAACTTGCCAGTGTCTTCTGTCTCACTAGGAGTGACATCGGAAACCCTTGCCATGTCCTCCAATCCTAGAGCTCTGCCCCCAGCCCACATGTCTGAGGGGGCCTGTTTCTTAAAACAAGTCCAGCACATTCCTACCCCAGGGCCTTTGCATTTGCTTTCCCCTCGCCCTGGAGCATCCTTCCTCCTGATACCTGTCAGCTGGCTCCTTCACTTCCCTTGGCTCTCAGCACAAATGTCACCTTGTCAGGAAAGAACACTGAACAATGTACATAAAACAGCACCCCTGGATTCCCCACTTCTCCTTGACATTCCCCCCCGCCACCCCCGTATTCTGCGTTTCTTTTCTTTATTGCATTCACTGCCAAACATATTTCTTCACATGAGAATATATGCTCCTGAAATGCAGGGACTCTATGTCTTTTTGGCACTACTATTTCTGTCTACAGAACTAGAACAGTGCTTGGCACCAAAGAGGGTGCTCAATACATGTCTGCTGAATGAATTAGGGGCCTCAGTGTTCTCGTCTATAAACCAGAGATAATAATAATAAGTCCCTTGAAGGGTTGTGATGTTAGTAACAGCAAATATATACGTTGAAGGCTTATTATTTGCCAGGGGCTGTTCTAAGTACTTTGTATTAATTAATTTAATCCTCACAACAACCTATGAGATAGGAGCTACTATTATGTCCATTTTGAAGAAGAGTAAACCAAGGTACAAAGAAGTTAGGCCACTTGCTCAAGGTCACACAACTTGCAGGTGGCAGAGACAGAATATGAATATAGGCAGGCTGGCTCTATTTGTCAGAAAAATAAGTAGCACATGTAAAGAGCTTAACACAAGGTGTGGCATACCACAATGTTACATATTGGCTATTATTATTATTATTATTATTATTACTATTAGGTTGGAGCAAAAGTAATTGCGGTTTAAAAGGTTAAAAATAATTGCAAAAACCCCAATTACTTTTGCACCAACCTAATACTTGCAGCCAGCAAAAAGCAGCTCATTTTGGACTAAGAGAGATAAGTCAGTCACCCTGGGTGCTGCCTGTCCCCTAGGGTCTGATGTGTAGATGGCTGGTGATGTTTGCCAGTGCTTCTTAAGCCTGGCTTGGTGGGTTAGCATTCCAAAACCTTGTGCCAAAAAGCCAGCAACACTGCCACGAGGGCAGCAATACCTGTGCCTCCTCCCAGAATGTTCTTTACAGAACACAAGTCTGACCATTAGGGATCCCTGTTAATAACCCTCCATGGCTCCCCACCACCCTCAGGACAAAAGCTAAATGGCTTACCATGCCCTCTTGACCTGGCCCCGTCTACACTGCAGCCACATGGCACCTTGGAAGCTCCAGGCGTGTGCTATGTTCCTGCTCACCTCTGCACAGCTGGTCTTTTCCATCCCCCATCGCAGCTTGCCACTCTGTCACTGAGCTTCCATGAATCGGCTCCCCCAAATCTATTCTGCTTTGGGGGAAAACTTGGGACCTTGACAGTGTCCACGATTCAAAATTACTGGGAGCATCCAACTAAATCAGTGTTTCTCAAAGTGTGATCCGGGATCCTAAAGGTCCCAAACCCCTTTCAGGGGGTCTGTGAAGTCAAAACTATCTCCATAATATTTCTAAGACATTATTTGACATTTTTATGAACCAGTGTACCGTGAAGTCTTTCCTAAGACTACATTACATGGCAACGAATATGGGAATGCAAGTATCTTCTACTAAGCCAAACATTAAAGAAATCTATAAAAACATAAAAAGAAAATCCCCTCTTCTCGGTAACTAAAATATAGTTATGTCTCATTAAAATGCTATTTATGTTAACATGTAATGGGTGATTACTCTAAATCAATTAGTAAGTATCCTACAAAGTTCTGTTTTAATTCTATCATAGATAGCTATAACCCATGTAAACAGAAGCTCTTTGAGGGGTCTTCTTCAATACCTTTTAAAAGTGTAAAGAGGTCCTGAGTCTAAAATGTTTTAAAACTCCCGAGAGACACCTGGCACAGAGTAAGTGCTCAATACCTTTGACGACGATAATGATGGTGGCAAACTGTTTCTTTGACGAGGCTGTGAACTGAGTACAAAGTACCATATCCTGTTCACCATCTTTCCTCTATGTTTAGTCAGGGTATGTCCCTCTCTGCTGTCTGTCACCCCGCATCCTTTTTCCCCTTCCTTCTTAGTGCTAGAGTCCTCCATTTTTTAGCTAGATGCACAGCTGTCTTGAACACAGATTATATCTCCCAGCTTCCCTTGCATCTACATGCCATTTTAGTCACCAAGATAGAGTATAAGCGTCACGTGGCAACTTCAGAGAATCTTCTACCTTATTCTTCCCCTCTATCTCCAGCCCGCTGCCTGGTACTTGGATGTGATGGCTGGTGCTCTGGCCACCATCTTGGACCATAAGGAAGAGTCCCACACCCGAAGACTGGAGAAGCAGTAAACCAGAAGGTGCTTTTGGGCTTTATATGGAAAGAAATAAACTGTAAAAATTTAAGCTACTATTATTTTTGGTTATTTGCTGTTACGAGCTTATTCTAACTAATACAAAGGGTTTGGCACCCAGTAGGTGATCAACAAGTGTTTGTTGAATGAATGAATGAACAAGGAATTCAATAACCTTGTGACTCAAACAGCGAGTTATTCTACAGGTGTGGCTCACAGAGAACCCTGATACCAAAGGTGCTAGGAACCAAAGATGTGCATATAAATAAGTGCATATAAAATGATGAGGTTAGGAGAGAGGACAGGGGTTTGTTCAGTGTCTGCTGGGTTGGGGACCAGAGCATCATGGGAAGGACACACAGTGCAGAAGGAAGCAGGAAGAATTGTGGCACTGGGTGTGGGTCTCAGCTCTGCCTCTTCCAAGATGGTAAGGCCCTGGAGTCTGAGCAAATACAACAGTGAAGAGCATGGACTTTGGAGTCAGATGACCTGGGTTTGAATTCTGACTCTGTCTCTTACTGGGGCAAGTTAATTTATCCCTCTATGCCTCAGTTTCCACATTGGTAAAATGGGGCTAATACTAGTCCCTACCTCCTAAGGCTCCTGGGAAGATAAATGAGCTAAAGCACGTCAAGTGTTGAGTTCAGTGCCTGGCACATGGAAAGCACTGCTGCCGCTGCTAGCAGTCTAGCAAGTATAAATCCTCTTATGGAGGAAATGAATTAGGCCTGAATAAGTAGGATGGCAGTGGACTAAGAAGGCAGGATGGAAAAGAATTGATTTTTATATTAAGCATTTGTACTGTGAAACAGTGTTAAAAGTGTGGAGTTTGAAGTCAGATAGCTAGGTGTGCATCCTGCCTAGCTGTGTGGCCTCGGGCAAGTGGCTCTCCCTCTCTGGGCCTCGGTGTGCTGTTCTGGTGATGGGAGTGTTAACCAGCTGTGACATTCCGGGCCTCTAAACACTGTTACAAGAATTATTGGTATAAGAGTCTGTAGTACAGTGTCTCTTTAGGTTGTAAGTGACAGAAAGCTAACTTGAAGTAGGTTACACAAAGAATGAGATGCACTGGGTCACAAAACTGGGGAGCAAGGGGTGGCTCTGGTTTCCAGTACACCTAGATCTCGGAGCTTGAACAGTGCAGTCAAAGATCTCTCTGTGTTCCTCCAGTTCTATCTTTCCATCTCTCCTCCTCTTCCTGTTTAAACTTCCTTTTCTCCTGACAAGGGCAGGCAGTCTCTCCAGGTGGCAATCATGAGAAGGAAGAGAAAGCAGGGGGTGGAGGAGGAGGACTTAGCTCTTACTATGTGCTAGGCACCACTCTGCACAACATTTTGAGGTTGGTGCTATTAATCCTCCCATTTTGCAAATGAGGAAACTGAGGCAGAGAGGACAGGTAACCTGCTCCTGGTAACACAGCTAGAAAATGCTGCATTGACTTTTAACTGGTAGGAAAGATGACCACTGGTAGCCTCAAGCCAACTCTTACAGCTTGAACTCCAACATAAAGAGAGACCGTGTTTCTCCCTTGGCCCTTTTACCACACTGAATGGCAAACGTCGGATAGTCCTACTGGGGTCAAGCCTTCTTCACCGTTGGAACCAAGCTCGGAGGCCAAATCCGGCCATGGCGTTCTATCATTGGTTGGGCCTGGTCACATGGCCACAGATGTGGGCGGGGCGCCGTGACAGACAGCCTCACCAGAACTCCAGGGAGAGGGCGAGGCGTTTCCCCCAAAGAAAGGGGCTGTCAAGAGGAGGAGGCCGGAAAGTTTCCCTGAACCAAAGTACCAGGTCAAACAGAGTCATCATTGCAAAGCCCTGCTTTAATGTGGGAGGTGGTGATAGTGGGGTGGGGATGGAGGTGGGGACGGGGGTGGGGGAATAGATAAGCAGGAACTGCGTCCAGCCTCCAGGGCCACAGGGGCCCCTCGGAAGTGCAAAGGGCCCTTCAGCCTCCCGGGTGGTTTTCCCTCATTTGCTTTTCTAGCCCAGGACTGCTCGTTAGCTCCCACACCCACAGGGGACGGGGCCACACTTCCTGCTCTGAAATGGGCGGGCTGGACAGGAGCAAGGGGCTGAAAACAAAGACTTGTTTTTCTGGGAAGGCAGCCTGCGGGTCTGTTATGATTGCAGGCTGCGCGGGGGGACCACAGCTGACAAAGCTCTTAAGAACAAAACAGCTGGAACAACGACCATCAGCTGAGGGGCAGGCGGGCCCAATCTTGGTTTCTCCATTTTGCAGATGCTGGGAGTAAGGGATAGCGTAATAACCAAATTCAGAACAGTGTGCCCAGGAGTGCTGGTGGTAGGTGGAAGACGTGTACAGGGAACCGGGAGTAGAAGGAAGGCTAAAAGGATGCAGGGACGGAGCGAAAGAGATAGACACAGGAGAGAAAAAAGGGAAGGTGGGCAGAAGAGAGGAAAGGACAGAGTTAGAGACCAGAAGAAATAGGGCACCCAGGAGAGAGAGACCACGCAAAGGGGGACAGGGAGGAGAGGAAAAAGCGAAGAAAGACATGTATTATTAAGCACTCACTATGGGCCAGAAATTCTACATCAGATGTTCCCCTGGTGAGGCAGTTGTGGTCTATTCCCATTTCTCAGATGGAAAAGCTCAACAGAGTCATGGGAGGGAGGAATAGAGTATGGGAGACTAAGCTAGTGAAAGCGTTGTAAGATGGACGAGAACAGAAACTAGCAGAAAAAGAGAACTAGGGCTGGCTCAGTTTGGTGATGAAAGTTTCTCTGTGAAATATAGTACCTGTGTACTGCCCCCAAACTCTGACAACCCTAGGTTATGGACCATGTTAGGAACTCCAGTTAACAGGCCAGGAAAGAGAGGCTCAAAGAGGCCAGGCAGGTGGTCCAAGTTTATAGACGGGGTAGAGCCAGGATTTAAATCCAGTCTGACTTCCCATCTCCTGCTTTGAGCCATCATGAGGAACAGAGGAAGGGAGACTCTAGGAGATAAAGTGAGATGTGAGGAAAGAGAAGAAAAGATACAAGGTGTGTGTGGTGGGAGAAAACTAAAGCGGAATGGGAAAAGTCAGAATAATGGGTACGCTTGGCAGGAGTACTGGCCAGAAAGAGGAATGAAAGAGACTTCCAAGTACTAGAAGTGTTCTATATCTGCGCTGCCCGATACAATAGCCACTGGTCATGGGGCTAGTGAGCACTTGAAATACGGCTAAATCCGAACTGGGATGTACTGAAAGTATAAAAAACACAGGGAATTTGTCTTAGAAAAACAAAAAGGTAAAATATCTCACTAAATTTTTTTTCTATTGATTTCATGTTGAAATGATTAATACTTTGGACATACTGGGATAAATAAAATATATTATTAGATTAATGTCACCTGTTCCTAATTACTTAACATGGCTACTAGAACATTTTCAATTGCCTATGTGGCTTGCATTATATTTCTATTGGAGAACGCTAATATCTAGAAACATATGGACATGCATATGTAAAAACTCATCGAGCTTAGTATACTTATAATTAGAGCACTGTACAGTATGTAATTTATATCTCAAAATAAAAAACAAAAAAAGAAGAGCGAGCCAGGAAAGAGAGGCTGAGAGTGGGGCAGGTGGGGGGGCGAGGCTGGTGGGGCGGGGCCAGAGGCCAGTGGCTGCGTGTTACCTGGCAACGGGCGCTGCCGGTGACGTCACCGGCTGGCGGCAGCCATTAATCTCCCTCCGGGCGGCCTGCCTACCTCCTCCTCCCCGGGGCCGGATGAGATCACCGTGGCGGGCGGCCGGCTGTCCCCGCGCTCCCAACAAATCGACTCCTCGCCGAGCGCCGGCATCTCATGATCTCATGGCCCCGCGGGACGGCGCCGGCCGATGAGGTCACAGCCCCGCGCCCCCGGCCGCCCGGGTCTGCACACCTCCAGCTCCCCTCCAGCTGCGGGTCGGGGGCCTCCGGGAGACCCCCGCGCCGGTTCCAAGCCCAAGCCCCAAGCCTCTTTGGCCTCTGCGGACAAAGGAGGTCGCTGTTTGTGATAGGCAAAGCCGCCTTTACCATGCTTTTGACCCGTCTTCGTTCGCCCTCTCTCTTATTTGAACCTTTCCCCCTTACGGCCATGTGTCCAGCAGGGAGTGACCGCACCAGCTCCCTTGGACTTGAGGTCAGGAACGGTGCGAGGTGACTTGCGTGCATGATTTCACAAGCGCGCAGTGAAGGAAATTCTATTTTTAGCTCTCTTACAGGCTGGGGAACTGAGGCTCGGGGATAAGGGACCCGCACCAGGTTACCCAGGCAGGAAAGAGCGGGGCAAGGACTTGAACTGGATGTTGTGAGTTAGCACTTTGACTCTCCTCTTTGGCCCCCTAGTTGTACCCAACACCTCTCTGCACCTTTCTCCCAGTTCCTCCCTGCTCTGATGGGAACAGTGATAATGGCCCACGCTTGCTGAGTGCCCACGATGTCCCGGGCACTTTATATTAAAAGTCACTGTTCCATATGACAAACCCACAGAAGAAGTATTATAAGGACTAGTTTGCAGATGAGAACGGAAGGTTCAGAGAGGTGAAATGACTTGCAGAGCTGGGATATGATTCTACAGCACAGCCTTTCCATTACTTTACCTTCTCCAGAAAAAGATTCAGGCATCTTGTTGACAGTGAACAATATACCCTGTCTCCTCTCTCCCTCCCCCAGGGTTAGCCATCAAATGCAGTCAAAGAGAGGCCAGCGAGACCCTCTTAGAGAGCTTCCAACTCACTGGCCAGCAGCAGGTTCTCCATCACTTACTAACTGCTCATTAACACGGCTCCTCAGCAGATCTCCAGCAGAATACACTGCCAGGGCCCATAGGGAGGAAGGGAAATAACATTTACTGAGTGGCTGTGACGAGCCAGGCACTGAGTCAGGGCATATTACCAAGGGCAAAGGTGTGAGGGGGTAATTTCCAGCTTCATTTTGTGGATGAGAAACCTGAATTTATTTTAACCAGAGTCAGATGGCAAGGAAGTCCAGGTGTCAGCTCAAATAGCATTTCCACAGAGAAAGCTCTCCCTATTTCCCTAAATGAATCCTTCATGCATTGATTTATTTTCTGCCTAGCGCTTATCGCAATTTGAAGTTTTATATTTGTATTTGTTTAATGGTGATCTCCCCAACTAAATGAAAGCAGGGACCCGGTTTCATTCACCACTCACTGCATCCTTATACCCACGCAGTGCCTGGCATACAGTCGACACTCAATAAATATTTCTGGTGTGAATGCAAAGAACTGGTGGCTCAGGCTGGTGAGCAGGGCTGCTAGTCAAACCCAGGTTTGAGCACCACGCTTGGACTTACTCCTTGCTTGCTAGGAAGTCGAAGCCTCTTGGTACATGTACCTCACTCAAAGTAATATCCCTCTGGTGCTCACTCAGAGCCTATTATAATAATTCTACGTTTACTACAGTTCTGATAAACTTGACGTTCAGGTTTCCCAACCGGCAGTATCCTTGCTTGGTAACAGAGAGGAGAGGGCAGGAGGAGGAACTTGGCAGCAAATTAGGTATGGAAGGAAGGAAATATAATGCTTATGCCCACTCTGGTCTTTAGTAATACTCAGCAAGGAAAGAGACATAAAAACTACAAAAAAGCAGACTCAAGGAAAATGAAGGAATGGTAACCACAAAAATTCCGTGGTTTCTTATGGGCAGAGAGAGGGAGGGAGATGGATGGAACCCAGGAGGCGTGCACAGGGAACTTCTAAGGCACTATTAATTTTCTACGTTTTAAGCTGGGTATATGAGTATTTATTACTTTTTAATACCTTACATGTGTTATATATATATATATATATATTTAAAAAAAGCCACAAGTTGAAAATTTGCTTGCCGACTTTTTAAATTGACTGTAACAACCCCCCGAAGAAGGGGGCAAATGAGTCCCCCCAATTTGTATGAGGCTCAGATTCAGCGTTCATCATTTTGCCTAAGATCAGAGCTAATAAGTGGCCGAGGTGGGATTTGAATCCAGGTCTGTCTGATGTCAGCACGATCATACCCACCATCACATCCTGCCTCCTGATAAATGGATACTCAGTATTAAAGACCAGAGCCAGTGAGAAAACCTGCCACCTTCTCCCTCCCACTCCCAATTCCGATAAAGATCCTGTCTCTGCTCTTCTGGCTTCTATGCCTAGGATGAAGAGGAGACCAGAAAGCATGCCAATGGCTGAGATCGGCCTCTGGTGCTGTGGCCCCAGGGGCCACCTGCAAAAGAGCCTTTGGGGCCCGGCCGAGGCCCCACAGGAGTCGCTAGGCAGTGAGGAGAAATCTGCCTCTCAACAGCAGCCAGTTGGGCGCCCAATTTCATTGGCTGTGGTTCCCTTGACTTAAGAGCCTCACCTGATGAATACAAAGGGCCCAGGCCACGTGTCCCAGCAACTTGCACATGAGAGGTTCCTTGCAAACAGGGCTCTGCTCCCCAGGACCCAGGAGAGGCCTAATTATAAGGTGTTGATGATGAAGCCTGAAGTGGCCTGGGACCCTGTGAGCTGCCTGCAGAAAGGTGGCCTCTTCCCTCTGTCCCAGTCCCAGGTGGATGGATGTGCTTAGTACCTGTGTCAGCTATAATCTTATGCACAAACGCTCTGGGCCGCAACTGCCCAAGCCTGCCTGCCTCCTAAAGCACTAGGGCTTAGGTGCAAGGGAGGCAGACATGGGCAGAAGGTGCCTCCCTTCCTGGCAGTCTAGAGCCCATGACTTGAAACTAGATAGACACGGGCCCCGCTTGCCCGTCTGGCCATTTTGCCCCAGTCATATCACTTCTCTGGGTCTCAGTTTCCTCATCTGCAAAGTGGGGGATGTGGCAGGCTGAATAATGACCTCCCAAAGTTGTCCACGTCCTAGTCCCTGGAACCTGTGAATATGTTACGTTACATGGCACAAGGAATTTTGTGCATGTGCAGGTGTGATTAAAAGATGGGAAGATTACCCTGGATTATCGGAGTGGGCCTGATACAATCACAAAGGTCCTTGTCAGAAGGAGGTAGGAGGGTCCGAGTGAAGGAAGCAGAGTTTAAGAGAGATGTGCTTTGAAAATGGACAAAGGGGCCACAAGCCAAGGAACGCAGGCAGCCTCTAGAAGCTGGAAAAGGCAAGGGAATGGATTCTCCCCTGTAGCCTCCAGAAGGAACCCAGCCCTGCCGACACGTGGACTTTCGCTTCGTGAGACTGATTTTGGACTTCTAACCTCAAACTGATAAGACGCATTTGTTGTTTTAAGCCACTAAGTTTGCCATCATTTGTTATAGTAGTAATAGGACATGAATACAGGGAAGAAATAGTTCCTACTGTCAGGAAGACAGTATCAGGATCTAGTGGTCAGAGGATCTTTATTTAAGGTCTCCCCCTGAAGGGCTGGCTCTATGGCAGGATGAGAGAAGGCCAATGCCTGGGGCTGGGAGTGGCCTCTGGTGCTGTGGCCCCTGCTACCTCTCCGGCTGTTCCTTCTACCACCAGGACCGGCTACATAATTTGTGATGCCCAGTGGAAAATGAAACTGTGTGGTCACTGTTGAAAAATTGTTAATACCACCAACTCAGCAGCAGCAGAGCATGAAGCCAAACGTGGGGCCCTTCTGCACAGACTGCACACCCATGAAGCTGGCCTTGCCCCCTATTCTGCTCCAGCCATACTGACTTGCTCTTGAACTTCCCAAGCATGCTCCCACCCCAGGGCCTTTGCACATGCTGTTTCCCTTGCCTGGAACTCTCTTCCCCAGATATCTGCATGGCACACTTCCTTGCTGCTTTCAAGTGTTTGCACAAAAGCCACCTTCTCAGTGAGGCCTTCTCGGACCACCCTATTTAAAAGAGCAACCCCCACCAAGGCGTTCATTTTATTTTTCTCCACCTGACATATTGTTTATTTATTTCAGCATCCTGTTTACGTAAGTCCCTTGAAAGTGGATACTGCGTCTTATTCACTGCTGTATCCCTGGGACGTAAAGCAGGGCCTGGCACAGAATAGGTGGTCAAAAAAAAAAAAATGGTTGGATGGATGTAAAGGGACTAGGACAACGCTTGGCATGTGGTGTGTGTGCCGTGACTGGCTTTTGCAATGTTGCAATGACAACATTACAGTCTTTATTTCTAGGGAATGACAGAGGGTGAGGGGTGGTGTCATACCTTCCCAGGCCCCCTTTCCTCTGCCTGCTTTTGTTTTTTCACTACATAAATAAATCGGGGCTACCCTGCTTGAACTGCAGTGATTGAAAGGCTTCATTCACAGGCACGACCTTGTTTAAACTTCACATCAGTATGATTACTAGCCCCACTTTACAGATGACGAAACTGAGGCTTAGAGAAGTCTCCTGACTCACCCAAGGCCCCATGGCTATTAGGTTGAACAGCTGAGATGGAACCTGCTCGTCTGACCCCAAGTCTAGTAAGACCCTCCCAACTGACTGCACATGGCCTGCTTCAGAGACCATAAGCCTTTGCAACACATTTAACTAATTACTTAGTTCTACCTATGTGTTCTGAGTACCTACTATGTGCTATGCGCTGTGCTAGGGATACAATGACTCATACGAGAGACCTGGTTTATGCTCATTACCAAGCACGTAGCCTAGGGGGAGAGACCAGCCAGCAATCGCAACGTCCCATGATGCACGCAAAACAGACATAATCCAGGGACCTTGGGAGCACACAGATGGGGCTAGGGTCAGGTCCTTCCCAGGGAAAGTGAGGTATAAACAGAGACCTGAGGGCAATTAGGGGTCAGCCAGATGGGGCTAGGGGTCAGGGAGGCAGTGTTCCCAGCAGAGGGAACAGCCGCTGCTAAGGCCTGGAGGTGACAGAACAAGAGCATGACTGGGGACAGGAGACCAAGAGAAGTTCAAAACATCTGGCAGGTGACGGATGGGATGTCAAGCTGGAAAGACAGGTGAGGCCCAGGCAAGCATTCCAAGTCTCCTTTGCCTTTGAACGGCTTCAAGATTATAACAATGCACTGAAACCCTTATAACAGAAACAGCCCTAGACACACAAGCCTGGCTGCAGGTACCCCCACTAGTGTGCGGAAAAGCTTCTCTCGGTAACACCAGGCCCCAGGAGCCTGCGGCAAACCCGCCAAGCCCATGAGGGAACAGAGGACACCCCTCCTCTGTCCTGCTGCCCCTGGCATCCCTGCTGCCATCACTCACCATGTATTTATATAGGGCTGCCGAGAATAAGGACATAGCAGGGAAGAAGTCTGAGTCCCGGGGGTGCTTTCCCTCTGTCCTGTCCTTATCCTTCCTCTGGTGTCTTTCTCTCTCATCTCTCTGTCAGCCCCCTGAAGGCAGGAAAGGTCTTATCCTCACAGCAAAGATTTAGCAGGCACTGAAAACCCTGTGCTAAGCCTTCCACATCCATTACCTCGTTTGCTCCTCACTGGGCTCCTCCCTGCGGCAGGTAATATTACCTGTCAGTCCCCTATACGAAGCTTGAACATACGAACTCACTCACCTGAGGCTGCACAGCTAATGGCAAAGCCAGATTCAAACTCAGACTGCTCCTAGACCCAGCCCAGGGCTGGACACATACAGGTAATTAGGAACTGTAACATTTCTTTCCTTCTTTGGCCCATTCCACGTCTGACTTTGGCACTTCTGGGCCTTAAAAAGAAGAGCCAGAGGTCTGCCAAGCCTTGGAGGGCTCTCAGCCGCTGAACAAGGCCTAAGGCCTGGTTTTTACCTCCAACCCCCAATCTCGAACCTCCTGCAGACTCCTGCCCCGTGAGGATCATGAGGGAGAATGCACCAAAAGAAAAACAAATACAGTAGTTCCCCCTTATCCCTGGGGGACACGTGCCAAGACCCCCAGCGGATGCATGAAACCACGGACAGTACCATATCCTATATATGCTATGCTTTTTCCTATACATATACACCTATGATAAACTTTTATTTATAAATTAGGCACAATAAGAGATTAACAACAATGACAATAAAATAGAACAATCATAACAATAGACTGTAATAAAAGTTATGTGAATGTGGTCTCTCTCTGATACTCAAGACGGCTACTAAGTGACTAATGGGCAGGGAGCATATACAGCGTGGAAACCATGGACAAAGGGATGATTCATGTCCCGGGACATGGAGCAGGACAGCGCGAGATTTCATTATGCGACTCAGAAAGGTGCACGATTTAAAACTCATAACCTGTTTATTTCTGGAATTTTCCATTTAATATTTTCAGACCACAATTGACTACAGGTAACTGAAACTGTGGGAAGCGAAACCACGGATAAGAAGGGATGGCTGTGCATACACATACATACACGTACACACACACACACGCACACACACGCACACACACACACACACACGGAGCATCTACTATATGTCAGAAATTGCTCAAAGCACAACCATGTGCACTGTCTCAACTTATGTTTTAGCTCACTTCACATCTCCCCTAAAACCCTGAGAGGTACACGGCATTACCTCTTTTACAGATGAGGAAACTGAGGAAAAGTGTGGGGCGGTGACTAGCCAGAGGTGATACAGATGGAAATGGCAGAAGCAGGGTTCAAACGGGGATGGATCCGCCTGCCTCTGGAGCCCAAGCTCTTGCTAATCAACTCTGGAACATTTTTGGACAAGCTGAAAGTTGAGAAATGTAAGCGGTGGGTTCCCTTGGGCCAAATATCAGTTCCAAGTCCCTTCCTGCCCTCCCCAGGGACGGAAGAACATCTGGGGGAAACATGAGACAGGACAGCCCCACCCACAGCAGTGGGAGCCAACGACAGAAAACCTGCAGAGCGGCTGCCCCCGCATAACTTCAGGCTCCCACCCGGAGGGAGGAGGTGAAGTGGACACCTCCAAGGTCACCTCAGGGAGCATGGCTGCCTTGGTAGTCATTTAGCTGGAGAAGAGCAAAATAATCACCACTTAGCTAATTACTCCCCGCATCACCCCAGCCTAGGAGCTGCCACCACTTTCCTACAAGGTGGCTGGGAAAGGTAGGGCAGGGTGGGCCTGAGAGCCAGGGATTGGGGTCTCCCCGCCTTGCCCTATATGCAAATTCACACCGACCATTTACAGGCGCTAGCTCATTTGAGAGTCACCGCATACCTACTACATACGTGTCACTGTGCCTAAGCATGAGCATGCCAGACGACATCCTTGAAGGTGTTCTGGAAAGATGCACACGTCAGACTGTTTCCCTCTTCTGTTCTGGGGCTCCAGCCGTCCCCGCTCCTTGGCATGCCCTTTCGGCTTTGCTTTACCCGGCTAACGTCCACCCATCCTAACTCCGTTCCGAGGTCACCCTAGCCAGGAAGACTTTGCTGGGGGCTGGGTGAGGTGCTCCTCGGTTTTCCAAGAGTGCCCTGGGGTTACTGCTTTCCTCCCTGCCGCCCCATCAGACTATGAGCTTTGAGCTTGGAAAGTCCTGGGTCTGGGTCACCCCCAGGTCTAGCAGGATGCCTGGCACTCTATTGATGTCTATGTAGAATGAATATATGAGCAGATAAATCATATGAACTGGAACCAGTAACTTGGGGGCCTTGATTTCCTCATCTGTAGACTAAGAAAGTTCTTCCGGGTCTAACAGTATGTGAATAAGAGGGCAGGGGTGTAGCTCTGCCTCTGAGGGATTGGAGGGGCCTCTGGAATGTCCAAACAGGGCATTAATTCATTGTGGTTTGGCCCCTGCCAAGGCCAGGCCAACGCCTTGGGGATCCACGCAGCCCCCGCCAAGGGAGCTGGTGCATACATTCAAGTGCTCTTCAAGTGCAAGGAACTGAAACTGACTCTAGGCCCTGCTAAGACAAAAAGGACTTTGGAAGGATGCTGGCTTATCTCAGCCTTCAAAGGAACGGCGGACTGCCAGGCCACCTCACAGCTGAAGAGGAAGGACCGCTCCTCTTGACTGGAGCGTCTCTAACTTGACATGCACGTGATCTGGTTAAAACGCAGACGGAGCCGTGATGCTGCTCCCAGGTGCTGAATGAATGAAAGCTTCCAACCTCTGGGCTCCTCGGTTCCTAGGACAGGACCCTGATGGACCCCGCTTGGGCCGGGTGCCTGGCCAAGATTACCAGCGAGGGGCAGGGGAGTCGAGGCACCGAGAACAGCCACGGCCCAGGCTCCCGTTCCTACATATCCAGTTATTCCCAGAGGAGGGTGGGTGGTGGGATGGGGTGACCACCCTAAGATGGGTTCACTGCAGCTGAGCGGAGCTGGGCCAGCTCGCTCCACAGTGACCATCTGAGCTGCTGAGAGGTATCATCTTTCAACCTGGAAAGTGATTTGCAAAGGCCCGGTGCTGGGGTGCGGGGGTGGCAGGAGTTTCGATAGCAGCTGTGCTCCTAATTTCCCCAGGAGGAGGCTTGGCCGCCCCTCCTCCGTGCTGAGTGTTTGCCATTAAAAACAAACAGTATCATTTGGTTCAATATAAAATGAATTAAAGGAAATTAAACTGAGGAGGCCATGTGGCAAGCCTTGTCTTCCATTGTCTGAAGCCGTTTGTCATCTTCCCCAGTGGGGAGCAACAGCTTGGGGGGTGTGGAACTGAGCAGGACTAGATAAATAAATAAATAAAACGCAAAGGCTCCCCCAACAACTGGGCGGAAGCTGGAGGCTGAGGCTTGGGAAATCCCAGGTGCTGGCTCAGGCCCTGTCCCTTCTGGGTCCCTTGGTGATAGAATGTAGCCTTTGAGAGTCTCCCAGGGAACGGCGTGAAGGGAAACAAACAAAACAAAACAAGATCAACAACAAAAAATGATGTGTGGGCCCCTGAGACAGAAGGGGGCAGGGTAGCGAAGGGAGGAGATTCTGGACCAGAGGGCCTGGTTGATGAGGGCGTGTGGCGCCTGGATTGGTGGGGAGTGATCGTGAGGGTTCCTCAGTTGTGGGAAGAGAATTTGCTGCTGCCTTCTGAGGTGGGATAAGGGAGTTAAGCGGGCAGGGGTGGGGAAAGATGGGCAGAGAGGACTGTGCAGCGGTTCAGAGTGGGGGTTCTAGAACCAGACTGACCGAGTTCAAATCCTAGTCCTGCCATCTTACCAGCTGTGTGTCCTTGGCAAGTCACTCACCCTCTCTGTGCCTCAGTTTCCTCATCTGCAAACTGGGGAAAGTAATAGTCTCTACGTCATGAGGCTGTTGTGAGAATGAAATTAGTTCAGGTCTATGAAGCATTTAGAACAGTACTAGGCACATTAGCTATTTGTTATTATTCTATTATATTATCATAGAATTTTAAAAATATTATTATTATGGGTCCCTTGGTACCTGGAAGACCTAGCCTTAAGTAATAGCTCGGCACCACAGACTTGCTGTGTGACCCTGGGTAATTGAACACACCTTGCTGGGCCTCGGGTCCCGCTTTGACAAACCCCGGATAATCATTCTGGGACAGAGACCGCTGGTGCCTCCCAAAATCCATTCTCCCCTTCCTCCTCCAAATTAAGCATCCTGATTTTTGCCCAGGTCTACTGGCACCCAGCTATAAAAGAATGCTCCCCAGCTACCCATGGAGCAACTGTGACTAAGTCCTGGCCAATGAGATGTAAGTGAAAGTGACGGGAGTGATTTCAGGAAAGTCACCTACAAAGGGAGAAGTACAACTCATGACTGCTGATGCAAAAATCTTTAGCAAAATAGTAGCACTCAGAATCCAGAAGGATAATATGTCATGATCAAATGGGTTTGTTCCAAGAATGCAAGACTTAATAGGAAATCTAATCATGCAGTTATTCATACGAACAGATCTAAGGGGGAAAAAAATCGAATGCTTTTTGATCAAATTCAACCACCATTTTTTTCTTTGAAAAATTGTAATAAATTGGATTAGATGGATACTTCCTTGACACAAAACATCAGCCTCAGTCCCCAAATGAGCATCTTGTTTAGTGGGGGATTGTGATGGTTAGTTTTTATGTTTCAATTTAGGCTACAGTATCCAGTTATGCAGTCAAACACTAATCTAGGTGTTGCATCCAAGGTATTTTGTCAATGTAATTAACATCTATAATCCTTGACTTTAAGTAAGGATTAAAGTCCCCTTGATAGTCTGGGGAGGCTTCAGCCAATAAGCTGCGGAGCCACAGAAGTCTGCAGATGCCAGAATGGTCCATTTTCTTTTTAAGGAAGAACTTAGTTAAGGCTTAGGCTTCATCTTATACTCTGACATTGATTGATAGAGGCTGTCTGGATACTGCTGCATTGAGATAAATCTGGGTACAGCAGGGCCATGATAGATTAGTGATGCCTGACACAAGCACAGGCTGCTAAACCGAGGCTCCTAGGCTGCTTGCCATTTCAGACTTCAGCACTTCTGTAGGGGTTAGTAGGCATCTGGCTACAAACTTTAAGCAGAACAAGAAAGAAAAAATCCTAGGGATGACTTGATCATAAGAGGTCTTGCAGGCTGTCTGTTGCCTTAGGGTAAAACTAAAAATTAGCCTGGCTATTTCACATGGTCAAGTTCTTAAAAGTGACATTTGGCCAAACTCACTTCTGTTGGTTTCCAGAGCCTCCTGGCCGTATTTCACCCCTAGGGGTCTTCTATAATATTTCCCAAAGTGTCTATCTGGTGCAAAGTACTGAGCTCCCCCTTAAACAGAGCCTCCTGCAAAAGCCAAGCTGGAAGGAATCAGGAATGTAAATTTCAGATAAGGGTTAGCAAACTTTTTCTTAAAGGGCCACACACTAAATATTTTAGGTTTTGTGGGTCATACAGATTCTGCTGCCATTAACTCTACCATTAAAGCACGAAAGCAGCCCACACAATATGTAAATATCTGAACGTGGCTATATTCCACTAAAATTTTATTTACCAAAACAAGCGCTGGGTCCACAGGTTGTAGTTTGTCAACCCCTGAATTAAATTCTGCAGCACAGCATGCTCCTCAGTAAAAGGGCTCCATGGTTAGTAAGTTGGGGAAATGTCAAAGTGCAATGAGTTTCCTGACTGCAGGACTTCTCAGAGCCTTTACTAAGTTAATGTGCAAGTGATGGATAATGTTTAAAGCATTGCCCAAAGTGATCTCACCACAGAATGCCTTTTTATAAAATGCCCATTAAAATCTCCCTAAGTCCCCAGAATCATAGTTTAGTAAATGGTATTTTGTTCCATCTGATTTTGGTTAGATTCTGACTTTCTTGCTTGCTTTAAATTATAAATGGATAACTGCTAACGATCTCTTTCTTCTTTAGAATAACAATAATTAACTAACCACTTGACCTGTGTTATTGTCATTCTCACAATAGGGTTATAAGTCCTGATATTCCCATTTTAAAGATGGGGACACTGAGGCTCAGTGAGGTTAATCAGGGTCCCACAGGCAGAAGATGGTGGAGCCGGAATTTGAACCTGTTTACTTTCAGAGTCTGTGCTCTTTCCATGACCCCACAGTGCCTCCAGAGAAAGATACTTTCTCGCTTGTCTTTCTTGCTTACATGCTCTAGAATCTTCTTGGTAACGACAGATATGGAGGTATGTGTTTTTAAAGCATAAAAAACACTAATCAATAGATAATACTAGTACTGCTAATGATTAGTATCTTGGCTGTGGGTTGTTCTGTTCCAGTGAAACCTACTGATGAAAAAAGGACCAACACCTTCAGAAACAGCTGCTGACAGAACACCTGCTGGGCTCACATCTTGGCTTCGCTGCTCACCAGCTGGGTGACTTTCCTGGGTGACTCTGACCTTTAGTTTCCTTATCTGTAAAATGGGAATAACAGCGGCACCTATCTCATAGTATGGTTCAGAGGGCCAAATGAAAAGATGCACATAAAGCACTTTGCACAGTGGAGACATAAACAGGAAGAAGACCTGAGAAATATTAGCTGTTGTTCTTATTGTTACGTCTTAAGTCAAAGGAGCTGGGTTTGGGTCTTGGCTCTGCCACTGACAAGCCTGGTGACCCCTGGCAGACTGTTTAGCTTCCCCGAGCCTCAGTTTTATCTGTAAAGTGGGTTTAGGAAAACTTGGCCATCCCCTCTCACAGGGTCACTATAAGGAGTTTTTAAGAGGTGGGAGGCATCAGTGAATGAGACAGACATGTGTCCACCCCTCGGAATTTATGGTCCAGAGGAAGAGAGAATAATCCAGACGGTGACAGCGCAGAGTGGTAGTAAGTGCTGGGACAGCGGGAGCCACAGGAAAGTAAATGAGGGAACTAACACTGCCTTAAGGGCACAAGGGGGAAGTGACATCTAAACTGAGTCCAGGAGAGCTACAGCATCAACGGTTCAAAGGGGGCTAACCGATTCCCAGCGATCCAAAGGGTCCTTACAGGCATTCTTTTTAAAAATCTAAAATAAATCTACACAGTTTCCACAATACAAAAATCTGGCCACGTATGAAGAAAAGTCTAAGTCTAATATAGCGCCTGCTATGACACATGCAATCGAATCCTCACAACACCCTTTGAGGTAATGTGATGTGTATCCCCCAAATTTCCTCCGTTCCTCACCCGGACTGTGAGTAGGATGAGATATCTCACCTGGATGATGTTACACTATGAAAAGGATTTTACACATGTAATTAAGGGTACTAATCAGTTGACTCTTAGTTCATCAAGAGGGAGATTATGGGGGGGCAATCTAATCACATGTGCCCTAGTTCATCAAAAGGGAAATTATGGGGGGGCGAAATCTAATCACATGTGCCCTTTAAAAGCAGAAGGGGAAGTCAGAGAGATGTGAAGCAGGACAGGGATCCCACACACTGTTTCTAGCTTGATGATGGAAGAGGCCACATTAAAAGGCCAGAGAGTGGTCTCTGGGAGCTGAGAATGAACCCCGGCCGACAGCCAGCATGTAAAGGGTCCTCGGTCCTCCAGCCGCACAGAACTGGATTCTGCCAACGGCCTGAATGAGCCTGGAAGTAGAATCTCCTCCAGAACCTCCAGATAGGAGCCAGCCTGGCCAACCCTTTGACTTTGACCTTGTGAGACCCTATCCAGAGAACAAGGGCAAGCCCACCTGGCTTCTGACCTACAGAACTGTGAACTAATCACGGGGTGTTCTTTAAGCCGCTGACTTGGTGGTAATTTGTTAGACAGCCGCTGAACACTCATACAGGCAGGCACCGTTATTATCTCATTTTATAGATGAGGAAATGAAAGCAAGCAGAGGTGAAGTAACTCGCAGGGTCACACAGCTGGTAAATGGCAAAGGGTTTCTCAAACAGAATTTGAACACAGGCTGTCTGGCTTTTAACCATTACGCTGCTTTCTATAGGTATGTGTCTGGAACAATCTCCAACATAGATGGTTAAATAAAAAAAAAACACAGCAAAGTAGGAGCTGTGTGTAGACTATTGCTATGTGAATGTATATAAGTGAGTAGGAAGAACATATACATGAATTTGCTTGTATAATATAGTTGACCTTTGAACAATGTGGGGGTTAGGGTCACTGAACCCCCCACACAGTTGAAAATCTGAGTCTAACTTTTGACCCCTCCCAAAAAAACCCTTAACTACTACTAGCCTACTATTGACCAGAAGCCTCACCGATAACATAAATAGTTAGTTGATTAATGCATATTTTGTATGTTATATGTATTATATACTGTATTCTTACAATAAAGTAAACTAGAGAAAATGTTATTAAGAAAATCATACGGAAAATACACAATATGTATCGAAAAAAAATCTACGTCTTAGTGGACCACACACAGTTCAAACCTGTGTCGTTCAGGGTCAACTATATATGTATACAATAGCTATGAAAAGATGCAGGCAGGATATTATCTCCTAGGAGAGGCAATGTGAGTCTGGGGGCAGGAAAGGCGAGGAGACTTTTCATCATATAGTTTTTGGTGTTTTGACTTCTGAACCCTATGACTGTATAACCTATTTAAACAATGAAGTATCCTCAAAAAATAAGGTGATGATAGAAAGTTAGGAGATAGAGCTGAATGGATGAAAGTACACTCTCAAAAGAGCCCAGAACTGTAGGTAAATTGGTCCATGGGTATATCAGCGCTGCCCTAACAAAGTACCACAAACAGGGCGGCTTAACCAACAGAAAGTTATTGTCGTATAGCTCTGGAAGCTGGGAGTCTTGAGATTGAGGTGTCGGCAGGGTTGGTTTCTTTGGAGGCCTCTCTCCTTGGATTGAAGATGGCTGTTCTCTCTTTGTGTCTTCCCTCTGTGTACATTTCCTCTTTTTATAAGGACACCAACCATATTAGATTAGGATCCACCTGAATGACTTCATTTGCACTTAACAACCTCTATATAGAATCTTTCTCCAAATACAGACCAGACACATTCTGAGGTTATAGGAGTTAGGACTTCAACATACGAATTTTGACAAGACACAATTCAGCCCATAACAATAGGGGAGCTGACCCAGGAACATAAAGCAAACACTGAAATGAATGCAGGTTTTCTTAACCTCGGCACTACTGATATTTGGGACTGGATTATTCTTGGTTTCGGGGAGCTGTCCTGTGTGTGGTAGGATGTTTAGCAGCATCCCCAACTTTGACACACTAAATACCACTATAGTAACCCCTCCCAATTGTGACAACCAAAAATGTCTCCAGAAATTGCCAAATGTCCTAGCTGGGACCACAGCTTTGACCCCTTCTAGCCCTGCTGTGCAAGGATTTGGGATAAGTGCAGCTGGCTCTTCGAGAAGTTCTGCCTTTATCCACAGAACGGTGTGCTGTAAGAACCACAGCTCAGACCTAGGAATCCCAGGCCTGCCCTGGTGTGGAGAGATGTCTGCTCGGGAGTGCTGGAGTGCTGGCGGGGAGAGGGGAATGCTTGATCTCCGGGAGGGAAGAAGACACAATCAATGGGAAACCACTATGAGAGCACAAGTGCTGGTTTCCGGGCCCAGAAAACAGGGATTTTAATGGCACAAAAAGCCTCATGAATCCTCTCGGCTCGCATGTCAGAGAAAACCACCTTTCTTACTTCTGTCTGCCCTCCCCACACCATACCCTGTACTTAGAGACAAACCACCGGGGCTGAGAGCTCAAGGAATCTTGCCCTACGTATTGAATCCCGTTGTCCAGGGCTTGGCTACGCAGGCTGAACTAGGAGTGAGTTATGATTTCGGGCGTGGGAAGGGCTTCTGCCCTCCTATTTTTATGGAAAAGACAGAAGGATGGTCAAATACTGTGTTCTTTGGAGAAAACAGTTCAGCTAAGCCTTTCCTTGTTTTGGATACTGCCTGGCCTTCTGTCTTCGGATAACCTTGAGAAGATAACAATGGGAGATGAGGAAGCTGACGGCTCCAAAGAGTGAGGTCCCTTTTCCAAGGTGACACAGGTTATAAGTTCAGGAGCCAGGATTGGAATCCAGTTTTGCTGACTCAAGTGGGGTGTTCTTTCTGTTCTTGTAGGGCTGGCTCCATTCACCAGTGACCCACCAGAAAGTTCTTAGAGAAGTGCCTGCTGTGTGTTTCCCCATCTGAGAAATGGGCAGAATGGCAGCTGCCTGCTACCCACACTACTGGGAGGGTGAATCAACCCTGTCCTAAGAATGTTCTAGAATGGTGCTGTCCAATGGAACATTCCACAATGATGGAAATGTTCTATATCTGTGCTGCCCAACACGGTAGCCACGAGCCATGGGTGGCTATCAAGCATTTGAAACGTGGCTGGTGTAACAGAAGAGCTGAATTTTAAATTTCACTAATTTACATTTTAATAGCCCCAGGTGGCTTGTGGCTACCCTAGTGAACAGCGCGGCTTTAGAACCCTGGTCCAGGAGTATTTCATTTTAACCAAGGAGCAATGTGGACAAATCCACTTTTTAATGATTACTGCCATTTATAGTAAGAGTCGGAGTGCACGTGTATGTTCTGGGGACAAGGGATTTGCTTTTTTTCACTAGGCGTGGGTTAGGTTAATTTAAAAACAAGTTTCATTCGCAGAGGATAACGTGAGAGGATGAAGGTTAGGATGGCAGCTTACTCATTTTTGTATCCTCAGGGTCTAGGTCCCGAAGAACGTCAGTGGGATTGGTGAGAGAAAGGAGACCAAGCAGAGCCCTACAGGGTGGGGCAGCGGCGGGCCTGGTTTCAAGCCCCTAATCAGTAATTAACATGGGGCTCTTCATTCAGCCCATAATGTCTATTGCGTGTTTCCAGGGAGTCAAGACAGACCTAGCGGTCCTTGTTCTCAGGAGTCCCCATTCTAGGAGTGGGACACAGACAAGAAACAGAAAACAATCTGATCATTTCAGACACTGGTACATGTTCGGAAAGAAAGAAAATGGCAGTGTGATGGTAATGCAGGTAAGACACGACCATTTTCCACAGGGAGGTGACAGGGTCTCAGAAGAAGTGACATTGGCATGAGACTTGAATGACGGAAAGGAGACAGCCACGGGAACGTAGGGAAAACTTCCCCAGACAGAGGCAACAGTCAGTGCAAAGGGCCTGAGAAGCAAGGTGCTGGATGCTCCGGGAGGACCGCAAGGCCACCCGCGGCGGGTCCAGAGTGAGCAAGGGACAGAGTCATGGGTGATGAGGTCAGAGAAGTGGGTAGAAGCCAGATCAGGCAGCGCCAAGATGTATGCGTTATATAAGTTATCAGGATTTATAATGACAAGTGGCCGCGCTAGACACCGGCCAGCGTGATGGTTTGGGACTGAGGTGGAAGCTCAGGGGTCATGAGATCGTTACTCTCATCTCCATCTTGGCCGGCCCATGGGCCTGGCTCTCCTGGGCGGCCCAGGTGTGAGAGGGTTCCCGACAGGCCTTTGGAGTCGGAAGGCATGTGGGAATTGGTGGCTCGCTCAGCCTCACACATCAGGGACCGTGGGGCCATCAAGCAAACCCAAATACCAGAAGCCCTTCCAGTATAATGATTATAACATTAAAAACCAGCCCACCCTCTCAGTGGATGGCATGGAGGCGCAGCAAGCGGCATCTGTGCTGTGAGCCATTAGGGCTCCCTGACAGATGTGCTCTTCTCCCCCGCACCCCCCAGCTGCAAATGAAGACCCGTCCTTTTCTTCTGCCCAGACAAGGATTGATGAGAATTCCGAAGAGCACTCAGACAGGCAAGGAAAGGCTGTGAACCTTTTCCAAGCCTGCAATTTATCTTGAGAAGACTATTCACATCCCTTTTTACAGGCTGGATTATGCTCTGACCTGGCACATTAATCTCGCCGAATAAAATAATAATCATCAGAAAAAGGGAGCTGGACAGTTGCCAGGGACACATTAATAACTGTCGCCCACACCTTGGCAGGGCAGGGAAGGGGTGCCGGGTTCCATCCCCGCCCCCTTGCCCCCAGCAGTGCCCATTTGAAGGAGAAGGAAGTGAGGTAGCTATAGCCTGAACTTGGGGATGTTTTATATGGATGGTGTATGGGGACCCTGCTCCTCACTCAACTCGGCAGATTTGACCAAATGAATCCAGGGAAGCTGGATGGGAGGGAGTGTGGTCTACTAGCTCAGCGCAGGGCTTCTGGACTTGGACTGCCTGCGTTCACATCCTCACGCAGCCTTTTACAAGCTGGGTGGCCTTGGGCCACTAACTGATCACTGCATTTGGGATAAAAACAGCACCTGCCAGGAATGTCCAACGATGTAGCTGCCGTGGTAAGCAATTGGGTGGTTCCTCAAAAAGTACGACATAGAATGACCATAGGACCCAGCAATTCCACTCTTAGGTATTTACCCAGAAAAACTCTGCTCAAACGGATACAATGTTTCCCCGAAAATGAGACCTAGTCGGACGTCCCTAATGCATCTTTTGGAGCAAAAATTCATAGAAGACCCGGTCTTATATCTTATATAATAGTAAAATAAGACCGGGTCTTCTATGAATTTTTGCTCCAAAAGATGCATTAGCACCGATGGTCCGGCCAGGTCTCATTTTCGGGGAAATACGGTACTTGTCCACGAACGGTCACAGCAGTAACATTCACAACAGCCAAAACGTGGAAACCACCCACACGTCGATCAGGAGATGAATGGGTAAACAAATGGTGGTCTAGCCACATAATGGAATATTATTCAGCCACAGAAAGCGATGACACATGCTACAATGTGGATGAACCTTGAAAACATTATGCTGAGGGAAGGAAGTCGGACACAAAAGACCACATACTGTGTGATTCCACTTATATGAAACGTCCAGAATCGGTAAATCCAGAGACAGAAAGCAGATGAGTGGTTCCCAGGAGTTGGGGGCAGGGGGAGTGACAGCTAATGGGTAAAGGGTTTCCTTTTGGGGTGATGAAAATGTCTTGGGACTAGACAGAGGTGACGGTGACACAACACTGTCAATGTGCTGGATGCCACTGGTCAATCTGATTACCAGGGAAGTTTATGTGAATGTCACCTCAATAATAATAATAAAAAACCAACCCACAAAACAGTAGCAGGTGCTTTGTAAGACACAGGGCAGAAGGAAATGAGAGCAGTTCTGGCTCATACTAAGGGCTGACTCTACAGTAGCTGCTCTTATGCTTCCAGTGTTGTTACTATAAGGTTTGCCATCTTTGGCAAGTTATTTAACTCAGTCTCTGCTCTGTGAAAAGAGGCATCAACGTACCTACCCTCTCAGGACTGTTAAGATTAAGTAAGACGATGTCTTCAGGAGACTAAACTCCATGAGTACATGGATTTGTGTTCACTTGTTCACATATGTATTCTCAGTGCCCAGAACAGTGCCTGGCACACAGCTGGTGCTCAGCAAATATTTCTTGAGCAAATGGCATTGCTTAACACACTGCCGGGCTCCTGGTAATTACTCAGTAATGTTTAGCCATATTTATAAGTTTGGCTGCCAGAACTCTTTGAGGCTCCCTACCTGGTCCTTTCTAGCACAGAGAAGTGAGTACTACTTTGCCTGTGGATTTGTGTTTTCATGACAGAGGTATTTGAACACCTACCAAATACAAGAGGTATGAGCTAAGCTGAGAATGAAATCTAAGCTCTCACTGCTACTACAAGAGGAGGTGGTGAGAGTTAGTATAACTGACTAGACTATCGACACATCCACTCCATCCATCCATCCATCCATCCATCCATCCATCCATCCACCCATCCATCCAAATATCCATCTATCCAAATATCCATCCATCCATCCATCCATCCAATCGCTTGCCTACCCATCTATTTACATATCCACCAACCTTCCCATCCAGCCACCCAATTCATCCATCTACCTATATATACATTCACCTATCCATTCCCCACCCCCCAAACATATATACATACATACAATGAACACTTCTGAGTACATATCAGCTACTAGTGATCCATCAACAAACAAGCTAGATGTGTTTATTTCCCGCTGCCACAGAAGTTAAAATCAAGCAGATAAGAGAGACAACTAAACAAGCAATTACTGTCAGGGTGGTGAGTGCTGGAACAGGGGGAGTCCAGGGTGGTGTGAGTCCTCAGGAGGGCCATGAACCCTAGCCTGAGGGGGCAGGGAAGGTTAAGAGGCTGTGATCTGCAGAAGCAGCAGGAGTTAGTTAAGCCCGCGTAAGGGAAAGGGTCTCTAAGGCAGAAGGCTCAGCAGGTGTTGAGGGCAGGAGACAGAGCAACACACAGCCCTCTCCGGATGCTGTGTGAGTTAGTTACTCAGTATCTCAGCGCCTCGGTTTTCTCATCTGGAAAATGGGATAAGAACATCTACCACATCTCCGATTGGGACTAGTTAAAGCATATAAAGAAATAAAAGAAATAGGGTCTGACTGAAGAGCAGAGTGAGGGGTGGGCAGAAGAAAGGGAACAGAAAGAGTAAGGATGCCAGGTAGGTGGGTGGGACCAGTGGTGAAGAGCAGCGGAGCCTCACCTGCCTCCTCTCCAGGCAATGACCAACCCCTCCCTCCATCCACACACATTAAGTCTTTTTATCTTTGCAGCATCTCAAAGAGGGTTTGGTTAACATCTCGGGAAGAGACATGTTCAGAGATGTTAAGTGACTCTCCCAGGGCCCCGTGGCTAGGAAGTGGCAGGGTGCACAATGGCGCAGGAGCGTCAGCATCTGGTCCATTCAGTGCCTGGCAGATGATCTCTTCAAGTGGCCATGGCCTTGGGAGTTGGAAGACTTGTATTCTGATTCTGTAACTGACCAGTTGGGTGTTTCCTGAACGAATGATCTTCACCCTCTTTCAGCCTCAGTATAATAAGTGAAATAATGGCCACCCAAAGGCACCAGGTCCTAATGCCTGGAACCTGTGAATGTGACGTCATCTGGAAGAAGGGTCTTTGAAGATAGGCGTAAGTGAAGGCTCTTGGCGGGGAGAGTATACTGGATTGTGCAGGTAGACCCTAAATGCGACACATGTGTCCTTATAAAAGACAGGTAGGGGGAGATTCACACACAGAAGAGAAGGCTACGTGACCACAGAAGCAGAGGTTGGAATGATGGAGCCACAACCTAAGGGACATGAGCAGCCACCATGAGCTGGAATAGGAAAGGACAGCTCCTCCCCTAATATCCAGAGGGAGTGCTGTCCGGCCGACACCTTAATTTCGGCCCAGTGACACTGATTTTGGACTTCTGGCCTCTAGAAGTGTAAGAACAAATCAGGCATGGGGGTAATTTGTTACAGTAGCCACAGGGAAGGAATACTCAGCGGTTCATCTAGAAAGAGGGGATAATAAATCGTCACAGTGTCACAGAGGTGTTGCGAGCCTTACGTGAGTCAGGACATAGGAAAGCACCTAGCAAGAACCAGAACGTACCAGGTGATAGTAGCCATTAAACTGCCTACCTGGATTCCTTATCTTTCTCTCATACCCACTTTGAGGTGAAGCGCTGGCCTGGAATAAGAGCCCTGTGACTCTGAGAAGCCACCTGCCCTCTCCACCTTCCATCTCCTCACCCCTCAATGACAGAAACAGTACGTACCTGAGGAAAGGAAGGGAGCTGTGATCACCTCAGCCCGGAAGGGGTGATGGAAGGACGTACTTACTGGACCTTCACAGAAGGCTGTCTGCAGAAGGCCCCCCATAATGGAAACTGTGTGTTCAGACTTATGGTACTTCCCACCTCCGTGAAAGGAGATGGTGGTAACGATAGTACCCACCGCGTGGGGCGGTTGTGCGGATTCAATGAGTAAATGTGTGTAAAGCACCTGGAACAATGATGACCTGTGGTAACCCAGCTGGGAGGAAAGAAACCAGGTGTGGCCGCTAGAAGAGTAACCCGTACCCCCAAAGGTGTGCAGTTCTAATCCTCCAAAGCTGTGAATGTGTTAGCTTCCATGGCAAAAGGAACTTTGCAGAGGTGAGTAAGGATCTGGAGATGGGGAGATTCCCCTGGATTCTCTGGGTGGGTTCAATGTAATCCCAAGGGTCCTCCTAAGACAGACGTGGGTGAGAGTCAGAGGAGATGTGGCAACAAAAGCAGAGGTCAGGGAGAGAAAGGAGAGGGGGACCCAACCTGCTGTTGACAACTCTGAGGATGGAGGCAGGAACCCCTGCCGACGCCTAGAATTTACCCCGGTGAAACCCATTTTGGAATTTTGACCTCCAGAGAGCTATAAGAATAAATTTCTGTTGCTGTAAGCCACTAATGTGGTTTTAATATGGCACTTTGTTACAGCTGCCACAGGAGACTAAGACATCAGGGAAATAAATACCTCTGCCTCTCTCTCCTTTCAGGCCTCCCAATGGCCGAACCCACTTGGAAGCCAGGGGCCACTCAAGCCTGTTGATATAGTTTACCCAGGTCAGCTTCTTGGACTGACAGCAGGTTGAGAAAGGTGGAGAGTGTATCTGGAGGAGCAGAAGGAAGGCATCCAGCAAAATTATCATCCCCGTTTTACAGATAAGGGGACTGATGCACAGAGAGGCTAAGTGACTTATCCAAGGTCACACAGCTAATTGGAAGCGCTAGTAGTCATGAATACACTTAGAAGTATTGCAAATCATTCACCAAGTGCTTACTATGTGCTGGGCAAGGGGCAAAGCACTTTCTATTTCTCACCAGCAACAGTTCTTACGAGGTTCATCCTTAGGAGGAACAAGCTATTATCGTCCTGAGTTGACAGGTGAGGAAACCAAGAGTTCAGGTAGGTTTTGTTATCTGCCTAAATTCACACTGCTAGGAAGGGGTAGAGCTGGGACCCGAATGTCAACATGTCCAACGTTGCAGGCCACGGGCATAACCATTAGGCCATGCTGCTTCCCAGGGTCAAGTCCCCAGTGCCTACCTGGTACGTGGCATGAGCTCAAATGGTAATGGTTATTATGGTCTCGGGAAGGGCAAGTGGGGGGCATCTCAGGACTTTTTTAGACCTGTTTCCCTCTTGAACTTCTTCTCTGTGTCTCTCCTTTTTTTTTTTTTTTTGTATTGATGCTATTTTAGATTTCCTGGCACCGTGTCTGAGCACCAGAGCTGTGTCTTCATCTAAGTAAACTTCAACAGCCTAGGATTTTGGCTCCATCAGATAGATGACATGGTGGGGGAAGTGACGGTGAGGCATATGGGGACCACACCAGACTCAGATTACCCTGGTGTGAAATACTAAGAAATATACAGATTGGTCTCTGTTCTCCTTCTACCCGGGTTCCTGACATGGAGCTCAAGAAGACTTAGGAGAATCAGAAGAGCTAGGAGAATCTTTTGTTCTACCATGTAGTCCTTGATCCCAGGTCCTGACACAGAGCTCCTAAGACCTTTGCAATTTCCTGAGTGATGGGGGCATCTGACAACAAACTCTTAACTCTCTTGGAATTTCCTAGAGTGTCTTTTGTTCAAATGAGGTGACCCTAGGTGGACTCCTGGGTGGGGGCTGGTCATCAGAAAGACCAAGCCATAAATAGAAGCTTGGGACTTTTCAGTCCCACCTTTCTCATTCCTGAGAGGGGACAGGGGCTAGAATGAAGTTAATAACTGATCATGCTCACATGATGAAGCCACCATAAAAATCCCAACAGGACGGGGTTCAGAGAGCTTCTGAGCTGGTGAACACATCTCCATGCTGGGAGGATGGTGCACCCCAACTCCACGGGGACAGAAGCTCTTGTGCTCAGGACCCTTCTAAACCTTGCCCTATGTACCTCTTCAGCTGGCTGTTCATCTGTATCCTTTATCACATCCTTTATTAATGATAATAATTATATTATTTAATAAACATACAATAAATTATAGGAAGTACTATTATATGAAGATGGAGGAACCGACCTCCAGAACCGTGAGATAAATTTATGTTGCTTTAAGCCACTAACATGAAGTATATAATAAAAACATATTTAATAAAAATTATATATTAAATAATTACATATTTAATGAATAATTGAAAAATAGTCATGAACAAACTGGTAAATGTAAGTACGTGTTTTTCTGAGTTCTGTGATCTGTTCTAGCAAATGACTGAACCATGGATAGGGTCATGGCCTGATTTATAACCGGTCAGTTAGAAGCACGGTGACAAGCACAGGTGACAACCTGGACTTGTGATTGGCATCTGAAATGTGGAGGGGGCAGGACAGAGCCCTTAATCTGTGGAAGCTGATGCTATCTCTAGGTAGATGGTGGCAGAACCGAGGTCAATTGTAGGACACCCAGCTGGTGTCAGAGAATTGCATGATGGATGGAAAACCCACATATCCGGTGTCAGAAGTATTGAGTGTGTGAGTAAAGAAGAAACACAGGAGTGTGTTTTTCCTATATGCCTGGCCAGTGGGTTTGGTCAGTTGTCACGCAAGATGGACGGCCAATGTGCTCTTCTGACAACCAATGCCTGGAACAAATTCTGAGCTTTCTGAAGTTGAAAAGGTGGCAGTTTTTGCAGCATGGAAAGCAGGAGTCTCCAGAGATTGTTTTGTCCATCTGCCTCTGTCCAGAGTCCCTGCTTTGCGTCTTCTTGCAGGGGCACTGGCAACAATTATATCCTAAAGGTGATGCTTTATCCCGGCCTTACTCAGCCCTCTGAATTATAGTGGTTATCCCTCCCAAGATCTCTTCGACCCCACATCCACCTGCAGGCCTTTCCCTATATTACATTGCAAAATACCATTGCCATCACTCCCCTTCCTATGTCCACATCAGACATCACTAATCAATCACAGAGTTCTTTCCTTCTGAGGCTCAGTACCCTTTACAAAATATGCTCCAAAGCCACAAAGAGTCAAAACCTGGAAGAGCCATTCTACCCTGGGAGAAGCAGGACCCAGGGCTTGTCAACATGTTTTGTCCCTTCTCAGGTGAAATTTAGATGAAAGTTGCATCAAGGGCAGCTTTGAACAATGGAACAGGAAATACACTTGGAGTAGAGGTGTGGAAGGCATGTGGTAACAACAAAGAACCATGCTCAGCTTCAAGGAATTATAAGAGGTAGGTGCTAGGATCTACTGGCTCAGGCTGTGTTCATTTGATATGCTGACATTAGCTTTGCCCACATTCATCCTTTTCTCCTCCACATGGCACCCTGAATCCCCTGCATGATCAGCGTGATTGAGGTTACTTGGTGGCTACGGGCAGCACCTACCTTGGACTTGACGGCCAGGACAATCTTGGGCAGGGCCACGATGAGGCACTTGAGGGCGATGGTGATGTACTTCAGCACAAAGTCTGCGATCCCTACAATCCACAGCAGGTCGAAGAAGTCTAGAGTCTCCAGGTTGGGCTTTAGAAATATGAGGCTGTGGGGAGGATTCAGAGTCAGGATGCTCACTTAGGATCACTTCTACCCAGTCTGGGAGCCTTGTAAATACCACCTATAGAAAGACGTCTGTGTCCTGTTCCTAAATCTGCTAACTTCCTGTGTGACCTCAGGTGGGTATCTTAACCTCTCTGAGCCTTAGTCCCCCTGAGGGTTAACAGATGAGACTGGCCTGGAGTAGCATTAGTTAAGGTCCTCTCCAGTTTTATGGGTCCACAATAGTTTTCACAAGAGGAAGCAGAAGGAAGAAAAGCAGTCCAACATTGTGAAGGAGGGAGGGAGAGAAGGAGAAAAGAGGAAAACCGATGTGCCACTGTGCTAAGCTCTTGACTCTGTGTCTCACTGTCCTGCACAATGAGCATTGCTTCTCTCCCCACTTTATAAGAGATACTGATGCTTGGAGAGGTGAGGTTAAGTAGCCCAAGGTCACAGATAATGGGCATTTCGACAGACGAACTTGAATCCAGGCTTCTTCATTTATTGGACTCCGGGCAAATAATGTTTTCTCTATAAGCCTCAGTGTTTTCACTAATAAAATGGGAATCATTCCCTTCCTCAGAGTGTCATTGGCGGGATTTGATGAGATGATTGACATCCCTGTATAAGACTACAGCCTCTGCCAGGTAGCCATGACAATAATAACAGCAACTCTATGAGGCAGGTACTATTATCTACCCCATTTTACAGATGAGGCACAGAAAGGTTAAAGTAATGCGCACAAGGTCCTGCAAATATTAATCCTTACTCTCAGTCCTTACACGACAGCAGTGCTACTTGGAGTGGGTAAACTCATTTTACCCAACTGTAACCAGGTAAGTTAACCTCGCGCTTGACTTCTGTACTTACCTCACTGGAGACAGACACATGCTGTTCTCAAACTGGCACCTGTCCATGGACCACACTTTGAGGGGCATTGCTCACCACCTCTGAGGCAGATGGTGTTGTTTGTAATAATACAAATAGTAGCTAAAGGCTCTTGGCTCTTTACATCACACTTGCCCTGCTCTACACACTTTATATGTTTTCCTTCATTTTGTCTTCCCAAAGCCTCTATGAAGGAGGTGCTGTGATTATCCCGTTTGGAGCTGGGGAAACGGAGGTGCTAAGAGGTGGTGTCGCCTGCCCACAGCATTATCAGCTAGAATGTGGAGCTAGGACTGGCACCAGCACCCACCCTGTGCTGCTCCCCTCACTTCTTTCCCACTGGATTCGAGGCTCTGAGCGAAGGCCAGATTGAGTCCTACGGTATCTGTCCTCTCTAAAGCGGGGAACAGTGCACACAACCCAGAGTGGATGCTTTCTGGATGCTTCCAACATACTCCGCTGGGCTGGTGGAACACAGCGCAAACCAAGGCCTCCTTATTACAGAATCCTAGGAATGAACTGGTCTATTTTTTTACTTTTATTTTTCAAAACCTATTTCTATGTATAATAAATACCTTTATAAGGAGCTAGAGTAGGGCAAAATCAACGAAAACCATCGATTTGGGCAATCTCTCCTAATCCCTCAGCTCCTTACATCCTAGCCCTCTCCGTAGAATTTTTCGCATCCCACTTTGAGTGGCCATTCATGTTATAATATGGGAGGGGCTGGCAGCCCCCAGCTCCCTGCTCTTGTCCTTGCCTGGGGGAAACGCAGGCTGGCTGGCTGACTTCCACGCTCTGCTTCTCTATCATGCTTCTGGGATTGCAATAAAATGAAGATCTGCCTTCCACTTCCCATTTTCTTTCAGAAACATAAGTCGGTGTGAAATTCACCTATCTGGGCTGTAGTTCACTGTCTTAGCGTTTTTTCTGTTTTGCACTTAGTGTTTTTTCCTGGGCATTTGGAGGAGGGGCAGTGCAAAAGTGTTTTTCCACCTAACGTACACTGTGAACTCGAATCAACTGATATATTTTATTGTCGGTTTTGCTCCTTATTAGGTACCACCACCCACAGGAATAGTAATTCATCATAAAAGAATAATATTAATTATGATATGACGATGATATGTCAAATGTTTCGTGGTTTACGCAGTACTTTTCATGTATTATAACATTTGGCCTCCCTAATAATTAGCCTGTTCAGGTGGGTAAGGCAAGAATTAACTGGGTCCCAATTTCACAAATGAGGAAATGAGTGGGGTCTCTGAGGGGTTCCATTATTTGCCACAGGGCACAAAGCTGGTCAGTGGCAGGACTTATTCTCTGACATTGGTCATCAGACTTCAAATCCTAGGAAGACTCCAATTGGCTGTGAAGGGCTACTTACTGGGACTAAGACTTATTAGGAAGGGCTTCAGTAAGCCTCAGTTTCCTCACCTGTGAAATGGGGACAGCAGCACCCTGCTGGGTCACTGAGAGGACAAAATAAAATAATGGCTATTGCTAGCACAAACACACTCTCGAGTTGACATCCATTAGGAAGAGGGCTCAGCTTCATTGCTTTTCTCCCTAAAGCACTCTCTCTCTTTCTGCGTTGCCAGTTTGACTCAGCCCTGGTTTGATGGGGGCACAGAAGGCTGAGCCTGACACTGTGATCATGGCCAGAGAATGACATGAGCTGGAAATTCATCCAAGGTTCTGGGAAACTCCACCTCCCAGAGCCTTCCCCAGGACCTTGATATTCTGGGCCAGACAACTAATGCAGTGTGTGAGGAGATGGGAGTTGATGTCTTGGCACTAACTCCCCAACTGCCCTTCTAGGGTGGCCCCAGAAAGTGGAGAAACTGCTCATTTGTCACAGTCCATGTGTAAAACAGAGGTACATGATCTGAAAGCTTGGCTTGAGTTTCTACCCCATCCATCCTGGAGGCCCTCACTGGCCAGCCCTCCCCGACCAGTCACTATGTGGCTACTAGAAGATGTAAAATGAACTATGTGGCTCGTCTTATTATTTCTAGCAGGAGAGTTCTGCTCTGGGCCTGTGTGTACAGAACAACAGGGTGGAACTTGAAAGTTACAATGTGATATAACGCGGCTGCATTGTTCTCAAGTGGAGGGGTTGTGTGTCCCAAGCCCAACAATGCCCCGCCACCACCACTTTCCCACTGGGGGTCAGACTCCCCTGCTTACCTGTTGTACAGCTGCTGGGAACTGAACGTATAGAGTACATAGAGGGTGTTGCCTGCCAGAAAGGCCAAGATCCACAAGATAACCAGCACCGACCTCTTCTCCTGGAGATAAAGCAAGAGATCTGTGGGGATGCGGCAATGCTAAAAGTGCACATGGCAGAATATTCCAGAATGCTTTCTGACATGTGGCAACTTTTCCTTTTCTCAAAGGTTTGGAGGGAGCAGGGCTAATGGTGAAAGGGGTGTTGGCATCTTCCTAGTCCACTGGAACCCAAGGGTGGTTATAGAGAAGGTGACAGAAATGTGGAAACCTGCTTGGAGAACTACCGGGAAAGGCAGGAAAGCCACAGTCGTTAGCAGCACAGATTTTGGATCTGGAAGCCTGAGTTCAAATCCTTGGTCGGCTACTCGGGGACTGTCCAACGCTGGGCAAGTTACTTAAACTTTTTTCATTTCCCTTTCCTCATCTGTAAAATGGGTATACAGTGTCTCTCTCTGATAAAGCTGTGAGAATTAATGTGCATGAAATGCTCAGAACACTGTCTGACACGTAGTAAATGTTAGTTCTCATTTACTATTAGGAAGCAGAGAGAAGTTAAGCAACTGTTGCTCAAGAGCACATGTTTTAAGCCTCAGTGCCCTCATTTAAAAATGGGGGTTTTGTTAAATATTAAGTAAAATTCATGAATGTCAACATTCAGTCTGGCGCAGGCTCACATTTTGTGCTTGCTAAATGGTGGGACCTAGTATTCAGACTTTACAACCCAGCAGACGATTCACATCTATACAAGCTAGAAACTTCTGCTCTCAATTTTTCTAGCATGGTCCTCCGGCCTACTGCTCTGGACCCGACCGTTCATTGTGGGTCCACATTTCTAAGATTAAATTCAAACTTATATACTTGGCCGTCAAAACCCTTCACAACCCGGCTCCATTTCTTTCTCCAGCCTCATTTCTGTTTAGTCCCCAGGAAGACAAGCTGGAAAACGTTCTCGGTTTGCTGTTTCCCAGCAGCTTCTCGGCCTGAGAACAATCCCAGGAAATTTCTGGAGGTGGCGCCGGGCAGGGCGCGTCCCCGCCTATGTGCCCTGGGAGACATACACAGACCCTCGTGGTGATGCTGATTTTCAAAAGCTTGTCTCTTCCTGGACCAGGGCGGCTGCATTGCTGGAATAGGATGAGGTCATAACTTTCCCAGTGTAACCTTCCCTGCGGTTTCGGTAAATGCTCCACTGTCTTCAGACATAGCTCAGTGCCCTACACACCCTTACGACGCGTATTTTCGCAGAGTAGACAAAATAAATGCATCTCCATCCAGCCATTATTCCAGGAGTGGTCAAGGTTAACGACCCGAGAAACCACCTCCAACCAACCAACTGCTCTTATCAATGTGATTAACCCACTCGGCAGCTCTTTTTACCCCAATAAATAATGGATTCCCGTTTAACCCACTGTAGACTCAAAGCAAAGGGGGAAGAGAAAGAAGGACTTAGCAATGCCCTCAGAAGCCAGACCCTCAAGGACAAAGGGGGAGTTCCCTAGTAGTAAGTTGAGATTCCTAAACTTACTGAGGGTCACGCAGACTTTCCTCCACAGGAAATGAGTACAGACAGGCAAAACATTACCCATGTCTTCATAAGGTTCAGGACCCGTAGAAGCCTGTCCACAGATACAGGCGTCCTAAAATTCAAGTCAAGGCACCATTTGGATGTTACTGCATTTGAGAGACAGCCGGCCCCCAAAGCCTCCCTTTATGGTCTTGATCAACCTGCTGTTCTAATAGCAGAAGAAAGAGGTTTGCATGAAGATGAGACTAAGGGTCAGGAAGAACCTCTGGCTCCATGTCCAACTCTGGACCTCAATGGGCGCGTGTGTCAGGTGGAGACTGAGTCGTCCTCCATACCTCATGCAGGCCCATGTGCTTTTGAAAAGCAAACGACGCCAAAGAAGGATCAGAGAGGATAGGATGGTGGCTGTTATGGGATCACACGCACCGCACAAAGTATAGGCTTGTTGAAATAAGCTCAATTAAATGTTTCTACCGTGTTTCCCCGAAAATAAGACCTAGCCGGACCATCAGCTCTAATACATCTTTTGGAGGAAAAATTAATATAAGACCTGGTCTTATTTTAATATAAGACAGTCTTATATTATAATATAATGTAATGTGTATTATAATATACATTATATAATATAATGTAACATAATGTAATACCAGGTCTTACGTAACACTGGGTCTTATATTAATTTTTACTCCAAAAGATGCAGTAGAGCTGATGGCCCAGCTAGGTCTTATTTTCGGGGAAACACGGTACGTGCCAGGCACTGTGCTAAACACCTTGTCTGCACTATCTCATTTAATCCTCTCTATCGGTGTATGAAGTTGGTGTGAATCGTTCCTTTTCTAGAGGTGGCACCTGAGCTGAGCTCACCGAGATAACCTGTCTAAGAGGCGTAGGTGGGTGGACGAGCTGGGATTTGAACTTGGAGTGAGCACAGCCCGTGGGCTCAATGCCTGGGTTCATATCCTGATGCCACCATTTGCACCAGCTGTGTGACCTCAGGCAAGAAACTCAGAGTCTCTGAGCTGCTGTTTCCTATTGGGAAAATGCGATAAGAATGACTCTGTCTCCCTCTCAGGTTGCTGGGACAAACGTGCGTGATGAACTGTGCAAATGGGCCCAGCACTGTGCTGGGCATGGTTAGTGCCCTGCTATTAGAAGGTACCCAGCAGTTTCAGGGGGATGGCCTTAACCATGAGGGTAGGTTGGAAGTGAGCTAACTGGTTGAGTACCAGGAGGGTAAAGGGACTGGGCTGCGACTTGTGAGGGAAATACTGCTGGTGGAAGGGCCTGGGAGAGGATGGTATATCTGGGGATCTGCCCAGGGGTGGCAGACGTAAGAATGGCCTCCCAAAGATGTCTTGTCCTAATCACTGCAACCTGTGAATATGTTAGGTCACGTGGCAAAGGGAATTACTATTGCTCTCAGCTGACCTTGAGATGGGGAGAGACTCGTGGATCATCCAGGTGGACCCAATGTCATTCCAAGAGTCCCTAAAAGTGGAAGGGCCAGTTTGCCCAGTGGTTAGAGCGCAGTGCACATAATACCAAGGTCGCCGGTTCGATTCTCACGTGGGCCAGTGAGCTGCGCCCTTCACAACTAGATTGAAAACAAGTCTCCACAACTAGATTGAAGACGACTTGACATGGGGCTGATGGCTCCTGGAAAAACACAATGTTGCCCAATATTCCCTAATAAAAATTAAAAAAAAAAAAAGTGAAAGAGGGAGGCAGAAGAGGAGAGTCAGAGGGAGATGTGACTCAGGAAGGATGGTTACAGAGGTGCAACACTATTGGCTCAAAGAGGAGGATAGGGCCAGAAGCCAAAGAACGTGGGTGACCTTTAGAACTGGGAAAAGGTGAGGAAACAGATTCTCCTCTAAACCCTCCAGAAGGAACGTGTTCTTGTTGACACCTTGAGCTCAGCCTAGAGAGATCCACTTCAGACTTCTGTTCGACCCGTCTACAAGATAAAACATTGATGTTTCAAGCCACTAAGCTTGTGGTCATTTGTTACAGTAGCCATAGGAGACCAGTTGGCTGGGTGACTCACCTTCAGAGAGACCTGTTCTCGGAGCGTTGAGTTGGCGTAGGCAAAGGTGCTGGCCATCCCGATGCACACGGCAATGCCTGCAGGACACAGAAGGGCCCAGCTCCACCAAGCAGACTCATTAGGTCCCGGCCCTGGCTTACTAGGGGCTGGGAGCAACATTAAAAAGGCACATCCCTGGTCCCCTTGGAGTTTACAGGCTAACCACAGAGGAGAGAGAAAATCTCATTTCGGGGGGATTTGGGTTGCCACGTAAATCACGGGAATCCCTGAACCACTCTGAGTATAGGCCTCTGAGGTAGGGATGGAACTGACGCCATCGCGGGGTATTTTATAGAACTGGGTTAAAAGCATGGGCTGTGCAGTCTGGTAAGACCTGGGTTCAAATCACGCTTCTGCCACCTCCTCTCTGTGTGAGCTTAGGCTAGTCACCGCACCTCTCTGAGCCCCATTTTCCTCATCTATAAAATGGACAGAATAATAACAGTTCTTACACCATGGAAGGATAATGCTTATAAAGCATAATCTCTAGCAGTTAGTAAATGGCACCTATTATTATTTCTACTTTCAAAAAGAATTTGAGGTGTGTTTCTTTGCAATAAAAGCATGCATAGACAAAGACCAGACGATCCATAAGGAATGAAAGTTTAACGTCAGAGGGGGATAAAAGTCCTACTGGCAGGAAAACATGACCCTGGCAGAAGGGGGAACAGAACTGAATTTCATCCCACAATTCATCCCATTGGCCCTGTTTGCTGAGTTACAATCTTGGAATTCTCCCTTGATAGGGGTTTTCAAATCCCACCTTTCGTAACCTGTGGGCAGGCCTCTGCTTTCACACGATGTGCACGGCTTGTCATGCTCGGAGTTCACTTTTACGTTTTTATTAGCACGTGTACTCCGGTTGTTTCTCCGGATCTACTTTGTCAAAAATGCATTTCTTCACTGGAAATGTGTAAGATAAAATCTAGTCAACCCCCTACCATCCTTTGTCCTATTTTCCTCTTTGATAAGAAAAACAAATAAACCTGCCAACTGAAAAAGAAAATGACCATCCTTGAGAATAAAATGTTGAGTTTCCTGGAATTCAGGGTAAAGGGGAACACGCCGGCTTCCCTTTCTAGGAATAGAAAAGGAGGGGCTGCCATGGTAGCACCCCAACAAGGAAAGTGGGGAGATGTGAGTCAGCTAGAGCTCACCAGAAAGGGGCAAACACGATAAGAAGGATGGCCTCGTCTCCTCTAGATATTGTCTTATGGGACGTTGTAGGCCATGAGACAATTCCTGCCATACTTCCTCCTACAGGACTAAAACGACAGCCTAAAACTCTGCAGGGCACAGCACCATCTTGATCTAATAACAGTAAGTAATAATCCTAACAATGGCCCCGAGACTATTTATTGAACATTAAATGTACGTCAAGTTCTAGGCCAAGCACTTTATGAATTGTTATCTTACTTCCTAATAATACTAACAATAGGTAGTATTTATTGAGCACCTACTCTGTGCCTGGTTCAGTGTTAAGTATTTTGCATGTATTATAATGAATATAATGAAAACAATTGACACTTGCATAGCACTGTCTTAAGTGGTTTACACATATTAATTCATTTAACCTCACTGCAATCTCATGAAGTATGTCCTATTATAACCCTCATTATAATCCTCATTTTATGGGTGACGGGCCTGAGGCACAGAGAGGTTAAATAACGTACCCAGCATCACACAGCTAGGAAGGGGCTGAGGCTGGGTTCAGACCCAAGTCGTGTGAACTCTTAGTTATTACACTCCACTTCTTCACACCAACCAACCAGCTGAGGCAACTTTTATCACCACCTGCACTGGACAGATGAGGAAACCGAGGCTCAGAGATGGTGAGTGACTTGCCCGAGGTCACACAGCTAATCTGTCAGAATTTGAACCCAGGTCTGATGCAGAATCCCATACTCTTGAGCACTTTGCACTATGAGGGTCTCTGCTGCCTTTCCCTGGCACTTGGGATGGAGAGCACCCCTATCTCGCAGTTGAAGCCCTCATGACTCCCGGACTCACCGAGCTTATGCTGGAAGCACAGTTTGGCCAGGAGGATCAGGATGAAGGGCAGCCCTTTCTGGAGCCAGCAGACCACAGCCTTCAGCTCGGACAGGGCAGGGGCGGGAGTGCTGGGCTGTTCGTCACTCCCCTCGTCTGAGTGAGCACGGTGGTCCCCACCCACATGCTGCAGCAGCGAACTTCCCCGGTGGCCGCTGTGGTGGAAGTGGTGGTGGGGCTGGCGGTGGTGGTAGGCGCCCCCCTCGCCCCGCCCCCCGCCTTCCTCCCTGGACGCGGGCATCTGGATGAACACGTCCCCGCCGCCGGCCGAGGCCCCCAGCACCAGGCTGGATGGGAATGGGGGAGTGGGAAGGCTGCCTGTTGGGAGGCCGGAAAGGCTGGAGAAGAGCGCTGGCGGGGAGGCCACTTCTGCCTTCAGACTCTCAAAGACGCCCCCTTCATCCACGCTTGCCTCGGAGCTGAGTGCTTGGCTGCGGTTTCTGGGCCAGAAGGGAAGAGAAAGCCCCACCAAGTCAGCAGAGAGAAGGACAGTCATCCAGGGGAGGATGGGGGACAAATAACAGTGTCAGTGTCATAAGTTGACTTGTTTCCCACCCCCCAAACTCCTAGGTTGAAGCTCTAACTCCCAGGACCTCAGAGTATAACTGTATTTGGAGTCAGGGTCTTTGCAGAGGTGACTAAGTTAAAATAAGGTCCTTAAGGCGGCCCTCATCCAATAGGACTGGTGTCGTAATAAGAAGAAATCGGGACATAGACAGACACAGAGACAGGACCATTTGAAGACAGGGAGAGCTGGCCATCTACAAGCCAAGGAGAAGGGCTGCAGAAGAAACCGACCCTGCCGACACTTTGATCTTGGACTTCCAGCCTCCAGAACTGTGAGAAAATACATTTCTGTTGTTTAAGGCCCCCAAGTCTGTGATACCTTGTCACTGCAGGCCTAGCAAACTCATACAAACGATAACAGCAACAGGGTAATAATCTTTATTGAAAATTTACTATGTACCAGTTTTCTAAGTGCTTTCCTTTAACTCCTTAAACCCTCCTATGAATTCTGTGAAGTACAAATAATACCGCCATGTGACCGATGAAGAAACAAACAGACACCAAGAGAGCAACTTGTCCAGAGTTGCACAGCTGGTAAGGGATGGAGCCAGGGGTACACAGTCCCAGGCAGACTAACTCTAGAGCCCACTTTCTTGACTGCTGTACTTTAATGAAAAGGAAGCAGAGTTCTATGGTTCTAGAATAACCTCAGGAACCCAAGAGCCCCCTGGCTCAGTAATGTTCAAGTTCAACGATTTCCGAGTCCCCAGAAAGGTCCAGCCTTGGTCACAGCTGGCATGTGGAGGGCAGCAGACAGTAATGGGAAGATTTAATAGAGAAGCCACATTTGAACCCCAGTTCTATCTTTCCTAGGGGCCTGAACAACCCTGGATTGTTTTTTCTCTCCTGAAAAATGGGCCTCAACATTATTCGTGCATAGAATTCCTGTGGGATCAAATTCAGAATACCCTTTTCAATGGACCAGCGTTCAATAACTGGGAACTATTACCTCTAGTCCCTAGGGAAAGAGCTCCAGGGCCGACCGCCTTTTCTAGTTCCAAGTGGGGACCTCTTGTATGGGAATCAGGCAAAGGATTCCGTGGCCTTTACCAGAAGGAGCACAGAGCCCAGAGGTAACCCCTGCGGTTAGCCCAGAACTGGGTGCACTTTCCCACAAACACCCTGCCCCAGAATTCTGGATGCCATCTCTCTCCTCTTGGGTTTGTCCTCTCTTCAAAAGGAATCAGGACGTGGAAACTCAGTCTACACAACACATACAAGTGGGGCTGATTTGCTCTATGCACATGTGTCGGGGGAGGAGCAAAGAGCCTTTCACCCTGAAACAGGGCCCCCAAGACACCTCCATAGAGCCCTAAGGCACTCCAAATATATCATGACCTTACTGAAAGCCCGAGCTGAGTTCCACTCATCCTCTGGACCCCACAACCCAGGGTACACAGTAGGTGTTTAATAAAACATATGCTGGCTCTCATCCAGGCACAAAATGATAGCAGGAGGGGAACTATACATAGGTTTCACACTTGACCCTGTATGATTTATTCTCTACTCAGAGACCAGGGTGCATTTTAAGAAACATACATTCGATTATTTCACTAAAAGGGCTTCCCATTCTAAACTTCCTCCCACAGTTTCAGATAAACCCTATAGATAGGGAGTAATAGCATTCCCATTTTACAGATAGAGAAACTGAGGCTCAGAGAGATGAACCTGTCAGATACCCTGGATTATCTGGCCCCAAACTTAAAGAGGTGTGTCCCTCTCTAACTATCCAAGGGCTTTTACTGTAGTGCCTTTGCACAGGCTGTCCCCTTCTCCAGATGTTACCTCTACCCTGTCCCAACTTGGTACCTATGCTCATCACTCAGATTTCAACTAAAATCTCTCTTGCTTGGTGGCGCCTGTCCTACCCCCAGACAGTGACAGTCTCCTAGCTCCTAGTTGTCACTGCATGCTAACCTCACCTGCATGGGATTGATCACGTCATCCTTTTACTGCTTACCTGCGACTCTCAACCCTGGCTGCACATTAGAATCAGGAGAACTTTCGAAAAATATAGGTGACCGGGACCCAGTGTCGAGCATCTGAATCAAAATCTTTGGGGGTGAGCTCTGGCATCTCTGCCTTTAGAGCCCCAGGTGATTCTAATGTATAGTCAGCACTGAGGACAGCAGTTTAGATTGGGCCCTATGCCATGAAGTCAAAGACCACGATTGTTTGCCCCCATTATGTCTCTCCAACCCAGCACAATGCATGTGCCATACGGCACATGTTCAAGAAATACTGTTTGAAAGAATGAATGAATGAGCATACTAAAGGCTCTGAGAAGGCCTGCAATTGAAAAAAGTAATTTTGTTTAAACCTAGTGTTTCCCAAACTTATTTCACCATGGACTTCTTTTTAGCTTTGGAAAACCTATTAATGCTGTGAAACCCAGCAAGGGACATGCTGGTCTGGAAATATCTCTGGGTTCACAAAGTTGCCCCAGGGGGTAAGTTATCATAAATCTGGTGCAAGGAGGGAAGTTGAAGATGGCTACCCCACTCTCCTACCACATGGCTCATCCCTGTTCCCTCTAAAACCCCAGGAAATGTGTGGTCCTACTCCCTTGGGTTTGGGATAATAATAAAGGTAATATTAATAATGACAACAACAACTGACACCATGGCTATGATCCCCAAGGGGCCTCGAGCTTTTTCTGCGCTTTATGAAGCTGAGCTAAGAAAGAAGGAGTCCTGGTAGGTGCCCACAGTGGCCCCCACGGGGCCCTGAAAAGCCTTCCTGGCTCCCTTAAGCTGGCCAGCACTCTGAGTTCACTGGGCTCAGGGGGCCTCCAGTATAACCAGGGAGGGGCCCACCAAGGGGCTTTTCATAGCTGGCCTGCCTTCCCTGGGCCCTGGTACACAGCAGAGATTTCAGACTAAGTGGGAAAGAATATTCCTTGGGGAGGCAGAGGCTGTGCTTCCAACTTAATCACTTAAGGGCTAGAGAGGGAGGCAGCCCGGGAGAGGAGCGGATCTGCCCAGACAGGAGGCAGCCAAAATGTACTGGCTCAAAGCACAGACTCTTGGGGGCAAATGGACTGGGGTCCGAATCTCAGCCCTGCCGCTTCCTGGCTGTGTGACGTTAAGTAGTTTACTTCCCCTCTCGGAGCCTCAGTTTCCTCATCTGTAAAAATGGTGGTTAAAAATAGTCCTGACTTCATCAGTGACAGAGAGTAAATACACAATACACGATGGCCTGTATTTTTCTGTCCCCAAAGATCTCGTGGTTCACTTGAAAGCAGACAGCAATTCTGACTTCAGAGGTTAGAAAGGCTCTAACAGGTGTGCTTATTACTTGGATGCTTTATTTGTGCATTTTCACACTCAGTCACTCCTTCATAAGCAACCTGAGTTTCAGTAACTGCCATTTATGGGTGGGGAAACTGAGGACTAGGCATGAAGTCACTCCAAAGGTGGGAAGTGGCTGAGCTGGGATTTGGCCAAGGGCTGTCTGATTTAAGGCCAGAGCTCTGCCCTGCAGAACAGGCAGGCTTGATGCAAAACTCAGTCCCAATGTGGGACTGGTGGGTACTCTGATTTTGCAGCCAATCTCAGAGTTGCAGGGGAACTGGAATGGGATGTGAGGGAGGAAAAGCTTGGCTGCCAGCATGGTGGGGTTGGGGGGGGGAGGGCCTGGGGCTGGGAGATTGTCACAGCCTGAGAACGTGTCCCATGGCGTGTTCTCTCTTGGGCTTACCTAGAGAAATTCTAGGTAATTCATCAGTGTTTTAACTGTGTTTTCTTAGATTCTCTATTTGGCTATTTGGCATCCAACTAATTATAGGGCCAAACTAATAGCCAAAGTTGTTTATATCTCCCTTTCAATCCAGAGCCCATATCCCCAACCACTTCTTGGTCTAATGCTCACACATCCAGCCAATATTTCTCCTGTCCCAAATCACCCAGGACCAGGTACCAGACAACCTGCGACTACCCTATAGCCCAGCGCCCGCGGTAGTTTGTTACTCCAACTACACAATGCTAAGCTGTTTCCCCCGCTCTGCCTTGATCTGTGCAGAAAACACAATAAAAGCAGTGGCTCATGCTTTCACTTTGTTCCTCCTTTCTGCCTCCTGACAGACCCTGGCACTTCCCAATGTGGCCCTACGTGGTGTGACATGCCCCCTTCTCTCGGGCAATGTAAGTAATAAGGATCTTCTTTCAATGGCATTAGCCTCTCCATGTTGTTACTTAGTCACCTCCATACATTAAAATCCTGTGGGTACCATCACTGAGACAATGAGTCAAGTGGACCACCTATCACACAGGCTTTGAGAATTACCGTAAGCGCAATAGCCAGCTGTTATGTATTGAGTAGTATATGCCATCACTGGGTAAAGCAGTTTCCAATCGCATCTCCTTTGCTCCTCTATCAAGTACCCTGAGAAGCAGCTATTCAATCCAGTTTTGGGTTGCCCCTGCCCACCCAAAGCCCAGAGTCCCCAGATGGAAGGAAACCAGGAGATGCTTACCTTTCAGGTGGAATGTTATCCGTGTTACTGCTGTGGCGTCTCTGCATTTTCCTTAAGACCTGAAAGCCAACACACGGCATGAGCCAGAGTCTCCCAACATTTTGCCTATCAGATTACCACGGCACCCATAAATAAGGACTACTCTTATCTCATATCCCTAGAGCTCTCTGACATTTTCCAAACCCTGTTTCCGTCCATTATGCCATTCAACATTCAATCCCACCGAGGAAAGTGTTATCACCCCATTTCACAGATGAGGATCTTGAGACCCAGAGGTGGAAGACGTCCTCATGGGATACGAGAAGGCAGTGAACTGTGCAGCAAAGTGGTGATGGATGAGGTGAAGTGAGCCGCGACTGGCGGCAGGAGACACGGATTCTGGACTGATGTTACCCTGAACTTGCTGTGCAACTGTGGACAAATCAGTAACCTCTCTGTTGCCTCAGATGCCTCATCTGTTAAATGGGAGGGGGCGGAGTGGCCAAACCCAAAGCTTCTTTCCAGCCCCCACAATGAATAAAGTGGTAATGAAGATGTGAGTTCTCATGGAGACACGTCACCTTGTTCACTGTAAGGAGCCACATGGACTTCAGAACTCCATGTTGACGACACCGGAGGTAGGCATTCAGGGCTCCTGATGGCGATGTGACCACTGGATTCCAGAAGAAGCCGCTTCCCCCTGCTCTTCCTCTGCAGAGGGATGCACGGGTCAGGGGAGTTCACGAGAGACTCCAAACCCTGGATGGAACAGAAGACTCACATGAATAGTCCATGAGATACCTTGAACCTGAGAAGAAGTAAGTCTTGGGGCATCATGGGTAGCTGTGAGCACATGATTCTGTCTGGTTAGCCTCTCAACGATCTCTTCTTAGGACTCCTGAGGATGGTCATGATCTCAATATATTTTGTCCTAATGTCAAACTACCGTGTTTCCCCCAAAATAAGATGCATTAGGGCTTTTGTTCAGGGGATGTCCTGCTGAAAAATCATGCTATCGCTTATTTTCCGGTTAGGTCTTATTTTCGGGGAAACACAGAATTAATGAGTCGCTATTGGGGAATACAGAACATATGTGTTAGACCCACAGTGGCTTTCCATTGCAATCAGAATAAAACCCAATCTCCGTTCACCACCTACAGGTTCTACCTGATGTAACTCACCTGTTTCCCACTTCATTTTCCTCCACTCTCCCTTTAAGCATTCCCCTCCAGCCACACTACCTTTCTGTTCCTTAAACATGCCAGTTGTGCCTACCTCAGGGCCTTTGAACTTGCTGTTCCTTCCCTCTGGAATGCTTGTCCTTCTGGCTAGCTCCTTCAGGTCAAATGTCACCTCCTCCCAGAGGTCTTCTCTCACCCTCCTGACCCACCATAACATTGCCCTGTTTTACCTTCATCATAGCAATTTCTGACTTACATGTTTGCTTATTTATTTATGATGCATTCCCCCACTAGAAGATAAGTGCCACAAAAGCAGGGAGCCTGTCTGACTGGTTTGCCCCGGTACCTCAGCATCTAGAACACTGACTAGCACAGAGCAGCACTCAACAAGTATTTACTCAATGAGCACAACATCTATGGGTCTCTCAGTTACCTTTTGCTACACCCCTTACTCCCTCCCAGCCCTTTCACCCTAAAGAAGAAATAAAGGTTGTAGACTTTCCATGAATAGGTTTAGTCTTGAATATTTTTTTGTATGGGGACAAAATATGCTATCTGATTCTTTTAGTGCAAGGCGCCATAATTGACCGTTGAGTGACTTCCTAATCCTGACCAGCCTTCTTCCGGGGTCAGCATTGGTGTTACTAGGGCCACTGATTAAGGAGAAAACCCACTAGCTAAGCCTCCTTTTACTTTTGTAAAATCAGCTAAGGAATGGGTCAGCAGCACCATCTTTATATATGAAGAAAAGCTCATTATGTAAACATTCCTCAAGAACTTGTAATGTCCCCTTAATGTCTTCCTCACAACGATCCTCCATCACCTGAAAATACTTGGGGAAAATAAAAGTCTCCCAAAGCTTCCATCCACAAATTTGACACAACGTCTTAAATGAAATGCCCAAGATTCTACTTTCAGAGGTTGGCTTTCAAAGGGTCTCCAGATATTCTGTTGGAAACAGGCCGTAAAAAAATTATTCCAATATTAAATTCTAGAACAAATTGTTGCACCTGGGATGCATCTGAATGCCTGACTGAACCCCTTTTGACCCTCTGCTTCATGCATCGTACTACATCCCTATGAAAAATCACACTAAGACTTTTCAATGCATGCTTTGTTTTAAGTTGAGCCCCGGGGCCGTTACATGACTGCACCGAAACGCATGCAGAGGAGCATCTCCTGCATCATTTGCATTGGAAGGAGACAAGTGCACTTTGGATAAAACGCCGCCATCGTTTTTAATTCCTGCAGCCAACGTTCAGCGCAAAACGCCCTAGATACTGCAAGAGTAGGAGACTAAACAGACCATCCCGGGGGGGCGGGGGGGGGGTTAAAAATAGCGTTCTTTTTACTTGCCCGGACAATTCAGCAATCACAGCAGCATCATTCACGTCCATCCAAGCCAATCGCTCGCGCAGCCCGGGGAGCACGTGACTACCGAGTGCTTCCGGTCTCTGCTGGGATTCTTTCTGCCGCTGACCCGACCAGCGCTAAGATCGGGACACGGCTACTCCCACCGCACGCACATGATTGCCCGCCCCTTTCCCGGGCTTCAGCCAATAGGAATCCGTCTCTTCGCAGGGACCAATGGTAATGAAGCCGAGCGAGGTCGGCTGGTGACGTAAGGGGAGTGGAGGCGGGACGTAGAGCGTAGTCACCAGGGGCGGCGTGGGTTGGCTTTTGGTAGCTGGCTGGGCTGAGGGCCGCGGGGCCGGCGCCCGGCGTGAGAGATGGGGCTGCCGGCTGTGTAGGGGCCATGCCGCCCGGGCCCCGGGCCTGTCCCGCTCCGCGCCCCGGCCGCCGCGCCCCGCGTCCGCGCCGGCATGGTGAACCTGGCGGCCATGGTGTGGCGCCGGCTTCTGCGGAAGAGGTGGGTGCTCGCCCTGGTCTTCGGGCTCTCGCTCGTCTACTTCCTCACCAGCACCTTGAAGCAGGTCAGTGGCCGCCCGCCCTCCCGCGTTTGCTCCGGGCGCCTCGGGCACCTCTCCCGGCCTCCCGGCTTCCCCCCGCGGTGGAGGAGTTGCCTCTGCAGCCGCGCTGCCCGTGTGTCCGGAGATGTGGGCATTCCTGTCCTGGGACTGCGGACGGGCGGAGGGACCTGCCCGTTTCGTTGGTTCCTGGGGAGGAAGACGCTCGTAGGCCCGGGGCCGAGCTGGGATGGAACCCAGTGCTGTGGGCCCTTGCTCCGCGGTGGTTATCACCCGACGGCCCCTACCTGCTTGCTGCCCGCCGGGTCCCGTGCCAAGAGGGGGCGTGCATTTCTCACTTCATCCTCGCTGCCGTCGTGGGAGGGGGCGTCCTGGTTAGAGCAGGGAAAGCGAGATCGAGAGGCCGAGGTGGTCGGGCCCGTCAGCGACCGAGCTGCGAGGCCAACGTTGGCCCATCTGGCCTGGGCCTTAATTCGGGGGCTCCGTGGTCCCCCTGAGAGACTCATCAGGAGCCACGAAGTGCCCTTTCTGTGCGTAACTTGGTTGGCTGGAATTTTCTTTTCACCCCCTTAGTTTTTCTTCTACGTGAGAACTTGAGAGAAAAGACAGGGTGGTTTGGTGGGAAACGTTACCCAACGCAGTAGTACCGTCCCGCTGGAGCGTTTGAGTTTTTAGAGGGAAGACCATCCGGAGGGTGTACCTTGGACAACCCTGGTGTGTGCTGTCGTCCTATGTAGCTATTGAAGGCTCCCCTTTTCCGTCTCTAGGGTCAGATTTGTACAGAAACGACATCATTGAATAGAAAATAAACTACACGGTCACCCTAGTTTTAGTGGTTGGCAGGGGAGCTGTGAAAAGGGAAGATAGCGCAGGCTGAGTGTTGGAAGCTTCTTTTATTAACCGGACGGGTGGCTGACGTTCATGTGAACCCAGCGCTTCCAGGACTTGTGTTTTCTGCCACCGCGCAGACGACTGCTCATGGGCACATGTTGTGCCTTCTCTGTCTGGCGGACTTCTGAATGTTGTAAGTGCGCCAGGACTCAGACGTCCGCCGTCCTCCCGAATGTTGTAAGTGCGCCAGGACTCAGACGTCCGCCGTCCTCCCAGCCTGATCAGGTGATCTCGGGCATCATTGTTTAAATACCAGCTGTATGGTCTTGGGATCCCAATTCATAGCTCCAGCCTAGACCAGTCCAGAAACCCCCAAATGCTTCTATCTGCTGCCTCCACAGTGTATCCTGAATCTGTTCACGTCTCCTAGTGGGCACTGCTGCCACCCTCAGCCCAGCTGTCTTCGTCTCCTGCCTGGACCGCTGCAGTACCCACCAACAGGTCTATGCTTTCTTCTTTGTCCTACAGTCAATTCTCTACCCCCACAGTAGGGTGATGATCTTTAAAAAATCTGTCACAGCGCTCCCTCATGTATAATTCTGTTTTGGGTTCTTACTGCACTGGGATACACCCCAGCCTCTGTTCCACGATTATGGTGAATCTTTTATGTCACTTCAGGTCAGGCTGGCTGTTACTGCCTCAGGCCAGACTGGGTGACACAATCTATATGACTTCAGTGCCTTGCCCAGAGACCTGCTTTATTTTCTTTGTGGTAGGAACTGAACGTTTCTTGGTCATTTACTTGTTTATCTGTCTCCTCTCACTCTCCCTTCTAGAATGTAATTTTCTTGAGAACAGAAGATGGTGTTGTTTATAGGATCCCAGCCCCTAGAATTCTGCCAGGCACTTCATGGGTACTCAAATATTGGACCAAATGCGTGAGTCTTTTCATTGGGATGACTTTTTCCTTTCTTAGTCTGGCACGCTCCTAATTTTTCATGTCTTGAATCAGACGCTGTCTTCTCTGTGACCTTCTCTACAACCACCTTTTCAGTGTTCAGTGCACTGTGTTCATTTTTTTTTCTTACAGTGTGTCTTTTTTAAAAACCTGTGATTTATGACCCTAATTGAGGTGTATTTTTTCGAGGGTGGGAGCTGATGATTGTGATTTCCCTAAAACTGTTGGCAAAATTTTTGTTTTGCACATTTCTGCAGGTCTGATTCCCCCACGGCCTAAGAAACACTAAGAAACACTTTAGCTATAACTTCCTTATCCCTGCCAGTCAGCGACCACTAGTCAACCTTCTGTCTCTATCGATTTGCCTATTTTGGACATTTCATATGAGTGGAACTTTACAATATATGGTCTTCTGTGTCTGGCTCCTGTCAGTTCGAGACCAATGCTTTCAAGGTTCATCCATGTTATAGTATGTGTTAGTACTTCATTTTTATGTCCAAATAATATTCCATTGTATGCATCTACCACATTTGGCTTTCCCGTTCATCAGTCGACGGACACCTGGGTTGTTTCCACCATTTGACTATTATGAAGAATGCTAACTACCAAGAACATTGGTGTACAAAGTTTTGTTTGGAAGTACGCTTTCAGTTCTCTTGGGTTTGGCCCTAGGAGTGGAATTGGTGGGTCATATGGTGACTCTTTCACTTTTTGAGAAACTGCCCGACTATTTTCTGAAGTAGTTACACCATTTGCAGTGAACTTTTCAGAGGCTATGCTTGTTACGTTTGATGTAGTATCAAAGAAGATTATCCATAATTATCTGGAAAAACCCTTAAAATATTCCCATTTCCCACTACACATCTGTGTCAGGTAGATTTTCTTCATGTGCTTCAATCCGAACAGCATACTGCAGAGGGAGATAAGAGAATCCAGCTGTCTTCCATGAAGCCAGACATTTAAAAGATTTGCAGAAATGGGAAAACCGTTTCCTCTTCTCATTAAATTTCTTTTTTTTTTTGTTTTGAAAACTATTTTCACACACATACACACAAACTGTTGAATAGGTTCATTGTTTGTTAAATGAATAATTTATCAAAAACAAATATTTTAAGAATTTATGTCTTAATTTCCAATATGATAAATGTCAAAAGCCATAATTCTCATAAACCCACATTTTGGGGTCCTCAATAACTTTTAAGAGTGTAAAAGCTCCTTGGGACCAAAAACTTGGAATGCATTCTGGCTGATGCGCTCCCGCGGGCATCTGAGTGTGCTGCTTGTGCTTTGCTGCTTTGGTTATCTGCTCAGGAGCCAGGCGACTTGAGGCGAGTTTGCTCCATGTTGCCTGTCCTCAGGTTCCTCATCTGTACAATGTGTGGCTCATGGGGGTGGGGAGGGAATTTGGGTTACTTGAGGCCACCGGAAACTTCCGCACTCCCTGTGACCCTGAGCTCTGCTTCACTGCGAAGAAGGCATGGAGCAGATGCTGGGATTTTTGCTTAGAGAATAGTTGATTATCCTCTACTGCTTTGAATTCCCCCGCTTTTTCGGTTTTCGTGTTAATTAATGCTTTGGGGGATAGTTGAAATTGTAGAAATGGGAGTGCAGGAGAAATTAGGGACAGTGGTGGGGATGCCATTGGCGGAGAGGATTGGGAACGGTGAGAGGTGCCAAGTGACTTGGGCACATTTCTTTAATAAATGTTTAGTGAACACCAGCCGTGTGGTAGGCACAGCCTGCTGGGTGATGGAGATGGGGGTGGCGGTGCAAAGCAGAGGAGGTCTTCCTCTTCAAGCACCTATACTCTGCTGGAGGGGAAGGGGCAGAAGTGGCAAATAAGCAAAGTTACTTCATTTAATGATTTAGAATATTTGAAGAAAACGAAACAAGATGGCGTGATAGAGCAGCCAGGAGGGCCTAACTCTGGGGCATATGAGCTGAGATTACAGAAATCCCAGTCTTGGAGTCAGAAGAGTCCTTAGAGGTGAATAAATGTTCAGGTGTGCAGTTCCTGACCGCCTCATGGCTATTTGCATAACCCCTTGAAAATATATTAACGTCTTCAGCTGTAAAGTAATGAAGTACGTAAATTGGTGCCAAGTTAGATACTGTTTAAAGTGGAATAAATCATAAGAGAAAGTTGCTAATCTGTTTTTTTGTTTTTCACTGATCACCAAGGTACATATATTTTTCAGAAAGTTTGTAAAGTACTACACAGGGTAGAGGAGGAAACCAATTACCCGTAATCTCACCAACCAGAGGGATTCACTGATGATATTTGGGCAACAGTTTTCTTCCTTCATTTTTCATGTTTTTAAAATATAATTGGGGCATACTATTTCTTCACTTTATATATATATATATATATATATATATATATATATATATATATCTGTATCTATTTGCTTATCTATATATATATCTATATATACAGTTCCCCCATCTTTTAGAGCTTTTTATAAGTAAACTTTTTATAACTAAAATTTTCCATGATCAAGTTGCATTTAGCCATTCCCCCAATGTTAGACACGTTGGATGACCTCTGGCCTTTATCCCTTTTTTTCCTGTTGTTTTTTCCTTCTTTTTTGGAGAACCATAAGCAAATCTTTTAATGACAATGCCTTCTGTTTAAATGCTTTACTACTTAAATGGGACATTTATTTCATTTGGTCCTTATGATAACCCCTGAAAAATAGGACAGTTAATATACCTTTTAAAATCAGATTAACATACATTAGTAATAAAACATTTCTGTAGCTCCTTATGAATTTATGAAGCAAGTTCTCATGTTTGTTTGAGCTCCTTTTGTTCCTGCCCCTTTCTTTGGACCCCAGCGTAACCTGTGTGGACATGTGTAGATAACGCTTTATCGACTGCTCTGGAGGTTCTTGGAGAATAGAGACCCTGACTACCTTTGTCTCTCTTTCCTTGATGCCTTGTAAGATCTTGATATCTTTGAATGAATGAATCTTGAATGAAAAAAACATATATGTACATATGTATGAAGATTCTTAAAATTGAGACAACGTAATAGGGTAAGTGGAACCGTGGGAAAGGTCTGAAATGGCCCATCCACTGAAGGAATCCTGTCAGTGCCCCTTCCACCACACCCACTACACACAAGTGAACATGTGCTAATTCGTTACATTTGCCACTTACACAGTCTCCTGTACAGTTTCTTTTGATTGGACAACTCTTATTCAGTCCTTTTGGCAAAGTCTTGAATATTCATGTCTGAAAACAAGTTCTAGTGCTGGGAGAATTGCCTTCCTGTTTACCAGGAATGTGATTATGTGGAAGAGGTCCTTCTGGGATACACTTGCCCATGAACTCTTGTTTTTTTCCCCCAGGAAGAATAACAAGATAGTTCAGAGTAATGTTAAGAGCACTTTTAACCTTGTTGTGAGATTCAGTGTACTGCACTTTGACCAGCCTCTTAACAGTCTTTATGGCCATTAATTTATCTAGGGTAGCATTTGACGATGGGTTTAGTTTGCACATGGCTTGATTACGCAGCTAACTGATAGGTCCCAGCAGAGCAGAGGAGTATGAATTTGCAGGTAGTTAAGCAGTATGCACCTAAGTGATTTGCCCCATGTTCCCAAGGCTTCTGCACTTAGCTCTTCTTACACCAACCGAGGAATACAGATGTTTTTGTGTAACCCATCCTATTCCTGCCAGTTCTTTCCTTTAAGAGAAACAAAAAAGGAGCAGAACAGAAATGAAAGCCACCTTGAAGGACTGCTTTACACTAGTAATTAAAGACCAAAATCCAGTCCTGGTGTGGTGGTTGTAAAATTGTAAGCACTGTTATATAAATGTTGGTAATATTACAAATGGGACGTGTAACTTTGGGAAGTTATTTGGCACTATTTAGCACTGACTGCTTTTAATAACTACTGCAACAAAGTATTCAAGAGCATAAACAAATTCTATATTTTTATTGCAGTGCTATCTATGATTGAAAATCAAACAAACCTGGGACGGGCTAAATGTTGATCTGTAGAGGATGTGTTTACTAAATTATGGCACACCAGCGTGATGGATTATTATATGGCCCTGAAAATGTGATTCTCAAGATGATGTAGGTACTTGAATGGTTTATCATCCAATTAGTGTCAAGAAGTGCTGAATGCAAAGCATCCTCATTTGTTAGTGCAAATGCCAGGGTCCAAGGCTAGAAGTTAATAGGCGAAAATAGGTACAGCTTCACTTACGTGATGGGATTGTGGACAATTTTTGTCTCTAACGTTGGTAATCAGTTTTTTTTTTAATTTTTAATTTTGGAATAATTATAGATTTACAGAAAAGTTTCAAGGAGAGTACAGAGTTCCCACAGATGCCTGACTTAGTGTTTCCTATTGTTAATGATAATTGTAATCATGTTTTTAACAATGTTTTTATTATTTTATTTTAAATTAAAAAGGAAAATATTCCAAATAGGATTTTTTTACAAAAGCTGTTAATCACTTATGGTGTTTCCATGTTAGTAGTCTGTAATATAGCTTTCTGTGCCTTTATCTCACCTCTTATAAACCTGTTTGTGTATGTTATTATAATTGTCATAATACAGTAAGATAATGTGCACATTATTTTGTAGTTGCTTTTTCACTTAATGTACCATGGACATCCTGTAGTCTACAACCCTGTCTATATTAAAATCATCTGTGTGCTTTTAAAAAGACTGATGCCCAGGTCCCATCTACAGAGATTTTTACTCAGTCTGGAATTGGGCTCAGGAATCAGAATTTGTTTTAAGGTTCCCTACATAAACTAACGTGCAAGTCAGGTTTAAGAACTGCCGTAGATAAATACATTATCAGTTATAGCCAGGTTTTTGGGGTATTTTTTGGTAATAGCCATAGCTGTCATAATAGCCACCTATATACCAGTGTTTATGCAATCATTTCTCTGTTGTTGGGTTTCCAGTTTTTTTTTTCCTATCACATAAGCAGTGCTATTTAAAATAAACCCAGGTGATCCTTTCCCGTCGGTACTTTCTATCGGATGGGCCTCAAAAATGTGTTTGTGGGGCCAAATTATGTGTGGATATGTTTATTTTAAATAGTAACAACTCTTCCCAGTTCTTTCCTAAAGAAACCTTAGTAACTATAAAGACCCTTTCCGTTATTTTAAAGTATTCAACCTTTGCCATCAAACTTGCAAGTTTAGTCCCTTTTGCTCAGTGACACATGACAGATCATTTTTTAAATTAATGTTTAAATTAAATTTATTGAGGTAACATTGGTTACTAAGATTCTTAATGTTGAAAGCCACAGAATTCTATTAAAATGGTGAAATGTTTAACGTATATAAAAAGTCTTTGGGGGGAGTTTTTTGTAATTCCCCCCCTCCAACTACAACAGTAGGTTGAAGAATTCAGAAGGTGGCTGGCTGTCTCATGCTTGGCTTGTTTTCTTGCACTTGGGCCCTTCCTCCTTAGTTTACTTAATAGTGCAGATATGGGAAAGGCAATTATAGAGCCTCATCCATAGCTTGGAGGCTAGCAGGAAAGGTCCAAACTCTTGCCTCTAGAGCAGCTGGCTCTTCACTTTGCATGTCTAGGTAAAGGGCTGGCTGGCAAGGGTGTCTTTTGTTAAAAGGATTATACACTCAGTATTTTTTTATAGAAGAAATTTGCAAGTTGACATGCTTCTTCTTTCCCCCAAAATCAACCTCCTAATTCTGGATTCCCGTACATTTAAGTACTCATAACTGCAAATGAAAGTGTATTGTGCTCTAGACGCGTCCGGGTATTGTCTGAAATGACAATTGTAAAATTTCTTTGAAGTTTCTTCTTCTCTTTTACATTCTATTCCACAATGTATTTGTTTTAATATCAAAAACTATTTTAAATGACTTGTCATCAGAAAGAAAAAGTTCAAAACCTTTTTCCTCCACATTTTTTCACAAAATTAACACTTTTATACACCTTTTTACTCATGTAATCCAGGGGCCTTGGTGTACGTACTCCAGTTTTGAAGCATAGCTCTACTTTATTACTTTTCCCTACAGGTTTGTTCTGCATTTGATTTTGTGACTTTGGCTCAGCCTTTGCTTTTATTTACCAGGGGAGTGCAGATTTCCAGTATGCAAGTTCCTTTACATTGTTTCTGTCCTGCTGCTGTAGTGTCTATGAAAAATTGGTAGAAAAGCAAGAAACGGTACTTGAACCTTCTCATTTATGGTCTCTTTGTAGGAGGAGAGGGCAGTGAGAGATCGGAATCTCCTCCAGGTTCAAGAGCGTGAACAGCCCATTCTCTGGAAAGTGCAGTTTAACTTGGGCAATAGCAGTCGGCCCAGCAACCAGTGCCGGAACTCCATTCAAGGGAAGCTCCTCATCACGGACGAACTAGGTGAGGCAAGGCGGCTGGCTTCCTTCTTCTCCTGCACTGGGGACGCACTCCGGTGTGACCATTCCTAGGGGTTTTTAGGAGCGATTTTATACAAGGCCTTTTCCCTTCTTGCTCGTTTTCAACATTTCTCCTATCTTTATCTTGCATACCTTACTCATCATTCGAGGTTCCACTCAACATGAGAGAAGCTTGGTTTGATAGTTCTAACATCGAAGTTCCTTGTGCCTGTAGCTTACAGGTTTAGGATTTTATCATGAGTCAGCCCCTAGGCTACTCCTGCCAATCTCTTCGCAGCCCCAGTATTTTCAGATCTTGCTAATCTTTTCTTCTCATCTTGGTGAACTCTATAAGATAAGAGCTCACTTTTCCTCCTTGGTGACCTGAAGAAGACCCCACACATATAATGTTGGCACTTAGGAAATGTACTTGTTGACTGACTGACTGATTGACTGACTGGATAATATCAAAAGAATTACAAACACATTCAAAATATGTTACTCCTGCAGTTAAAATATCTGTCTGTGTTGGCGCTTTCTCCCAGAGTCTTCTCACTTCTTTTTAGTCATGAAGCAAGGGGATTCCTGGGCCGGTGTGGTAGTTAGGTTAGACAACTGCTAAAGTTCTTACCACTTTATGATGGGCTCAGTCTTCCCGAAGAAAGACTCCCACTACTTCTTAGCCTGCATTAATTGCGCTCTTACTATGTGCTGGGCACTGAGCTAAAGCGCTCCTTGAATATCTCATTTGATTTTTGCAGCACTCCTATGAAGTGTAGGTATTGCTATCATACCTCGAAAGGTATTGTCACTTTGTAGGTGAAGACACAGGTACCACGAGGCTGAGGAACTTGCCCAACATGGGAAGGACTCTCGTAAACCATAAATGGGATGCCACTGTTACCCCAAACAAGGGATGCTTTCCCTCCATGTCTGCTATCTGAACTGTTTAGTTCCCTGAGTGTTTTACAGATGCTTCTTTAAACTGGTGGTTTGCAAATAATCTGGTTGGTTGGTTTGCAAGATTAAATTTTACTCTATTTCAAAGACTTTCAGAGCAAATGGTTACGGACATGACAGTACTGAAATTGGTGTAGCTAACCTTGAATTAGAATCTTCATCTGTACTTGGTGAAGTGGAACAAAATGAAGACGTGCTGTCTTTCACATATAGTGCATTGTTATTGTTATTATTATTTTAAAGTTTGCATTCCCAGCAAATAAAAAAAACAGTTTTTCTGAAAGGATCTCGGACCAGATGAGATTATTTGTAATTGAAAGAAGAATCAAAGGAAAACCCCCCATCTTGGGTAGAAGAGCTGGAAATTTTTGCACAAAAAAGGCACTGACTACTCAGCAGTGCTGCCAGTGCCAACCTCTGTTTTTAGGATTATGTTGGAAAACAAATACGATTGCAAATAACCTGCATGTTTTTGGTTTGTTTGTTTTAAACAGAGTAAAGTTTGGCGAAAGTACCTTACTTCCACAAGGTGACACAGCTAGGCAGCGGACAGACCTGGGACTAGGACTGAACGTGGAGTTCAGTGTTTTTTTTCTTATAGACTTGTTTTGTTTGTATGACACTCAGTGAGAAAACATGAAATCGTTTCCTCTGACTCGTTCAAGTGAGTCAGAGGCTCTCAGACTTCTTAAATCAAATGTTCCAAGAATCAATCAAAAACATTTAAGAGCCACAGGTTTTATTTTAACTCCATGAGTTTGGGAGAGGAGAGCAGTTTAAATAAAGAAAACTTGCAGAACTGTATGCTCTCTTGCAAGCAGAGGCCACCGTGAATATTGCCAGGGTAACACGTTATTAAATTAGGCAACCAATTAGAATTGTGGACTTTTCAAAGGTTAGAAGTTAATTTCTCAGTCAGTAACAGCACACCCTGCGGTTGTGATCTTACAGGACTCCTTGTTGGAAATGATGTTTGCATGAGTAGATTTATGATGCGAAAGGTGAAATCTCGATGAACTTTCTTTCACTAGGAACTAGAAAGACCTGTGATTTCAAGGCTACTGGCATTTAGCACTGGGGACAAAAAGAAAGCCTGAGATGGTGATGCTGAGAATGTGGAAGTGAGAAAAGGGCAGAAAGATAATTTCAACAAGTGGAGGTCAGGTCACATTATATTTTACATCTTCCAGACACAAGTGATAAGATTACTGTGTATTTATCATCTGGGGCCGAATTTCGAGAAACATGCAGGGTTATTTGGATTTTAAAAATTTGTTCATAATTCCTGTGAAGAAAGTGAGTAAGAATAGTTTGGAAGAATCCCAGAAACGTTTACGATAGCATTAGAATCTTCCTCTTAATTTGGAAGACAGAATGGCATATTAAAAATAACAGCAGAAAGCACCAGTTTCCAGGTAAGCCTCAAGTTTCCAAGTGTAAAGGAGGGCTCTTTTAGTCTCTTCCATTGGTTTTTTACTGGTGCCTCCTGCTTTTGCACAGTCTTTATTTTCCAGAGTAGTTTCTGAAAACAACCTTATACTTTAGGTCTCGTTCTCTGAGGGTTAAGAAGCTGGGGCATTTGGAATGGAATGATCTAGGAACAGGTGCTGTGCACCTGTGGGCCTGGCCGTACCCCTGTGGGGCCACGCGTGCACCTGGGAGCTCGTGTGTGCACCTGGGAGTTTCCCAAGGGCACACTGCTGCCCTCGCGCCAGTGCTCTCACATTTTTCTTTCCCACTCCCAGAAGGATGTAGAGAAATGTCTGTTTAGGAGCTCCAAAAAGTAAATTAGCTTTTCCAAAGAGATTCTTAAAGTTGGACGTGGATTGATTGGGTTGGGGGTGGTGAGAGATTGATTGATTTGTGTGTGTGTGTGTGTGTGTGTGCGCGCGCGCGCTCGCGCGCGCTTTTGCACACACGTGTGGGTAATGGGATTTATGAGGAGTGGAGGGAATTAGGATTTTTCTTCCTTGGGTGTTAGAGGACTCCTTTTCCCTGATGTTGAGGGGTAATCGCATCCCTGGCATGTGTAGTTACAAACAGCCTAAATCAATTTATAAAGGTTACTTTTATTTTAAAAAATCCTCCAAACTACAAAATAAATGGCAAGCATTTAAAAGATATTTGTAAAGAGTGTGGGAGTATTGTTTTTTTTTTTACATAGAAGCATCTCACTTTCAGGAATGAGTGCCTTGGTCTTTCCAATTTTCAGATTTTTGTTTGAAAAAATGACATTTTTCTTCAGGCATGGCTTGTGTAGGTTAGAACAGGAAAACACTGGTGTGATTTGACGTGGTGAGTAAGTCAAATAAATACACGACATCAGACCAACAACAGGCCGTTTTAGGTAGAGAGGATGTGGAGCCTACTTATGATCTGGGAGTCCGTCGTGTTTCCCGCTAATGGCTGCAGGAGGAAAGCAAAGCCCTCGTTACAGTGTCCGATTCCTGCCTCTCTGGTGCTTAGGACACTCCAGACTCGGGTGGGTTCTCGCTCTCTGTTCTTTGCATGCGGTGCCTTTCATTGCTCCTTGCACATCAGCCCTGCTAGGGAAGTGGGAGGGCTGCTGGTTCTGTACTCAGGGTAGTCTCTGATTTGCAGGATACGTTTGTGAAAGGAAGGATTTGCTGGTGAATGGCTGCTGTAACGTCAACGTCCCGGGCACTAAGCAGTACTGCTGTGATGGCTGCTTGTCCAACGGCTGCTGTAGCGCTTACGAGCACTGCGTCTCCTGCTGCCTGCAGCCCAACAAGGTATGGAGAGCTGCTCCTTGTTCTACATCTGCTTTTGTCTTTCTGCCTTTATTGTATGATGAGCATTGGCCTCTTCCCTGGAGATTCTTGTGAGGACAGAACTCTGAAGGGAACTTTGTACGCGTCAGAAATTGCTGCTGTGAAGTAGCCTTTGTCTGCAAGGAAAGGAAGTGGTTCCCAGTTACTTGAATGGTTCTTTTGCAGAATGGGCCATTGTATTGCTAATCAGATATCTAATGAATAAGATACCAGCACTCTTGCTGGCTCCTTGGAGCTGGCTGTCTCCCTTTCTCTACCCCACCCCCTCCATTATTAGTCTCTTAGTTTCGGAGAAATATCCAAGGTTACCTTGTGCTGCTGAGTCTGGAATTTATTACAGGTACTAACTTTTGTTTCCATAGCAACTTCTCCTGGAGCGCTTCCTCAACCGGGCAGCTGTGGCATTCCAGAACCTCTTCATGGCAGTCGAAGATCACTTTGAATTGTGTTTGGCTAAATGCCGGACCTCATCCCAGGTCAGCAGCTCTGATATTTCTATCTGGGGGATGGGCGGGTGGAAGTCAGGGGCTAAAAGAAAACTGAAAATAATGATAGTGGAGACGTGATTATGATATGGGGGTTGGGTGATACTGGAGAAGAGATTCCAATGAAGCTTTGTTTTGTGGAATGATAATGTTTAGAACGTCAACATGAGATTTATACAGTTAGGGAAGTAAAATATTTGTAGTATTAAATCAAGGTCTAATCAGCTGGCATCTCCGCTAACTGATTGGCATACCTACACTTTAAGTGGAAGCTTAAAATTATTTTTAAGTCTGGTTGGGATTCTAATAGTCTAATTTCTGAAAGAAGTTCTCCCGTCTTTGGCTGAGATGTGACAAAGGCTTTCCAGCAACCACTCATTGAAAGCAAGTAGTAATTTGTTCTGGGACAGAGTTGTGGTTTATTTTAGGATTTGAGGGGATGGGACAGGTGGATGTTTAAAAATACATGAATAAAGGTGTAGGTTGTCAAGCTCTCAATATTTATTATACTGTCATCAAATGCTTTGCTGTGGGCACTAAACATTGCACCTGCAGCTGAAAGCGTCTGCAAGTCTTTCGCTTTCCATCCCTCTGTGTCCTCGCCTCTCTGCTTTTGTGGTTGGGCAGTGCTCCGAGCCGTCTTTGTGAAACCACCAGACGTGTGTATTGCACAAGCACACTTCTGGCTTCTATTCATGGTGTCTCCAAGATTGTGCAGCTTCGTCAGAGATAACTGACTCATTTGTCATTTTCTGTAACTCTTGTACCCTTTGCCAGATTCCTGTGTCCACCTTTTGATTTTACGCCGTTTTTTATGTCTCTGGTCTGCTCTTTGAGCATTCAGCCTCATTGGATAAATGTTTCAGGGATTATAATGAGCATTTGAAAGCATAAAGAAATTCCTGATGGGCTTGTTTTGTGGGAAGAGCTTTCCACTTGAATGGGCTTTAAAGGAATGTGGAGGAAGGCTGAACACATGATTCATTTTGATTCAGATTCTGTCTCATTCTGAGAAACACTAGAAAAGGCGAAATATTTTCTTTCCTTAACTGATAAAACCCGGGAGTTATTTCACTTGTGAGTGAAGATGCTAAACTTTCTGACTTTGTCTTTTTATTGTAAAGAGAGATTTCCCAGTTGCCAATTTGTTTTGAGAGCAGTATCCCAAGAAAGAGAAGCTTTTGGCTACATGTCTAGAAATTGGATTAATACAATGGTAGATGTTTAGCATTCGTCTTGGACTAATTAATGAACTCTAGACTAGCCAAAAACTCAAGTTGCCTGTATGGAAAACAAATTACTGAAAAATGAACCATCGGGATGAATTTTTTAAATCACACTTCCCATTTGCTAAGTCGAATGAGGCTCGTGTGGTATTGTGGGATTTGGCTCGTGTGCCAAACCTTGAGGTACATGAAACGTTATGAAAGTGATCTGAAGTGTACCTCCTCCATCTCTGCAGGGTTTAGGACAGCGACTGAATTTCTCTGTGCAACGCAGGGTCAGGTGAAAAAAACACCCTTTGGATCTTACTCTAACATAAAATGGTTTGAGAAAAAATAGTTGTCTTGAGTTGCCCAGGTCACAGCGAGGTTGTTCAGAAACTCATTATTATGCATAAAGAGAAACAGACAAGCAGTGATGTCATGTCCATTTTCCTGTTCTTCATTGGCATTCTGCGTTGTCATTCGCCTTGTTCCAGAAAGTGCCTTGGAGCCTTTTAGTGACATTTGGAGATGGACTCGGCCAGGCTCCTGCAGGGAGTGTCTGACAGCCGTCTTGCTTTGACGTTCGTGGCTCGGAACGGGAGATGTGTGCGACTCTGCTCTCTCTCACGGCGCTCTTATCTTCCCTTTTGCCAACAGAGCGTGCAGCATGAGAACACCTATAGGGACCCTATAGCAAAGTACTGCTATGGAGACAGCCCTCCCGAGCTCTTCCCTGCATGATGGGCGCAGAAGACTTGCCGTGCTCATGGCTGTGGCACGTGCAGCCTGAAGCCAGGCGTCCGCAGTCGCTAGTCCGTGGGAAGAAGAGAGGCGTCGTGCGGAAACCATGGCTTTGACCACTTCTCGTGTTGTACTCTGTGGCTTCACTCCCCGCCGGGCTTTACCAGAAGGGACTGTTGTGTAAAGCCCCGTGGAAACACTAGAGGGTCACATTCGAAAAAGACAGAACTGCGGGCGACCTTGTGGAGGGGTTGGCACTTGGAGCGCCTCCCCCATCGCAGCTGCTCAGGGCCTGTGGTCACTCAAGTTCTCATCGGGGCCCTTCACTGTCAAGTTATTTATTGGATTTCTTTGGAGTAGTGGGAAAATGATAATGTTTAGGAAAATGCCTTGTGATAGTTAAATATATGCCAGGAAACTGTTGTTTGTCTTGTGTTCTTGAGTTTCATGAGTTAAATCATGCCTTCACCCAGATCAAATGTTTGGCCTCTCAGAAAGGGGCATGTGCTCTCAAGGTCGTTATTTTTGGTTTTGTTTTAACAGCATCCTCAGGAGTGGACCCTGAACACCATATGCTGACATCTAAAATTGTCTGAAATCTCAAAGACACTCTTCCACTCTAATCTGGTGCCAGCCTTCTAGCAGCTGGCACCATGTGCTCTCAGCTGTTTTTCTCGTGGTATCTGGGATACTTGGATACCTATGTGTGAACACTATTTTAACCACAAGTTCTGAGTTATTATCCTGGAGGATTTCGTGCTCGTTTCCTATGAAATGACTTGTCTGCTCAGTTGGGTCCCGTGGGAGCCTCAGGAAATTTACCTCCTCCTCTCCTGTCATGGAAACCCTGTGTTAGGGCGAGTCCTCGATGGAGACACATCTAGCAACTGGCTGTAAGCAGTAATCCTTTATTGCCCCAGCTGCAGGAGATGTAGCAGGTGCAGATGTTCAGTTTCCCTGTAATTTGCAAAGAAGAAGAGGAGGAAACCCAAGGAGTTTCTATCAAGGAGCTGTAAGAGACTCGCATCTACCCTAAGTGGGACCCATGAATGGACGCTGGACGTGCAGGGTGCTGGGCCACACGCTCTGGGTGCTCCCTGCGTTTCTAGGACAACACTAATTCTCCTTGGGTCAAGGCCAAGAGCGTTGGGTCCTCAGATCAAGATATGCCCCTCGAATGCTAGCACCACTCTGCTCAGGAGTTCCATTCACGCACAGCTCTTACCTGCAGTCCTTCACTGAGCGCGGGATTGAGCAAGGTCTTTTCCATTTTTTTTGTTGTTCACGTTGTTGACCTTGGAGCAGGGCACTAGTGTTACAATTTGCTTTCAACACTTTCCAGTGGAGCGTTTTTTTTGGGGTGGCCATGTTTGCCTTCCTGTATGTTTCTACAGTATGTAATAGCGGTTTCCCTTAACTTCCTCCTATTACTTCTTAACACTAATCTTACCAAAGTAGTTTGTACCCCTAAATAAGTTTCCTTAGAGGGTAAACTGGCAGTTGTTTTTAAATGTTCTATCACCAGAAATGTATTCACTTTGCAGTGGACTTTTCGGATTCTCTGTATTCATGGGTGCTAAATCAAACTTTGTATGTGAAAGAAATGTGCACATCTGGACGTTTTACCATCGCATTCTTTTTGGTAACTCAGTATGCTGTTTGAGTCTGTCTTCTGTTGGTTGTCACTAGTATCAGTCTGTTTGAGCTTATTTGAACTCTTGAGCAATATAACAGAGATTTGATGTGAAAACAGTTTATATCAATGGTTGTTAACCTGTGCCTGTTTACTTTGTACTTGAATATTGACGAGCACACTTTGCATTTTCCGTGCTTTCACAAGCAGTATCTACAATCTTGTGATAGAGAATTAAGCTTGCTTGTATTCGTACCTCCGAGATGAGGCCATGGTAAGAGGTGAAGTGACTTCCCAGACTCCCCACTGAGATTTAATGACAGAACCAAAACAAGAACTTCATCTTGGGCTCTGGGTTCACTGTCCTTTCCTCCACCTCTTGCCAGCTCCAACACTGACTCATCCGTAAACATCCCCCCTGAGAGCGTATAGATTTCAGTTGTCCAGGCCAAAAGAGGGGAGAGGTGGCATAAATAGCCAAATTGGGTCGATAATCCAAAGGTCATTTTCATTTGGCCCTGGAATATGTTTTTTGTACTTAAGTCAGTTAGGGGCGTGTTCGCTCTTGGAAACTCATAGCACTGCAAATGACATAATGAAACTACCCAGTCACCCAAGGATCTGAACTGTCGTCCTCCCCAGCCTTCCAACCCAGGACCTCTTCCTGCTCTCCAATCCCTGGTTTGTTTCTGGTTCCCCTGACTGAGGGTTTCTAGAATTACGGGCTTCGTCTTAGTTTTGTTTGCCCAGAGCTTAGCAAAGTGTATCTACTACATACTGCGATTTTAGAAAAAGATCAAAGACGGGACAAAACCCCTTTAGAAAAAAATTATTAAATATTGAGTGTTTGGAGTTATAGGTAATTGACTAATTCAAAGCATTTCCCCCAATTATGAATCTTAATTGCTATGCTTTTTGCTGAAGCGATAAAGGTAAGATACGTTAACCGGGAAAGAAGCATATAGTAAAGTGGGGGAGGGGTGCTGAGACAGGTGGGTACAAAGGAGGGAATGACCTGCTTCTGCCAGGCCAGGGACCCCGGGTGGCCTGGGACCTGGCCATGCCTGAGCTGGCATTGAAGGGTGAGCTCAGCAGTCTTGAAAAGCAGAAAATAGGAATTTAGAGCAGCGACTGTGGCTTTCTGCCTGTTGTTCCCAAAAGCAGACTTGGAGGGTCTCGGGGAAGGCGCAGGTGGTGTGGCTGGAAGGGACTCCAAGGAAGGCTCATGCAAGGCGTTTCCCATTGTTGAGATTTATAGATACATTTTAAACATACAGAGATGTTGCTTATTTGGTACAGGCACAGGCAGGAGAGAATTCTGCCTTATAGTTAGTAACTATTCCTTACTAATGGCACGCCCTTGGGCACTCAGGCCCTTCATCTGTAAAATGGGATCACATCTGTCCCTCATAGGATGGGCAGTATCGGGGAGACCCCGCGCTCCGCAGGAAGTCTGGTCAGCACCCAACAGGGGAGTGATGTCAGATAGTCAGCAGGGTGGGAATAGGTGGGCCCCTAGGGTGGAAGGGGGGTAATTACAGAGCTTTGGGTATTGTTTTGATTACTATTTTTAAAAGAACTCATGCTAAAGATAAAAAATTTCAGATCGGGTATATGATGAAAGTAATCGAAAATCACACAACCTAGAGATAAGCCCCAATCTTTTTTCTCTTCCCTCTTGACTTTCTAGGCAGAAAGGAGAACACTTTTTCCTTTTGAAAACAATCCTATAAGGGACAACCTTTTGTTACATGTAAGCCTATATAATAATTTTTAATGACCATATGGTGTCAGTTTCATGGATGTACAATGTTATTAATCTGCTGAGCACGTTTAGCTTATTACCATTTTTTTGCTACTACAAATAATGCATCGATGATACGGTTTTACATACACAGTTCTATATTTGTCTGATAACTATTTTCACCAATTTTTACTTTTATAGTGTATGGACGGGAGTGGCTCTGGCATACCCTTGAGACCTCTGTTACCATTTTTTAATTCTTTGCTAATGGAGCTCAATGTTCTAATTTGTATTTAATTTTGGGGAGGTGAACCCTTTTCCATGTTTTGGTTGGCCGTTTATCATTTAGATGTGAACTGCCTGTTGGCAGCGTTCTTACAGAGCCTTTTTACAGGAAGGAAACCTAACCCCCCTTTTCTTTTTTTCTGCTCCGTGTAGGATACCTACCTATGTGTGTACAGAAGCATATTTCTCAAATGTTAACAAACTAACTTTTCAGTTGCGACGTAGGGCAGCGAATGGGGTCAGTGGTGCCCCCAGGGGGCGTTTGCCAATGCCTGGAGACATTTTTCGCACAGCTGGGGGAGGTGGCGCATCTAGTGGATGGAGGCCCAGGAGGCCTCTCAGCATCCTACGGTGCCCAGGACAGAATCATATCCGGCTCCGAATGTCAGCCGTGCTGGGTGGAAGAGGCCCCACTCTCGGGTCACATTTCCCCCTTGGAACAGAAGGCTCGAGGAGCTGTGAGCTGACTTTATTATGTGCCTGCCTTTGCTTTCTTCAGTGCTGAAGTGCTGTTGATTGAATTACCCTGAACTCCCCCAGGACCTGTGACTTCCTCATAGGTCTGTACCAGCCAGGCTCTGCCTCCAGGAATGACATTATTACTGAGCCGTGGTGTCCTTCACACACTCCCGTAACCCAAGTGCAGACACCCTCCGAGCTGCAGGATGACCTGGAGCTTTCCACACAGGGCCCTGCCCCCCACAACGGATTGGCTCTCCCCAGCTCTGTGCATGCAGGGACTTCGGGGGTGGAGAGGTGGGAAATGCCACCATAGATTCCATAGGGAAAACGAGTCATTCTACTATAAAAAGGTGCATAAGTAAATAGTAATAATTTATAAAACAAAAACAAAAAGCCAGTGGGATTGTGAGACTTCTTTCTCCACAAGTGCTTTGCCTGACTCCGCAGCATGTCAGCGCATTGCCTCCCCGGCCCTCTCCGGTGGGGATGTTTCTTGCCTAGTTTTCATGGTGTGAGTCGAGTTTGGGTACCAGTGTCCCCGTTTCCGCTCTGTCACATGTCTGCAACGTTTCTTGTCCAGTCTGCTTTCACAGACATGAAGAGGAACAGGTGGCAATGGCCAGGCGCCGTGAGTGGGAGAAAACTGGGGGGGGTCCCGTTCGTGTGGTGACTCCATGTCCCAGCGGAACCGCGTCCCTTACCTCTGTGGGTGCACCTTGATTCATGTCTGATACGAAAGCCGAAACTGCTAGACTTTATAAAATGAAAATACAGTCTTTAATATTATAATACAGAAAGAAAACAACCAAATAGTACAGAAAGTTAACAACCAATGGGTCAAACAGTTAATTATGCAGATATTTGACTAGGAGTCCAGTTTTATTGTTTCGGAGGCCTGCACGTTGTGTGGACCCAGATGAACCAAACCATAGCGCTGCCAAAAATGCATTGTTTATCAGTGGGTGCTTTCGGAGTTATTGATAGGGTAAATAGTGTTTGCAGTCTTTGGACTTTTTTGTCAATTGTTTGTGCAATGGAGAGGAAGCAAGCTCTGGTCAGCTTGCTTCCAGATGATCACAGAATCAAAAGTGACATTGACTAAATGAGAAATCACCCTTCTCAGTGAAATTCAAGGTTTCCGACTGTGTAGGCCACACCTCACTATGGCTGAGGAGGGTGGGTGTGTGTGTGAAGTCCGTGAGTGGCACCCTAATTTTATTGACAAGAGCACAGGCACTATTGATTGACCTTGAGGAAATGAACCTCTTCTGGCTTTGGTTTCCTCATTTGTCCAATGAGGGTGATCGCTAAGGTATCTCGCAGATACAGAATTCTGATGTCTGGGACTAGCCAAAGATCCCACCACCAGAGACCAGAGCCCGTGTCTCCCCGCAGCTGAACCATGGCTGGGATTCTCACAGGGTGAGCGAGTGGAGACCAGCCACCTGGAGCCCATTTTCCTCAAACCAGGCCTTCTCCCTCTCTCTCGAAGATTACAACTGGGGCTGGCCATTTTTCTGCCTCTTCCTCCTCAAATTTTAAATAGACACCATATTCTTTTCTGCTGGGACCAACTTATCCTGTATCGTTGCTGTGCACCTGTGGAAACAGCTGCTGTGTTTTCCATCCTAAAAACAGCTGCCTTTTGGCAGGGCAGCAGAGAGCTACTGAGTAGCTGTACCTAACACAGTGCTAAATGATTGAGGTGCTTAACCTGAGCTACCAGAGCATCTCGGAGTTCCTAGTAAGGGCTTCCGCAGTCATTGCCCAGTAGAAGGTTTTCCTTTCAGTTCTTTTGTGATTATAAGGCAGACACCTTAAACTGGAAGAAGTGACATTTTAAAATGTGTGAAGTTACAAAGAAATTAAGTTGTGCTAAATGAGATTCTTAGCCCCCACAGATAACCACTAGTTGAAATTTCGACATAAAGTTTTGTTCACGGTTTGTATATAAACGTGTGTTTTGTCAGTACATAAATCAAGGTAGAATGCTGCTGTATGGTGTTTTACAATCAACAGTCCCGTTACATTTATTTAACCCAATTAGAGCTACTTAATTTACAAAGCAGGAAAATTCACAGTTTACTTGTATCATCCAGCCCCTAAAATAAAGTCAGGTTAGAGGTTAAAGTCAGGTTAGAAGCCCTTTTATAGTTGCACACAGTCTTGGCTTTGCATTTCTACATCTCTCTTCAGTGTCTGATTTTTACCCAGTGGGGAAAAAAGTCTTTCTGTTCTTCACGAATAAATTAGAGGCATTCCACCTCGGCCCGAGTAGACCTCCATGAAGCATGCTGAGGACGAAGCTGGTCATGGCAGGCTTCTCCTTTCTCGAGGGAGCTGAGGGAAAGATGGGGGAGACCCCGCCCCAAATCAAAGCAGGCCATTCATGTTAGGGAGCCACTCGATGCAGAAATTATAAAAATAAAAAAATATAAAAAGGTGGGGAAGGGCACGTGGACCATCTTGCTGGTTCAGTGAAAAGATGATCTGAGCTCAAGCCTGCCCAGATTTCCCCCAAAGCCAACTCTGCTCTATCAAGGGTCTGGTCCACATGACGGTTTTGGAGGGAACTGGGGACCTCGGTTTTTGAAGATGTCCCTCAGTGCTCTGTGGAACCCTCTGGAGTCTACCATGCTCACTCTTCCCCAGAGGCTCGGCGGCCTGGAGTCCTTCCACAGGCTGACTCAGTTTCTCCTGGGAGGTTCTTACCTGGGCAGCAGTTGCAGGGCTTGCTCTGGGAACTCGGTCCCTGACCTCCGTCCCCTTCCTGGGCTTTGTCTGCAGCCTGCTGAGTGCCAACTTGGGAGCCTGAGATAAATAGTCTTGCAGCAGCTTCGCGGTCAGCGGGGCTCATTTATTTGACACAAATAAGCTCATTGACCTGATTTAGCGCAGGGAGGAACTACAGAGTCGAGTCAAATATCATCTTAAAGCCTTGTCTTTTCACTGCAGCCTTTTCAGACCGCCAAGGACAGCCGCCTAGCTAAACGGTGAAGCATGCTTGTGAGCCCCATTTCAAAGGAAGAAGGGGAAGTGAGGATGGAGAGGTGGAGAGGAGAGAAGAATGAGGTGCTGGTGGCACAGTCACCAACAATTGCTTTTTGTGCCACTTGGTGGCACCAGTTCCATAGGTTTTCTGTCCTCAGCATAATCCTTGCCAAGAGATTGTGGGACTGCTGCGTGCATGGACTCCCTCTTCCTAAAAGTGATGCTGTGTCACTAGGTGGGGAACCACCTGATAGTGATGACAAATGAGGGCCTTTTCCCGGGTTCTGTCAATGTGTGCCACTCAGGAAAGGGGCCTTTCTGCTGCTCGTTCTGTCAGAGACCCGAGGCTTAACCCAGTGCCATGGCTGCCCCTTCTTCCTCTCCCATTTACCGAGACGCAAAGCACGGTAGGTCACTTGACCTTTCTCATCCAGACAAGGAAAACCCTGTGAAGTGCTTACAATGTACCGTTCTGCGTATGCGCCAGCAATGAATCTGCGCTTTCTCGTCTTCGTTTTATGGAGGAAGGCTCTGATGCACGGGTTAAATTTGGCTCGAGGTTACACCATTAGCTGGTGGAGCCACATGCGAACATTTATCAGAGCTGCTGAAGGTACTTGCAGGCCCAGCGGACAGCGCGTTGCTTTGGCACATAGTGATAACAGCTACCACCTTCTAGTCGTTTCCGGTGGGCAGGTGCTGAGCTAAGGCTTCTTTTTTAATCCTAAGAACCGCTCTTATGAAGTGAGTAGGTAGGTCTTTTTAGTCTCATTTTAAGGAAAAGAGCTCAGATTAAGTACTTTGCATAGGGACCCACTGTCTTGGTGGTTTAGACCAGGATTTTGATTGATCCCAGATCCTTCTTCCTCTTGAACTTGGACTTTCAGGCCCCATGATGTAGGAAGGGTTGCATTGGCTCTCAGTGCTAAGGAGGAAGGCCCTAGGGAGAGGGAGGTTCGCATGTCTCTGAAGTTTGCTGTTTGGCCTTGGGTTATCCTTGATTTAAGCACTGTTTCACCTTCTAGCTGCTGGTGTCTGCCCGGAAGGTTTTGAAGAACGTATTGGAAGGGGTACTTCGCCTTTCCTGGTGAGAGGGCTTTATCTTAATACCCACTGAGCAGAGTCCTTGTGAAGGGCTCAATTGTGTACCCCCAAAATTCATATGCTGAAGTCCCAACGCCCCATACCTCCAAATGTGACCGCATTTGGAGATAAGGCTTTAAAGAGATGATTAAGTTAAAATGAGGCCGTTAGGGCTGGTTATCATTCAGCAGGATTGGTCCTTATGAGAAGAGGGAGAGACACCAGAGCTGCGAGAAGGCAGCCATCTGTAAGCCAAGAGGGTGGCCTCAAGAGAAACCAAACCTGCCAACACCTCGATCTCGGACTTTCAGCCTCCAGAAGGGCAAGAAAATAAATGTCTGTGGTTTAAGCCCCCCAGTCTGTAGCATTTTGTTACGGCAGCTCAGGGTGACTAATACAGCCCTGGAAGGAAATGAGCGCGGAGTTAATATACAAATCCGAAGGGCAGTGCAGGGCCGGAGAAACACTGAGTTGCACGGCTAGAGTCCTTTCTGGCTCCAGTGTGTCTTTCCTGGGCCTCTTTACCCTTCTGTGAAAGTGTATACAGGATCATGCCTAAGGAGCCTTCCAGCACAGCCATGCTGGGACTCTAGTTGGTGGCTCCCAGGACCTGGAAAGGGTTCTTTTACATCAGTGCCGTTTAACCCGAGGGCGATTGTGGTCCCCAGGGCACACCGAAGACTTTCTTGATTGTCACAAGTGTGTAGGTAGAGGTGCTGTTGGCATCTAGTGGGGAGAGGCCAGGCTTGCTGTCCGACACCCTGTGTGCACAGGGCAGCCAGCCCCTTAGGCAAAGAATCGTCTGGCCCCAGATGTCCCAGATGCGGAGGTGGAGAAACCCTGGGTTAAACATTGTTGCCCCGTTGTTACCCCTCCTGGTGATGACGCTGAATTACCAGCCCCAGTGGTTCATTCAGCAGGTTTTTACTTAGCACTCACTGGGTGCCTAGCTGTGCTGGGCGCTAGGGAGATAAAGAACTGCAAGGTGGCCTTCTGGAATTTAAAATCGAGTCTATTGAGTGACTACCGTTTTACATTCTCATCAGCAATGTATGAGGATTCCAGTTTCTCCACATCGTCACCAACACTTGCCATTGTCTGTCGATTTGATGACAGCCATCCTAGTGGTTATGAAATGGTGTCTCACTGTGGCTTTGACTCGCATATCCCGATGGCTAGTGATGGTGAACACCTTTTTATGTACTTATTGGCCGTTTGTACGTCTACTTTAGAGAGAGGTCTGTCCTAATCCTTTGCCCATTTTTAAATTGGGTGGTCTTTTTATTGTTGAATTGTTAAAGTGCTTCTTTACACATTTAGGATACAAGTGCCTTATCAGATACATGATTTGCAAATGTTTTGTCCCCTTCTGTGAGTTGTCATTTCACTTTCTTGATGGGATTCTTTGAATCATAAAAGTTTAATTTCAACGAAGTTCAGTTTACCTAATTTTTCTTTTGTTACTGTGCTTTTGGTGTCATATCTAATACCCCTTGATTTTTAATGATACTATTCCTTGGAATGGATGTAATCTGAGGGGATAATTATTTGATTGTAACTTGCTTGAAGTTCTTTGTTTCGAATGCTGTGGGCATCTCCGAACTCACCACCACAGCTAGCTTTATCCTGGGGACAGCTGGAGTTAGACCACCAGCCATTTGCAATTTCGTCAGATCCCTGTAGCCTGTATAAACACGTCATTGTTCCACATGCCTCTTTTTCTTTCCCACGACGTGCTTAGAAGTGCTCAGACCTTTGCAAAACAATTGACATGGTGCACAAGTCTCAGTTGCCCTCTGTCCTTGACTTTTCACTGTCAATCCGCGCACTAACGCAACCTCGCAGGACCCTGTCGCCATCTGCTGGCAGAAATGGGAAAGCGCAATGCCAGGACTTGACGATTCTGCAGCTATTCTTTTCCTTTTTTCACTGATTCCTGGCAGATTGTCGAGTAGTAGATAATTCCTTTCATTCTGACTTATTCCTGTCACTTTGAATGACCTTTGCCCTCTTGAAGCTTGTGTTTAAATATCAAACCATTTACTAAAATTGAATCTGTTTTTTACAAGGCAAGGAAGTTTGTGTGGTTCTTGTGCCATGGGCAACTCCTGGTACGTGAGAAATTTCACCACAGAGTAGGAAGTAATACTTTACCTCTTGGGAGGAAAGGAAATGGATACAGATCATTTCTGGTATCATATTGGTAATATTATCATTGTAACTGTGGGGTCTCTGATACTCCGGAACTCTCTCAGGTATATCATTATATCTGCGTCTCTCAGCCGCCCCAGGTGAATGTATTGCGCTGATTAGAAAGCAGCCCTGGAAAGATGAATGACTGACCTTTGTTTGTTTTCTAGAACAGCATGGACAACAACTCTTTCTTTTTCAGTGCATGAAAGAACAGGGTGTGAAATCATTAGTACCTAGTATAATGTCTTACACCCTATTTTAATAAGTATTTACAGAATGAATGAAAAAGATAAGTAACTTCTGTGTCCTGCCTCCTGACCTACTTTCCTTTTTTCCACACCCAGATGCTTCTCCCGTCCTAAATGCCTTCAACTCATTCCAATAAATATTGGTAATGTTGTTCAGTGAGAAAACATGGGTTTATAACTTTTCTTTTAGTCTTTAATAAAGGAAGTTAATAATACGTGATTTTAAAGTAATATGCAGAAAAACATGTACAAGAGTGTTCACAGCAGCGTTATTCACAATAGCCAAAAAGTGGAAACATCCCAAATGTCCATCAACTGATGAATGGCTAAGCAAAATGTGGTCTGTCCATGAAATGGAATATTTATTTGGCCACAAAAAGGAATGAGATACTGACGTGCTACAACATAGATGAACTTTGAAAACATGATGCTAAATTAAAGCAGACGGACACGAAAAGCCACATACTGTACGATTCCATGTATGACGTATGCAGAATAAGCAAACCTGTACAGACAGAAAGCAGATCAGTGGTTGCAACTGCTTGACTCTGCTGTTGCAGCTCAAGAGCAGCCATAGACAATATGTACACAAATGGGCATGGCTGTGTTATAATAAAACTTTATTTACAGAAACAGGTCGAGGGCCGGATACAGCCTGTGAGCCATCGTTTGCTAACCTCTGGTTTTGTGGACCAGCCTTAATTGCTCAGACCCCCTTCTTAGTCTTGCCCCTTCTTTTAGGGACTGAGTGCTAGAAAACTGGAATCTTTTCCCGGGAATGTTGCTAAAAACAATTGAAAGGCCACCTTCCGAGAAGGACCTCAACGAAGTGGAAGCAACAGGAATTTGGAGTTTTAATCTTACAGCAGATGCTGAGAAATGAAGATTCTACCCTCTTCCCATTGTCCCTCAACGGAAGGCTGGGTGTTTTAATTAGCTAATGTTGGCAAATTGCTTTGCAGAAAATTGTAAAATGTTTCGTGCTACAAGTGCCAAGAATCCTAATTAGCTTTCCTTAAAGATACCACCTGGAAGTATGATATGCTGTTGCTTGAGGTCGAAGCCAGCAGGAATAACCTGCAGATCTAAAACCGATTTTTAAGCAAACATAACTGAATATGAACGGATCTCTGCATCGACGTCAAATTTTCTTCCTTCTGTCTAATCTGATTCGTAGCAGCTGGGATATTAAACCCCGCAAATGGAGGGTTTTTTTTTTCCTGTGAGAGCCTGGTGGCAATGGGGGCATGAAACAAATTAACCCATCCATTTGTTGCCTCCGACGTTGCCTTTTGGATTTTTAGCTTGTGAACTGGAGGCGTGTCAAGGTTACAGAGAAGAGGAGGCTGACAGCCACTCAATCATCCAACAGGGCTGGCTTTCAGGTAATCCAGGCCGGGAGAGAGGTGTGCGTGCTCTGTTGCTCTTAACAGCTGGATAATGAATTTGCTCTCCAACGCTCTTGTTTCATGTGGTGGCAGTGGCGACAGCAGCAGCATCTGATCTGTGTCACCGGCAGAAGCGAGTGAGATGTAGTTAATATGGACCTTAGCCACTGACGTGCATTGATTTGGAATCTCCAGACTCTGACGAAGTCCCCACTACATTGGAGGGCCAGGCCCTGGGTGACAGGAGGCAATAGAGAGTAAGGGCAGGGCAGGGTTCCTCCGCCTCGGCTCTGTGGACTTTTCGGGCCAGATGATTCTTTGTGGTGGGGGCTGTCCTGTGTGTTGTTGGGGGGGTTGGGGGGATGAGGGGTGGGGGGATGAGGGGTGGGGGGGATGGGGGGCCGGGGGATGGGGGGCGGGGGGCGGGGGGATGATGGGGTGGGGGAATGATGGTGTGGGGGGGATGGCGGTGGGGGATGAGGGGTGGGGGAGATGAGGGGTGGGGGAAAGGCTGTTGTAGGGTGTTGAGGACATCCCCGGCCTCTCCCCACTAGGTGCCCGTTGCAGCCCTCATCCCCAGGGGTGACAACCAGCAATATCTCCAGACATTGCCAAGTGTCCTCTGGGGAGACAGACAGTCACCCCTAGTTGAGAACCCCGGGGGTGGGGCTAGGCATCAGCGTTTTTTTAGGGAGGCACTTGGAGCCTCCCTAAAAGGGCCCAAGTTTCATTTTTGACTCTTCTCTGTGTCCCACACCCACGTCGGTTCGTTCTGAACCAGACCACCTCTTGCCACCCTGCCTCCTGCTCTGGTTCAAGCCCCACATCTCCTGTCTAGATGACGCCAGCAGCCTCCCACCTAGCCCCCCTCGTCCCTTAGCTCCTCACAGGCTGTTCTAGACAGTGGCCAGAGGGATCCTTTGGGAAAATAAGTGAGAGCATCTTCCTGCCCTGCTGGGAACCCCTGGCTCCCGCGCTTTTAGACCGAAATCCCCAGTTCCAGGTGGTTTGTCCCACGGGCGCTTCCCCTGGCTTTTGCACCTGTCCCCTCTGCCACAGGCGTCCTTCACTTCCCTTTGGATTTCCGCTCAAATGTCCCCCTCCAGAGGCCTTTCCTGACACCTACATTGAAGAGCACACCTCTGTTTTCTCTGACCCCCAGATCCTCAGCCTCAGCACTGGTGACATTTGGGGCCGGACGACTCTATGTGGTGGGGCCTGTCCTGCGCATTTTCGGGTGTGGAGCAGCACCCGAGCCCCTCCCCATCAGATGACACTGGCTCCCTCCCACCCAGTTGTGACAACCAAAAATGTCCCGTGGGGGGCACCATCGCCCTGGCTGAGACCCAGTTTCCTCATGGTACTCCAATTGGTTGTCCTGTCTGTTTGTGTTCTTCCTTGGGATGCAAGCTTTATGAAAGCAGGGTCTTAGATTTGTCCCCTGCTGCATTTCCAGGGCATGGACTAGAGCTGGGTACATAGTAGGTGCTCATAAGCGGGTTGTCTACACAACCAGTGGGGCGATGGTCTCGCGGCTTTTGGGACCAGCTTGCAGAGTGTATTTTACTGGTTGTGCACATTGAAATGCTGTGTCTTGGACTCCTGCAAGTTCTGTAAAGCACAGCGACATCTTCTGGAAACTTAGGCCAGGGGTCTTGTTAAAGGTCAGCTCCAGGGCCTCTCTCTGGACATGCTTATGGGTCAGTCCAGGGCAGAACCCAGGAAGCTGCATTTTCTGCAGGCACCCAGATGAGCCTGCAGACCACACTTGGGGAGAGCCTCCAACTGAACTGTTAAGAATGAACTGTCCCCGGCCTGCAAGCATTTGCAAACTGAAGAATTTAGGCCATCTTGAGATTCGGAGAACATTGTAACTTTGTTCATGGGTGCATGGAGGATTTCCTTTCCGGCTACAGATGGTGCCTAGAACTTGGCTGATGAGGCTGGTTTTCTCTCTTTCCTTCATTCTTCTCTCCCAGTATTGCTAAGATATCCAAATGGACAGCTGTGGTGTAGTGTGGTGAGCCTTACAAACACAGTCGTGCACCAGTATTGTGGGGTGGGCCCACATGCAAAGCCACTTCTTAGTCCTTCACATGCTACCGTTTGAGCTCCTGGTGTTTGGATGTTATTTCTTTACCCTCTCTTCTAGCCTAGGTGGAGTACTGTAAAGTGTAGTGATTAGGAGAAATCTGACTTCAAACTGAGGTTCTTCCACTAGCTGTGTGGCTTTGGGCAAATTAGTTTGCTAAAGCTCAGTTTGCTGATCTGTACAATGGGGAGAATACCTAGCTCTCCATCGCATCGTGAGGATTATAGCAGTGTTCCTCAGCTGGCCTGGCCAATGTAACTCTTCACTCAGGAGCTGCTATTATTATTTCCTCTAAATTGGGGCTCTCATTTAACCTGCTCTGCCCCGCGGCAAGATTCACCTGCCTCCTGCCTTTTTCTCTAGAGTTTTGCTCCTGCTGCCACTTCTGTGTCATCTGTCCCAACCAGCAAGCAGCTTCCCCCTCCTGACTATCCCCCCCTCTCCCTCCCTTCCCAGCATGCGTATCTCATCACTGTGATTACACCATATTAGCCACTGTGATTGTTCTACGCCTTGGCACCTCATTACTGAAATAAAGTTAACATTAATGGGGGTCCTGCAGCTAATCCCTGTGTTCACCTCTCCTGAAAATGCATCCCAGTGATTAGCAGGAGAGACACATGCATATATTCATTTTCAAACTGCTCCCACCCCACTACGCCACCCCCCCAGCCCCAGTCTACCCGCAGTCACTGCAGAGTTGGAGGCCCGAGGGCCTTTTAGCTGCCAGCAGGTGGAGAAGGCAGTGAAATCAGTTTGAACTGGGGCAGGGCAGGGCAGGGCTTTGGGAACAGCCAACTTCCCCCCCCCAGAAAAAGAAACATATCCGTTTCCTTTGGGTGGGTGTAATTGAAAACAAACTAACCCACAAAACAAAAGGCCTTAGAGTGAGACAGACCAGGAGGTGTGTCCCAGCCTTGCCAGTTTTCTGGCATTGAAACCGTGGTGGAATTGCGTTCGCCTTTCTGATGCGCTGTTTCCTCCTCTGGTAGAGAGGTATGCTGGCTCTCACGGGAGAATCGTGTCCGATGAGGAATGTGGAGAGCCCAGCGCCATGTCTCTCTCGAAGGCTTTGGCTCACTTTCCTCTCCTGGCCCCAGCAACCAGAGGTCAGGTGTGTCCTGGGGCTCCTTGAGGCCCCCAGTGTCGGGATGGCCTGTTTCCTTTTCCATTCAAGTGCTATCCTGTGCAGAGCAGATGAAGACTAATTGCTCAGTGGTGTATTCTCATTTATAAGAACTTGGGAGAAACTCACTCCCCTGGCCCCCTGGGGAATCTGCAGGCTTGCCAGCTTCCGACATGCAGACAAATGATCCCCGCCCCCCATATGACCCAGGAGCTGGGCTCCCGGGGCCACTCAGGTAACCACAACTCCTTTCCTGCAGTTCCTCTGTCCTGATTAAAACGGGGGGGCGGGGGGGACGGAGGGGGGCAGGATGACCTCTGTGCAGCTGCCAGTGGGCAGCCGAGACAAGGGAGCAGGAGAACAGCAGAGGGAGGCATGGGGCTGTCAGGAGATTCACAGGCGCCCTTACTCACCCTCCGTGTCAAGGAGACATTTTAGAAAAGGTTTGACACAGCATCCTCACACAGCCCTTTGCCAAAACGCAAGGTGGAGGCCCCTGGAGGACGTTAAGCCGGCTTCTGTTAACAGAGCAGTCCGTATGCATATTATAATCATGGAGCTCCCATTCCCCGTTAAGCAGCTGTTCCCACAAAGAGGGACAATAGCCCAGCCCCACCCCTTTGAGGGCTGATTTCAGTCTTGTCTTTGCCAGTGCCAGTTCTTTGATCAGTTTTCACTTAGGATCTGGAGGGCATGTTACAAAGTGCTTTGGGCTGACTGCCAACGGGCTCCTCACTGGAGCGTGACAACGGCCCCCAAAGTGTCAGTGTCGGGAGAGAGACAGAGCTCATAGGACGCCTTTTAAAGAATAATTATATTTGAATTTTAAAAGCAATCTTCATATATGTTAGTAGATTCATTTATATGGAAAACTATGCTGGTTCCTCTACCCTTTTAATATTTGATGTTGCATCAGCTTCCTTCACAGTTGGGACAAGCATTCTGTGGCTTGTCAGGGACTTTTTGGACTCCGGGTGAAGGAAAAACAACGAGAGGGCTGACTGCTGTCACTTCTTTCCCATTCCTTATCCGTCCCCGTTCCTCTTGTACCTCAGCCAGATGTTTTGTTGCTAAATTGAATGGAGAGGATTTGAGGGGCGAGGTGGGAAATGTGGAGGATCCAAACGAAATTTGGTTTGTTGGTAGTGATTGTGACAATATCTATCATTATTTCATTTTTTTATTGTAATAAAGTACCCAAAACAGAAAATTTACCATTTTACCCATTTTCAGGTGGACAGTTCAGAGTCATTCTGTACATTCACATTGTGGTGCAATCATTACCACCATCCAGTCACAAAACTTGTTTCATTTTCCAAAACTGAACCTTGGTCCCCAATTAAACACTAACTCACCGTTCCCTTTTCCCCTAGCCCTTGGCAGCAACCCTTCTACTTTCTCTCTCTATGAATTTGATTCCTGTAGGGACCTCATCTAAGTGGAATCCAACAATATTTCTTCCTTAGTGTCTGATTTCTTTCACGTGGCGTAATGTCCTCAAGCTTCCTCCATGTTGTAGCACGTGTCAGAACTTCCTTTTTACAGCTGAGTAATATTCCATGTATGCATCTACCACATTGGCTTATGCATTCACGTGTCGATGGACACTTGGATTGTCTACCATTTATTGAATCTTACAGTTTCCGGCCAGCCATGTTAGGTTATGTGTTTACCCACATATAGATGTCTAATTCTCACCAAAGCCATTTTACAGTTGAGGAAAGGAAGCCTGGAGAGGTGAAGGACCTTGCTTGAGGGGACCTGCTATTCCTTGGTGGAACTGAGATTCGGTTTTAGCGCTGTCTGGCTCTAAAACTGTAGTTCTCAAACATTCCAGGATTGCTTAGGGGAACCTGTTAAAAATGAAGATTCCTGGGCCCTGCCTTGAGCTATTCTGGTTCAGAAAGGTGTGGAGTGGAGCCCAGGAATTTGTATCTTAACAAGCACCCTGCTCTGATACAGGCAATCAGAACCACAGCTTGCTTGCTGTAAAATCTAGGGTTTTGACTCCTATCCTGTATGACCTCACTCCTAAGGGCATTGGAGGCAGCTTCCCAAAAAACATTCTCAGATTTTCAGATGCGATAAACAGAAGTTCTCTGGATAAAGAGCGTTCATATCCAGGAGTGTGCCTGAGGGCCAGCAGATTAGGCTCCACGCTCAGCACTGAGCTCCTTCGCAGCCCGAGCCAAGAGTGACACAGGGTCAGCACAAGATGCATCCAGCTCCTGACATAAAACACACCACCAGAAGCACAGCTAGCATGTGTCTTTTGGTCTGAGGGCTCCTCGTCGAGAAGACGCCATGCTGTAACAGGAAAGAGTCACAAATCTGTGAGTGCGTATGACAGGAGCATCACAGGGCTGTGATGGCAAGCCAAGGTGCCATTCCTACACACAGTTCGGCAGAAACAGACAGGGAGAAAACGGCACTAAACCGTTTCAAGCCTACTTGTCTTTATCAGCAGAGGTGAGATTCTGTGCATTCTGGAACGAATCCCCTGGCTCCTTGTTCCATGGCTGGCCTGCCTCAGCCATGCTTCATTCTCTTTAGTTCCTCTCTCTTGCCTGCAGGTCCCCCTGCCCTGGAGAGAAGAGCCCAGCGGGGGCCTCTGCTTTAATGACTAGGATGCTTGTCTTTAAAGTTTGCAGAGCCCTCGGCCTCCAACCAGTGGCCAGTTTGGCCCTTCTTCCTTCGGCATGCAAGAAAAGCTGCTGTCTGGTTGAGTGAGCTCTGCTATAAATCAAAGTGTCACCACTTAGCCAGTAGAAGTGATTTAATTAATCCGCTGTGTTGTCCCCTGAGCGTCACTCCACCTGACTGCTAATCAACTTCCATCAGCAGGAGGAAAATACAGGCCCCCTTTCTCTGAACTGCATTGCATGAGATGAAGGAGGAGAGGGAGGGGGAGAAAAAGTTAATTGCAGCAGGGAGCTCAAACTGTCACAAGAAGAAAGTCTCTTGTCTGGCATCTGCCTCTTTATACACTGTTGTCCCCGTCTTGGGTGAGCTGCAGGAAAGGACCATGTTTTAGTGATATTAATACAGACATTATCTATTGTCCATATCTATTTATCAGAAATAATATCTTGCCCAGAAACCCGTGGCAGCTGGCATATTGCAGAAAGGAACTGTTCTTTTATCATGCACCCAGTATTTAGACCTTAAAGAAAAACACAAAAAAACACACAGAACCTTCACTGATAATCAGATAAGACTGAGAGTTTATGTATCTCTCTCTTGGGCACAGGAACATTTTTGACAGATGACCACCCCAATTTCTGTCACATTCAGGTGAAACACATGCAAGCCATTTCTCTGCACTGTAATTAGGCAGATCTGGTTAATGCTGCAGTGCTTTGAAGGTGAAATGAGCTATTGGAATGAGAATCTCAAGTTCAGAATACTTGAAAGCTTTTTTAAGAGCCTTAAATTTCCTTGAATCTCTTCATGAATCCTAGCCAGTATGGCTCCATTTTCTAGATAGGAGAAATTGAGGCAAGCAAAGGTCAGGGAAATTTCCAGAAAACTGCAGAGCCAAAAGGCGTGTTCTGAAACTGATCCATCCCGTGTGGGGGTGGGGGGTGGGGGGGAGGGGGTGCGCACAGGGGCGGGGGTGCCCAAGATATTGTTTTAAAGTATGGGCTTATCTGGCTTTGTAGTCTTTTCTGATGACTGAGTACTTATATCGTAAAAAGAAACTTACAGAAAATCTCTTGAGTGGGATAAAGAGCAGAAAATCTTTTATCTGATCCAAAAAAAAAAAACAAAAACAAAAAAACCCAAAAAAACCCCGACATCTTGCATCAATTATACATGAACTTGGCTTTTTCCCCACCAGAGGTAGCGCCGGCCCCGCCCTCCAAGCAGACATGGAGTCCCTGCCCTATGTGGGTGAGTCATTCTGTCTGTAAAGATGGGGTGGGGGGAGCATTTGCCTGCCCAGAACACCGTGTTTCAGCACAGATGTGCCTGGGATCGGAGCCTCTGCTATACTCCAGTTGATGGGCGTGCCCTGGAAAAGAAAGCTTGCGCTGGAATCGAATTCCATCAACTCCCACTACCTATGATGTGCAAGGGCCTCACGCGGCACTTCCACACGTGGCCTCTTTTGAGTTAATGACTGCTGGGCCAGGGCCACCTCTGGAGTTCTGGATGGACGACAGGGTGACTGACAGAGTGCTTCTCCATTCTGAAGTCGAAATCCGGTTAAAATGGGCATCTAGGCAAATACATGGTGATGGAAGGAGAACTGACTCTGGGTGGTGAACACACAATGGGATTTATAGATGATGTAATACAGAATTGTACACCTGAAATCTATGTAATTTCACTAACAATTGTCACCCCAATAAATTAAAAAAAAAAAAAAGGACATCTAGGGCAGCCTTAAAGGGAAAGAGCTGTCACAAGAGAGCGTGTGCCCCCTGTAACTCCTGTGTGGGTCTGGTGAGCTGTGGAGGTGAGTGTGGTCTGTCCAACACTAGGGGGCGGTACCACCTCCTTCCCTGCCTTAGGACGTGGCTTCTCTAGGAACAGCTTTCCTCTTACCTGCCTAGGCAGAGGCGAGAGGGGGAGCAGCTGGCTTACCCTAAACAGAAGCTCGCAAGCACCCAAAGGGAGAGTGCTTCCTCCCTGAGAGGGTGAAGTCCTGCCCCTGTCTGTTGCTGGGGGAAGTGTAAAACGGGCAGGTATTGGAGCCATGTAGAACTGGGGGCAGTTCTGACTGTGCCACTGACTGCTGGTTTGTGTGTATCTCTCTGGGCTCAGTTTCCTTAGCTGCAAAATGGGAATACCCATCTTGCAGAATGGACACAGGATGAAATGAGATTTGTGTAAAAGTCAGCAGCACAGCACTAGGCATCTCACTCGTTCGTTCCATTCACCAGCCCTGTAATCTGTGCTACAAAGTGCTTAATTTTGACAGCAGGGACCCAGATCCCAGAGTCATGCAAAGACCTCAAACCTGCCTTGCCTCCCTTCCTCCGAGGCAGGCTATGGCTAGTGCCTGCCCCTGAGCTTAGGGCGCTGGGACCCCTCCCTCCCCACCCAGTGGGCTGTTAACAGAGACAGTGTGGACCTCTCATTTCAAGGGTTTCCATGGCCATTAAACCACACTCCAGGCTGCCGTTGGGCGTGTGGGGCCAGCCAGAGAGCCTTTATTGTTGGTTTGTTTATTTTTATACACAATTTAGAAACATCTGTTCTGACATTTGCCAGGGTCGCAGACAGGAAGAGAGCAAGGTTGATAGTTCTCAGGTGTTGGTGCCTTAGTGCATCTGTAATTGGAAAGCAGAATGGTCCGCTTTGCCTTTCCATGTCGTCATAAACATTTCATTTGGAAGAGAAGGCAGCATTATTGTGCCCAGGGGTTACATTGTATGCAAACAGGTATGCGTTAAAGGGAATTCTCCCAAGCCTTGTGAAACTAACGGCAGAGGTCTGTGCGACTTTCTTTTAGACAACAAACCAGTCACGGGGAGTCGACTGCAGCTCTTTTCTGCTTCCTTGAATTGGAAGCATATTTTCTTCAATCAGTTAATCCCCTTCTCGAGATGAACATGGTAAAGTTGGTACCCAGAGGTTCACTGAGGGTAGGTTGAGCAAGTGTATGCGCTCAGAAAACATTTACCGAGCACCTGCTCTGCCAGGATTCATACTAAGTGATAACGAAGATGTGGACCGTGCCCTGTAATACGATACAGAGGGGTGAGTGTCACCCTGGGCAAGTGAATTAATAGGATGGGAATACGAAGGGGGAATCAGGAAAATTTCAGGAGAAGTTTGCCAATCAAAAGGAGGAAGGAGATTAAGGGGCAGAAGGAAGAGCTTCTACAAAGACCAGAAGAGGTAACAACAGAAGTGCTAGAGCCATTTGATGGCACCATTTGATGATTATGTGCCATGCTATATACCAAACACGTAGTATGCTACCTGCTTGATGATGCTTGAAGGAGCATCATCTCACTGAATTCTCCGACGTGCTGCAAAGAGTAGGGGGTATTACCCCCGTGTTTCAGACGATGCTGGGAGACACTGGCTTGCTTGGTCAAGGTCAAGGCTAACAAATGGACACCTGAGATTTCCCCTCAGGTCTGCCATCCCCTGCCTTCCCATGCTTTCCCCCAGCATTGCACTGCTTGGTATGGCTGGAACGCAGAAGATGGAGCTGGAGAGGTGTAGGGGACAGATTGCAAAAGACTTTTCACGCTGTGTTATGGAGTTTGGACTTTTTCCTGTAGGCAGTGGGAAGCCAGCAGAGGTTTTTAAGTGGATATTGATTCTGTTACCAATGGGAGATGGATGGGAGAAATACTCTGTGTCTGACTGCAGCCCGGAACCATCATTCGAGGGCTGCCCACCCAGCTCTTGTCCAGCTCCCTGTATGGCCGGCTGCTCGGCTGAAAGCACCAGACTATTGGGGAGGATGAACCTCTCGAGCAAGATGGAAAGGGAGCCTTTTTCTTTATCATTTTTTTGGCGTAGATATACTTTTCTGATATTTGCTATAAAGCTCACATAAGCATGTAAGCTAAAAAAAAGTTTAGTATGAAAAGAGAAGTGAAAGTAAGTCTCCTTGCAATTCATGTCAGTTCCCACATGTAATGTTACACTGTTTAATTTCCTGTATAGAAATTTTCTATTCATATTTGAGGATATATATATGTATAACCTTTATTAATTTTTAGTTTTATCTATTTTGACTCGTTAATATATGCATATGTTTCAACATTCAAAATGGTTTTACAGTGAAAAATCTCTGTCCCACTGCTGTTGCAGCTTCTCTGTTCCAATGTCACCATTTTGTTGTGTTTATACAGAAATCATTTACTCATATGCAGACTAATGTTTGCATACATTATTTCTCTTTTTCTTTTAAATGCAAAAACCATATAGCATGTTATCTGTACTGTTCTACTTCTTGCTCTTTTGCTTTGTAAGAATAATTTTCAAAACTCCAGTATTTAGATAGTGCTTGCCAGGTACCACATACTCTTCTAAATATTTCTGGGCATTATCCCATTGAATCCTATGATGGGGGCTCCATGTAGACCCCATTCACCAGGGAGGAAACTGAGGCACGAAGAGAGGAGTGACTTACCCAAGGTCATTCGGTTAGTAGGTTAGCCCTGACCTTGGGCTGGAACTGAACTCAGGCAGGAGAGGAGGTGCCAGGGCTAATCAGTGCTGCTCTGCTGATGTTCAGATCTTGGCTTTTTTTTTCTTTTTTTTTTTCCCCTTTCATACAGCATTTTCTTGGCGATCTTTCCAAATCAGCACATAAAGACTTCTTCATTCTTTTACGTGGCTGGCTATTTCATTTTAGTTACTTCACATTTGGGTATTGATAGAAATTTGGGTTGTGTCTAATGCCCTCTTACCAAAGAGTGCTACTGTTGAAACATCCATGTACGTACATCTTGGAGTGCATGAGCAAACGTATCTGTAGAATAAATTCCTAGAAGTAGACTCGCTAATCGTGGGGTATGCATACTTTAAATTTCAGTAGGTATTGCTAAATAGCACTCTAAAAACAGCTGCGCCAATTTACCCACCCCGAGAATGTATGGAAGCGCTGGCCCCACCTCCTTACCCACCCTGGGCATGGTCAACCTGTTCAGTCTTTGCCAGTCTGACTGCTGAAAAATTGGCTTATTTTCATTCCCATGCATTATGAACGCATTGTTTTCCTGTGTTTATTGGCCATGTGCTTTTCTTCTATGAACTGTTTTTGTGTGTGTGTCTTTTGTATATTTTGTGTTTCGGTTTTGTCTTTTTCATAGAGATACATAAGAGCTCTCTGAATACTAAAGAAGTGTGTTACAGATATTTTTCCAGTTTATTGTTTACCTTTGTAATTTTTTTCACCATATAGAAGATTTTAATTTTTATGTAGTTGTATACGCGAGTATTAATCTTTTCTTACAGCTTTGGGGTTTTGTGTGTGACTTTTTTTCTCCACAATTATATATATATTTTAATAACCAATTTTTTTTTCTCCGTAGTCTTTTTATGGTTTTAATTATTAAATTGAACACTAGTCCACTTGGAATTTATTTCGGTGTAAAGAGTGACATGGGGGTCCAACTAATCTCCATAAAAATCCCAGCCGGATTTTTTTTTTTTGTTTGGAGAAATTAACAAGCTAATCCTAAAATGCACATGGAAATGCTGGCGACCCAGCTAGTCAAAACAATCTTGCAAAAGAACAAAATCGGAGGACTCCTGATTTCGAAACTTACTACAAAGCTGCAGTGACGACAGTATGGGCCTGGCACGGGGATACACACGTAGATCCATGGAGTGAGTGGAGAGTCCAGAAATACACCCTGAAATTTATGTCAGTTGATTTTGGACAACTGTGCCAAAAACAGTTCAATCAGCAAAATAGCCTTTTCAGCAAATGATGATGGGACAACTGGATAGCCACATGCAAAAGAATGAGTTTGGACTCCTACCTCACACCATGTGTAAAAATTACCTCAGAATGGATCAAATATCGAAATGTAAGAGCTAAAACTGTAAAGAACACTTAGAAGAAAATATAGGAATAAATCTTGGTGACCTTGAGTTAGGCAATGGTTTCTTCGATATAATACCGAAAGTACAGATGACAAAAGAAAACATAAATTGGACTACATGAAAAAAAAAAAAAAAAAAAAAACCTTGTGTTGCAAATGATGCCATTAAAGACAGGGAAAGGCAACCATGTGGAATGAGAGAAAACACTTGTGAATCATAGATCTGATGAAGAATTTGTAGCTCGAATACATAAAAGACGTTTACAACTCAATCATCGAAAGACAACCCAATTGAAAACTTCATGAAATATTTGAGTAGACATTTTCCAAAGAAGAGAGATGCAAATGGCTGATACGCACATGAAAAGATGTTCCACGTCTTTAACCGTTAGGGATATGCAAATGAAATCCACAATGAGAACACGCCCACTGGGGTGGCTGGAATAAAGGTGGACCATACAAGTGTTGGCAAGAATGTGGAGAAATTGGGACACGCCGGCATTGCTGATGGGAATATAAAATGGTGCAGCCGCGGTAGGAAAACCTGACATTTCCTCAAAAAGTTAAACAGTTACCATATGACCTTGCAGTGTTACTCCTAGGTGTATTCCACGTGTCCCCACAAAAACGTGTACGTGAATGTGCACAGCAGCACGATTCACAACAGCCCAAAAGTAGAAGCAACCCAAATGCCCATCAACTGACAGATAAACCAAATGTAGTCTCTCCCTACTAAGGAATATTATTCAGCCATAAAAAGGAATGAAAAACTGACACCTGCTACAATGTGGATGAACCTTGAAAACATTGCGCTAAGTGAAAGAAGCCAGTCCCGAAAGACGTTGTATGATTCTATTTGTATGAAATCTGTAAAACAAGCAAAGCCATAGAGACAGAAAAGTTAGTGGTTTCCAGGGGATGGAGGGAAGGGGAACTTGGGACTAACTGCTGTTGGTACAGGGTTTCTTTTAGGGAAGACAAAAATGTTCTAAAATTAGGTTGTGGGGAGAGTTGCACAATTCTGTGAATATACCAAAAACCATTGAATTGTATGGTGTGTGAATAGCTCAAAAAGCTGTTTAAAGAAACAGATTTTATGGTTCGTTCTTTGGTGCTCTTTGCCACATCCAGCACAATATCAGTCGTCTTCATTCTTGAATACAAAGGACAGTGACATCATTCCTGCTAATTATGACCTGTTAAATGCATTAGCAATTGGTAGCCATAGGCAAAAATAACTGCAGTTCAGATACGGGGTCACTGGATCTTTATTATCTTATTTACTAGTATGATAGTCCAAATCCATATCTAGCTCTATAAACAGTCGTGTTAATTTTAGGTCTGTGAGGACGGGAATTTTAAGAATGCCGGTGCCTCTTCCCATAATCGGCCCGGTTCCGGCAAAGGGAAGCCCCAGCAACTGTGCCACCGAGCCTAAGTCACATGTGAACCCAAAGGATCTTGGCACACAGCCACCCGTCCATCCTGTTTGCTACCAGTTGGGGGTTTTGTGCTTAAGCTTTTTTTGGCTGCCAGTCAGTTCTCCCCTTTACCCATGTCACCCTCCAACCCCAGCCCTCCCAGAGCGGAGCAACCCTAGGGGTGAGAGTGAACTGAAAAATCCCCACCATCTCTGCGGAGTGAAAATGAATGAGGGCAGCTGGGTGGCAAGAACCAAGGCCCACATCTGGCAACAGCGTCATCTGCTTCCTGTCAGTGGTCGCCTGCTGTCCTCTCTCTAACGGGCTCGGCACATTTTCCGTCCTTGGAGAGTGCCAGTGGTAGTGCAGCACGCCCGACGGAGAAAGGCACCACGCTCCACTCCTCCTGCCAGCTTCCTTCCAGGAGCAGAGAGTCAAAGTCATTCTGACCCCTTTCCCCCCAGCGCACCTTGCTCAAGGCTTCAAGCTGCACGTGGCCAGTTCCCCAGGTTCATATATTGGTTTTGCTCCCCCTCCTCTTCTCTGAACTCTGAGGTCAGTGCCCCTTCCTATTGCTTTCTGCTTGCTTCGTTGTTTCGCTCTGGACCGTCACTTAGCACGCTTCCTGCCTGCATAGGACAAGACCTTCTAATGAAAGTCCCTCTTCTCTCCAGGGGCCCTTGGGCACTAATGGCCTCTGGAAGCAGATATTGTCTGACTTCCGGGAGTCTATAAAGCGCTTGACCTGCACATAATTACAAAATGACCTACCAGACAAGGAAATGTTTGTTTATGCTCAATCTCTGCCGCCCCTCGCCCCTGCTCCCCAAGGGGAGAAGTTTGGCACCGTCAGTTCTCCCATTGTGAGGCTTTCCTCTTGGTTTCCATCCTGTCCCCTCCCTCGGACCTGCAGGCAAGGCGGGCAGTTAAAAGTAGATGGAGTGAGTGTTCTTGCTTAAAAAGCGGGGTCCCTGGTGCAGGTGGACTGCCTTTGCTTAGTCAGGCCTGCAGCGAGTATTTATTGAGCATATACTATGAGCCAGACGCCATGTTAGTCACGATGACGTGTGGAGAATAGGTCTGACGTGGTCCCTTGTCTCATCAAGCATGTAGTTTAAGGGACAAATGCAAAATGACAGCTGTGATAAGTGCTTGGAGAGAAGAGTTCAGGGCACAATGAAAGCATTTAATGGGGATACCTGACCTGGTGATGCTGGGAGATTGGGAGGAGGTCAGGAAAGCCCAGGACTGCATTATTCATGACTCATTGGGCCCCCTTCTCACGTTAAAAAAACTGTATTTACAACTGCATTAGTATAAATCCAGACTGGATTCATCGTTATAAAGTTGTTATTACAGTTTCTTTGTTCTTCTGACTTTCAAAGAAATGAAACTTTTTTTTTCATGGGCCCTTGGAGGTATTGTGGGCCCCAGGTACTGTGTTTCGTTGGATATTTGCTATATCTAATGAAGAAATCAGCCCTGGAAAAGGCTGCCCAGAGGAAGAGACAACTGAGTTGAGATCTGAAGACTACACAGGAGTTCATTCAGTGAGCCAGGTGTGAAGTGGGGTCTAGGCAACGGCAGCAGCATCTGGTAGAGGGAACTAACAGTGCGAGTGTCAGGGAGGTGTAGTTCAGAGAGCAAGGGGATGCATGGGTAGGGTGAAGCCAGAGAGAAAGCGGGACCATGTGGGCCACGAACCTCACTGGGACCTTCCCCCCAGAGCAGCAGGAAATCTCTGCTATTTCAAAAACGGGCATTGAGTGACTTCTGGAGGGATCAGCAGGAAAAGCGACCAGCAAACCAGAGTGCACCCAGCCTCTCTATTAAATTGAATCGACAGAAGGAGAACCAGCCTGGAGTTGATCAGGCATCAGCGATACCCACATTAAGAAGACACCGAGACATGGCTGCTCATCTGTGATTAGCGGAGGAGAAAAGACAGTGTTTCTCCCTGCACTTCATTATGTCCCCCGCCCGAGACTGGGTCTTCGGGAAATAGATTCTGAGACAGAGAGTGCATGGAGCCTTCTGGGGGCTTGTTCTTGGGAACGACATCCGTAAGGAAGTCAGCAGATGCGGGGTCTCCTTGTGCAGGGATGGCTTTTCAGAAACATCCCACCTGGAGGCCAGGGAGCCGGGCCTTTGCACCTGCTTGGATGAAGGTCGCTGCAGCTCTGTTTGACCGAGAGCAGTTCCTGTGGAGGGTCTCACCCTCCAGCAGCCTCTGGCGGGGGTGGGGGTGGGGGAGCGCCCTTTTTCTGTACAGGGCCAGGCAGTAAATACTTTCAGCTCGTTGGGCTGTGTGATCTCTGTTGCAACTATGCAACTGAGGCCTGAAAGCCTCCGTCGATGCTGTGGAATGACTTGGCATGGCCGTTGGCCAGTGAAACTCTTCATGGACAGAGATTTTAATTTCATGTCATTTCCACGTATCGTGAAATAGTCTTCTTCTTTTGGTTATTTTTACCGCAACCATTTAAATACGTAAAAACCATTCTCAGCTTGCAGGCCTTGGACCTGGTTTGGCCTGTGGGCTGTAGTTTGAGAACCCCTGGCCTAGAGGGATTCAGGAAAGAGGGAAGTTGGGATCTTTGGTCTTTGAGTTGTCCGCTGTTGGCTGGTTGACAAGGGACCTTTTCCTTCTGCCTTCAGCTCCTTGTCAGTGAAATGGGAATAGCTCTAAACTCGGAGCTGCCCACATAGGTGTTGAGTGAGGTTGGGAGGTACAGGCTCTGTTAAAGCAGTCATGATTCACGTTTCAGAATATGAAGTATCACGGATGCATTTCCACATCAGTACCAGCCCTCAGGCTGGATCCAGGAGGGGTCCAAAGAAGATGAGCATGTCTGATAAGAAACCCGGTGAGATCCTGAAATGCACGAGGGGGAAACGGAGTCGTGGTTGGTTCAGGATCTTTGGGAGTTTCCTCAATGGGAAAGTCACTTGGGACCCAAACCCAAATGCAATGATTTCCTTTCCTGTTTTTCTTTATGGAGGCATCAGCCATCCCTTTTCCCCACCACCGTCCCCTGCCTCCTTTCTCACCCTTTCATCTTGTGTGTGTATTAAGCAGCCATGCCCAGCTCTGCCTTGCAACCTGTCCTAATGAGAGGTTACATTCCACAGGGGGCTGCCTTTGCAAAACTGCTTGGAAGTAGCCTCCAAGTGCTTGCAACTGAAAGGACCCATTCTCGCCAACCATCCTTCTCTCCCCAACCCCCACACGGATGCAAATAATAATTACACAGCCCAGAACAACATTTGTTCTGTGTTTGTGACTCTAAGACCCACAAATTCCAGGAAGAAACTAATAAAACATCAACCTGAATTCCACGCCTGACTCCGACCTCTTTCCTCTATAAGTATATGTCCCCCCAACCTGCGCTTGTGAGTCACATCACTGTTGGCTGCTGAGGAAGTGATCGGAGCGGGGCAAAAGGCCATTTTCAGGAGCCGCAGCTCCCAAGGCACACTGCGGAAGTCATTCATCCTTCCAAATGTCCGCCGTCACACCTGACTCCTGGTTCCGGTTCTTCAGGCACAGCGCAACTTGGCAACGGTTACTGCACCTTATAACTTGTTGTCCTGTGTTTAGCTTGTTTACTCCCGCCCCACCCTTGTTCTTGTTTTGTTCGGTTTCCTTCCTCTCTTACGCTGGAATTATTCCGGTTATCGTGGGAGAAAAAAGGTTCAGCGTTGTAATCTGCCACTCACTGGTTGTCCGGGTCCCCAGAGGTGGCACATCTTGTGACGCTGGCTCAGAAGGAGCTGGCCAGTCTTTTCCTTTCCAACATCCTGCATTCGGTATGCCTGGGTCCGAGTGCCATTTTCACTGTTGTCCCTTCAATCCTGGGATATGTGTGCTTCTGACAAAGTTGATTAGCCTTGTTGAAAAGACAGTGGACAGTTAGTGAATCAACTAGTTATAAACTCCTGTAGGCTCAGGACCGTGTCTGGTGTTTATTTCTCCTGTATCCCTGCAGTGCCCAGAATAAAACAGCATCGAGGATCTCGTATCGGCTGATGGGACAAATCCCGGGTTCCACATGTGAAATACTTCTTGGATCCCACCTTCCCTCTACCATCCCAAGCCCTCGTCATCTGTTTCTGGAGCCTTTGTAATAATTTCTTATTTCACCTTCCCACCCATTCCCTGGACTTTTCAAATATTTAGGCCCATAACTTCCACTTTTTCACTTCAGTCAGTTTGGTGGGCCTTCTGGCATTTGCAACAGAGAGCCCCGGTATTCAGGTTTTACGGGACTTTGTGAAGGGGAGGCAGGCAGCCCATTTCTCATCCATCTTCCTATTTTCAGTGCCTTTTACAAGGCATGGCTCATAATGCACATTTTACAATGTGTGCTGAGAGAGAAAGAGAGAGGGAACGAGAGCAAGAGAGCGAGAGAGAGAGAGAAGGAAGGAAGCTCTTTCACTCTGCATGCCTCTGCTTGCCTCTAGCTCTCTCTAATCCCAGACACGATGAATTCTAAGTTCAGCACTTACGTACCTGCATTTACTGCAGATCGGTACTTAACTTCATTTACTGCAAAATCTTCCTCAAGGAGGGGATCCAGAAGGGTCCCAATATCAAATGGGTTTTAGGAACGCTACATACGAAGGTCTGACAATGAAGTTCGTGAACTTGTTGCAATGCTGTGGCTAACCTTTTTTGATATCAGAGGGATTATTCATTATGAATTTGTACCAACTGGACAAACAGTGAACCAAGTTTACTATTTGGAAGTGCTGAAAGGGCTGCGTGAAAAAAGATGAAAATGACCTGAACTTTTTGCCAACAATTCATGGCTCTTGCATCACGACAATGCACTAGCTCACACGGCACTGTCTGTGAGGGAGCTTTTAGCCAGTAAACAAACAACTGTATTAGAACACCCTCCCTACTCACCTGATCTGGCCCCCAATGACTTCTTTCTTTACCTGAAGATAAAGGAAATATTGAAAGGAAGACATTTTGATGACATTCAGGACATCAAGGGTAATACGACGACAGCTCTGATGGCCATTCCAGAAAAAGAGTTCCAAAATTGCTTTGAAGGGTGGACTAGGCGCTGGCATCAGTGCATAGCTTCCCAAGGGGAGGACTTCGAAGGTGGCCGTAGTGATATTCAGTAATGAGGTATGTAGCACTTTTTCTAGGATGTGTTCGCTAACTTAATTATCTGACCTCTTTCCACATGTCTAGAATGACCATGTACTTTGGCATTTAAAGACTTTGAGACCTCCCACATTTAGAGAACTCTTTAGCTCTGTTTAACCGCCAAACTTCTCAAACTCATTTGACTATGGAACTCTTATTCTCAGAGCATCTCCTAGAGCTAGTCTTCCATGATTTGAGAGGTGAATCCATACTCCTTGTATCCTTATTTATAAAATATAATAATACAATGCCTGGAGCCTCAGTAGAATTACCTTAGCTGGCAGCTCCTGAATGTCTGTTTAGGTCATCTCGAAGAATTTGTGGTCAGTCCACAAAAACATGCATTAGTAATGCAGACATGCACAGGAGTGAACATATTAAAATGACACAGCTATGGGAATGCCTTCTCACAGATCCCCATGATGCAACGCTCACTGTTCCCTGGTAGATCCATTCACGTGCTCGTTCATTCACTCAACAAACATTTTCTGAGGGCCCATTGCAGGCCAGGCACTGTTCTGGCCACTGGGTCTATGACAGTGAGCAAAGCAGACACAGTCCCTGAGCGGAAGGGGGTTTATATTCTCCACGTGGATGTGAAGAAACGAACTGAGAGGACTCTGCCTCCCACCATATAGGGAGAAGTAAGTCAACTCCCAGAAACTTCATCCTTATTTACGGAGACTGTTGGACTCTTTAAAGCTCCCTTCCTGTTCACAAATAGATCGTGCTAGGAAATAAAATGATTTCTGTGAAGGCAGGAGCATGCCTTAGATGCTCATTTTACATAAACTGTGTTCTGGATCTAATTTGTATAAATAAAAAAATGTAAAAACGAGAATCCTATTATCTACTAAATGGACGTATTCTTACGTGTTTAAAACTCATTTCTAATTGATCTAAAGGTCACCGTGATACAGAACAGCTCAGTTTAAAGTCCACTCTCCTCCATCGTAGGTAATTACTCATTTTTTGTTTACTTTGGTAAAAACCAACTAACATGAAATTTACCATTTTAGCCGTTTGTAAGTGTACAGTTCAGTCACGTTACCCATGTTGGCATGGGGTGCAACAAATCTCTAGAGTTTTTTCATCTTGTAAAACTGAAACTCTGTACCCACTAAACACTTATTCCTCATGTCCCCTGCTTCCAGACCTTGGCAACCGCCTTTCAACTTTTTATTTCTATGATTTTGACGATTTTAGATACGTCATGTAAGTGGAATTACACACCATTTGTCCTTTTGTGACTGGCTGATTTCGCTTAGCATAATGTCCTCCCAGTTCATCCATGTGGTAGCATGTGAGAGGATTTCCATCTTTAGTAAGGCTGTGTAATAGTCCATTGCGTGTAAATACTGCATTTTCTTTATCCATTCACGTGTCCATGGGTATTTGGGTTGCATCCACTTCGTGGCTATTGTGAATATGCTGCAGTGAACATGGGGTGCAGGTATCTCTTCGAGATTTGGCTTTGAATGCTTTTGGATACGTGCCCAGAAGTAGGATTACCAGATCATATGGCAGCTCTGTTTTAGTCTTTGGAGGACTCTCCACATTGTTTTCCACAGCGGCTACTACATTTTACATCCCCACCGACAGCCCACAGGGCTCCAGCTTCTTTGTGTCCTTGCCAGCACTTCTCTTCTGTTCTTTTGATCTTCATGTGTGTGAAGTGATATCTCATTGTGGTTTTGATTTGCATTTCTCGTGATGTTGAGCATTGTTGCATGTGCTCGTTGGCCATTTGTGTATCACTGGAGAAATGTCTATCTAAGTCCTTTGCCTAGTTTTTAAGCAGGTTATTTGGGGTTTTATTTGTTGTTGTTGAGTTGTAGAAGTTCCCTACATATTGTGGATATGAAGTCCTCATTAGATATATGGCTTGCAAATATCTTCTCCCATTCTATAGCTTGCCATTTCACTGTGTTGATTGAGGCCCTTGATGCTTAAAAACGGAAGTTTTTAAGTTTGATGTCCTCTCTTTTGTCTATTTTTGCTTTTGTTGACTATGTTTTTGGTGTCATCTCCATGAAATCGTTGTCAAGTCCAGTGTCCTGGAGATTTTCCCCTATGTTTTCTTTCAGGAGGTCTATAGTGCAAGGTCTTAGATTAGGTCTTTATTTTGAGTTAGTTTTTACATATGGTCTAACGTAAGGGTTCAACTTCATTCTTTGTCATATGGATATCCAGTTTTCCCAATGCCGTTTGTTGAAGAGATAGTCCTTTCCCCCTTATGTAGGTAATAATGACTGATTTTTAAATCAGAACTGAAATGCACAAGGATAGCAAGTGGTAGTGGTGGAGGGGGAGTCTATTAGCGTTACCGGGGTGCTACAGACATCTTTTAGTAACTTCCCTCCCCGAATCTGATTTGCCTAGGAGTGGGAACTGGCCAGGTGAATGTTCACAAAGCTCCCAGTTTACCCAGCACCTGTGCCCCTCTTCTTCTGGTTAAGAACCTAGAACCAGTGGAGGAAAGAAATCGTTACATCGGTTAGAATGCTCCCTGTGCAGTGTAGACACTGCTCTCATGTGTCTGCTTTGCACATGTGGACTTTGTTCCTGCTGGGTTAACTCAAAGCAGGGCACACCTGTGAGCCACCTATCTAGAGGCTTGCAGATCTGGCTGCCCAGGTACCGATGAGGGCATACTGGCTGCCCTGTGCCTGGACAGGCCAGGAAGTATCTCGAACATCTGCACACCCATTTTAATGACGTTCTTGGGGGAGAGGGGAGCAGGAACAGCTGGAGGGAAGGGGGGAGGAAGGACAGACAGTTGTCTGAGTGGAAGGCAGCAAGCACAGGTGTTGGCAGCAGCAGATGGCAGGCTGCTGCAGAGCCGTCCACAGCCCCATGACCCACAGGGGACGGAGAGGGCAGGGCAGCCCGCTCAGGCTCCCCTCCTGCCACAGCCTCTCACAGCAGCATTGGCCTCTGCACCTCGTCTGCACATCTGCTCCCCGCCCCGCCCCCCAGTATTGATCCCAGGCCGAGAGTGTGGAGTTATCCTGGAGAGACAAGCCGCGCTGCAGGTTTACCAGCGCTCCTAAACGATTGTTGCCTCGGGCTGGCTATCACTTTCTGAATACCTGTGAGAGGCCTGTCGTGCCTTCCATTGGCCAAGTGGATGAGGGACTGCTGGACAAGACCGTTCACAGGCCGCTCGGCCCTTCGAACTCCAAGTGAGGCACTTAAGATCAGGTGGAGGAAGAACAAGGTGCAGAAGCGCAGCTCTAGTTGCCTGGGTGGCAGAGGTTCTGGTCCTTACGCTCGGTGGAGGCATTATTTCCTGGTAGGCAGAGCAGTGGTGGGTGGGGATGGCGGCTGTAGGAGGTGAAGGTGGGGGGCAGGTGGCTGGCAGGCCCCCCACCCTCCTCCTGTGCTCAGGCCAGAGCATCTTTTCCCTGTCGTCATCTGTCTCCCAACGAGCTCTGCTGTACTTCAGAGTCCTCCTCAACCCAGCTCTCCAGGAAGCTCCCACTGGCCTCTTTGGGTTGGCCCTGGAGAGGGACAGGGACAGTTGCCTTGTAGGTGCTGGTCCCCTGCCTCCAGAGGAGTCCCACCGCCCTCTGCCCTCGGCCCTTGGTTGTCCCCGCTGGAAGAAACAGAAAGCACGCCACCCTGAGTGTTAGTTCTCTTCCTCTTGGGCTGCACTTGGAAGAGGCCAGTGACAAGCCCCAGGGCTGTATGGCAGCTGGAATAGAAGCCCAGAATTCACTGCTCACCACTTCTTCCCCAGCCTTAGTGCAGAACCTGAGAAATACAGGAAGTCATCTACACTGACTGGAAAGGGAAGGTGTGGGGCTGGGGGGTGTGTGCCCAACACCGTGAGTGACCAGGGACATCAGCAGTGACGATGAAGCCAGCCCCCCGGAGCGCTCACACGGGCCCGCCTGATCTGTGCCCTCTACATGGGTCAGGTCATGCAGCCCTCCTACCCAACCTGTAATTAAACCACTGGAATCCTCTCACACTAAGAAACAGACTCTCAGACAGGTTTAGTAACTCGTCTACACAGCTGCCACTACTACTGCTGGTCTAGGAGCAGATCGGAGGCTGCCTGGATTCAAAGTCCACACTTCTAACCACTATACCATGCTAAAAATCAAAACCCATTTTCCACTCGCCAGACTGACGACAACTAGTAGGTTTGATATGATTAAGTGCCGAAGAGCTGTGGTGAAGGATACAGATCCAGCGTCCTCTAGGAAGGACTGCAGGGCGAGGATTGAGGTTAGAGGTTGGAGGTGCATTTCCTGTTCTCGGTGTTTATTTCGTGATGCAGAATATAGGCACCCAGAGTATAGTACTTGGGTTCATACTTCAGTACAAAAAAGAGAGAGAGAGAAAGTGAAGATGGTCAGGGGAGGAGAGCAGAAGATAAGCAGATGGAGGGTTCTCAGAATCCATTACTGCCTTTGGACACGACCCTTTGGCTGCAGAAACTCGGACGGCTTTGAGCCTTGGGGAAGCGCGTTTTCTTATCTGGCACACCTTTACTTACTGAGGACCCCTACATTGCAGGCACCGTGTCGGGCTCGTTGCTATGCCCACGCAAACCCAGGTTGTGTCCCAGCCGTACTGCTCCACAGTCTGTGGCGATGAGGTCATGGCTGCACGCAGGGAGGAGCCAGCTCACCCCTCGGCTTCCATGTGTGATGGGCTGCTTCCCTCGGAGCAGCTGCTGCAACAACATTTACTTTGTACAGCGGCCAAGAGAGTGAGAGAGAGAGAGAGGGCGCGCGCGAGGGAGAGGGCGCGCACGAGCCTACCCCATTCCAAAATGTGTCTGACAAAATCTGGCACTCCTGGTTCTAATCAAAATACTGAACTTTGGAACAAATTAACATTCCACAGCCCTCGCAGGGAAGGCGAATTCAGCCTAGACAACTTCAGTTCACAACCACAACAAAAATAGCTTCTCCCAGGGAAGACACACTCTGCTAACAAGGTCACTTTTGTTTTGCTTCCCCTGCCATCTGGCTGAGTGGCGCCAGAGGCTGGATTTGGTACTGGCTTATTCTGCCGAGAGTGGATGGGAGCCGGGTGGCACTGCAGAAGGCTTCTTAGCCTCCTGGCAAAGGGTGCCGGCACAAAGTTACCTTCAGACATCCCCCAGAAAGCAGGCGGGCAGATGGAGCCCCAGTTTCACTCAGCCCGACTCTGCTCTGAGCTCCGAGTGTGCAGAAGGTGTGACACCAGCAGACAGCAACAAGCAGGTGGGAAGCAGAGGAGAGCGAAAAACATGACAGAATGGGAACGCTATCTTCGTCTCGAAAAACATTCCAGAACTCGACGTAATGCTCGCTTCGGAGAGCTGGGAGTCTGAGTTCCAGAAGGCGAACAAAGAAGCACGATTTGGGTTTTTTCTTTTTTCTTTTTTTTTTCTTTTTCCCAGGAACATTCGGGAACCTGCCTTGGGTTCAGTTTCCTTCTCTGTGGGATGGGAACCACCTGCACAGATCACGTGCAGTGATTAAGAGGGTGAAAGGAGATCGGGGTGCCGGGCTGAGGTTCTCAGAGAACACGCGTGTACTCTGGCCTTTGTAGCCAGGAGGGCTTCTGTGTAGGCAATCTAGTACGACCCCCTCAACCGCCCTCGGCAGAACTCGCACACGACATAAATGGCCTGCCCAGAGTGACTTGTTTGTCAGGTGTAGAGCTGGGACTTGAACACACGTGTTTTGATTACAAAGATGCGGCTGCTTCTTTCTATTAGACCAATGATTTTCAATCTTTTACAATGGGACCAAAAACCGTGAATATACACAGGGGCCTCAGGACCTACGAAAGCCATGCACGTCCTAGGAGGGGTCGAGGGGTCCCAGTTAGTTATCACAGTGTACCTGCTGGGAAAACAAACAAACAGACAAAGCTTTTAGTAAAGTGGAGAAAGAATCCTTATTTAAAAACGACCCAGGTTCTTCTGCCCTTAAATCAAGGAAAATAAGTTCACTAGAGCATCTCCTTCAGGATTCTCCCCGGCCCCCCCAAAATGATACATGAGGAAACTTTGATTTCCAGGCAAGTTAAATATGGTCTCCAAGGGGTCCCAGATAGGGTGAGGGTGGGGAAGGTCCCTGGGACCCCACGGTGATGTCACTGCTCCCCGTGGGGCATGATGTGAGCAGGGGGATCAGGGTCCCACTGTTGCACACGCCTCCTGAATCAGAATGGAGCTGTGACATCTGGCACAGGATTTAAAAGATCCACAGTGGGGCCATTTGCAAGTGTTAATTGGTGTCAGGACTGAGTCCTTCTCTGCTGCTTGTACCGTGAGGCCTGTACACACCCCCCCCCCAAGTCCCACAGGGAAGCCTTTGCACTGCCACCCAGCAGGAAACATGGGGTGCAGGCCACTACTCCCCTCTGGCCTAGGACCTGTTCATCTGCTCACTTTTCTTAACCTGCCTCTTCCCTTCTGCCTTGGTGGCCTCCTGGATCTTGGACTAACTTTGTTTACTCAGAGGTCATCCAGAAACCACTTGCTTTTTCACGTTTGTGCAACAAATATTATTGAGCATCAGTTATGTGCCAAACAGGATGCTTGGCTCTTGGTGTATAGCACAGAAGGAAAAAGAAGAGGGCCTGGCCCTTGGAGGGCTTTCAGTCTATTAGGAAGCTAGACGTTTAACTGAAAGGACGGGCCGGGCGGGATTGGACCGAGATTGATGTTCTAAGTAGAGACATCCAGGCCATCCGAACATCTTGAAACAGGAAAGAAACCGGTGTTTTCTGTCCCAAAGACACATATGGATAACTTGTCTTGAAGCTAAGTTTAAAATAGCACTTTACTTGACTTCGAGGAACTGAGCCCTGTCTAAATCAGAGAGTGCATGCGGGAGGAGCTAGCTGATGGAGACTGGGGCCAGTGGCTAAAGCATATACAATACCCTCCTGAACTCTGCCATTGGGAAATGACTTGTTGCCTTCAAAAGAAAGAGGGGGGACTTGTGTACTTGGAGATCATAGGCCAGGGGACAACGAGTGGCACCGGATGAGAGGAGAGCCGGGGAGGCCCAATCTGGAGGACAGAATTGCTGAAGCGGGATTCATGCATGAGTCCCATGCACCAGGATTCTCTTAGGGGCTTGTTGCAAATGCAGATGTTTGGGTCCCTCTCAGACTCCCGGGATCAGCATGTCTGGAGAAGGAGCCTGGAATCGGCTTTATGAGCGAGCGCCCTAGGGGATTGCTGTATATACGGGGCTTCATAGCCCATGTTAAGGCTTTCTGGATTTTATCCTAAATGCAAAGGGAGGCCATTGAAGGGTTTGGAAAAGAGAAATGACGCAGTCCATTTTCAGGACGATCTGATTCTTGGGTAGGACTTGAGTAGAGTGGGATAAGGAGGGAGGGGGACAGGCCACTTGGGTGGCCAGGGCGGAAGTCCACACTGCCTCACGTGTCTCTCTGCTTCCCTGCCCGAAGCACTGGGTAGACCAGCTGCTGAGTTCATTAACCAGTCCCGGGGCACGTGCCGGGTCCTCCCTGGTCATCTGGACCCCAGAGTGACAGGTGGGTGTGGACATTGGCCCTGGGATTGTCCACATCTTGGGCCTCAGATTGTCCGTTGCTCCTTTAACATCCCACGTGGTCACTCACTGTCAACACGGCAGCTTCCCAAGGACGCATCCTCCCCAAAAGTGTAGGGCGAAGTATCATCTCACCTGTTCAGGGTTGTTTAGATAGCATCAGGGACGGCAGGTGGGATAGGGGGAGCCTTTCCGTGGTTCTCAGGGTTCTGTCTGGTCCCATGAGTCTGTGACATAAACTTAGATGGTAGGGAATCAATCCATGAGACTGTCACTTCCCAGTGAGTCAGATTCCTCACACCGAGTCCAGGTGACTTCACTAGGGCTCCTGGTTAGAAGATCAGCAAGGGGGAGCCGAGTGTCTCCTCTCTTCCCAGTCAGGCTGTACTGAGTGGCACCAAACTGGCCTCCCTCTTTCAGGTAAATGACAAGTTTTTCATTCTCTCTGCGTTTTCAAAGAGAGGCTGACAGAGAGAGCGTCGCGAATCACAATCAGAGTTTCCTGCCGCAGAGCACACAGATGAGAATTGATCTCCAACCTTTTAGTGTCATCATTTACTGACTGCTGGAAAGACACACACATAAGTCAGCAGAGAAAAACTCAGAATCCTGGTCTCTAGCTGCATGTCCTCAAAACACCTGAATAACGTGGCTTGCTGAAACGGAGGCGAAGGAAACCACAGCCAGCCACACCTCCTTAGACTCCAAAAATGTCAAGGAGATCTTTGCCTCCATTATTTTTTTAATCAGTTTTATTGAGGTATAATTTACATACAATAAATGGCACCCATTTTAAGTGTACAGGCTGATGTGTGGACAACTCTCCACACCCAAGTAACCATCACCTGAGTTAAAACATAGACTTTCTATCACTCCCCCCTAAAATTTCTTCAAGTCTCTTTGAAGTCAATCCCTCTTTTCCCTCTGGCCTCAGGCAACCACTGATCTATCTGCTCTCTGTCACTCTAGTTTTACAATTCGTGTCATTTCATATAATGGAATCAGACAGTATATACTCCTGAGATGCAGCCATGTCGTTGCATAGATCAGTAGTTTGTTTCCTTTCACTGTTGAGTAGACTTCCATGTGTGTTTATCTGTTCACCTATTGTTGGACATTTGGGTTGTTTCTAGGTTTTGGATGTGTTGAGTAAAGCTGTTATAAACATTTTTGTACAAGTCTTTGTGTGGACATATGTTTTCATTTCTCTTGGGTAAATACCTAAGAGTAGCTGGATTGTATGGCAAGTATATATTTACTTTTTAAGAAACTACCAGACCTTTTCCCAAAGTAGCTGTGCCATTTTTACATCACCACCAACAATGTGTAAGTGTTCCTGTTGCTTCACATCCTAGCCAACATTTGTTATTGTCAGTCTTTTAGTTTTAGCCATTCTAATAGGTGTGTGATGGTATCTCATTGTGGTTATTATTTGTATTTCCTTGATGGCATACGTTGAGCACATTTCCATGTGCTTATTGGTCATACATGTACCTTCTTTTAGTAATGTCTTCTCTAATCTTTTGCCCATTAAAAAAAAATGAGGTTGTTTGTCTTATGAGGTGTGATCAAAACATATGTTTAAATTAAAAAATGCTTAAATAAAAGAAATTTATTACAGTAAAAGACACATGCCATTAATCCCCTTCAAAATACTCCCCCTCACTTCGAACACTCCGAACTTATCCCATTGTTCTTGCCACTTTCTGAAGCAGTTCTGGAAGTCCTGTGTTGTGAGTGTCATTCATTGCACTGTCATGGCTGCCTCGATGTCCTGAATCATTTTGACTTTGGGGAAGAGCCAGAAGTGACACGGTGCCAGATACTGTGAATAAGGTGGATGAGGACACACCATAATGTTTTTATTTGACAGAAATTTCTGTACCAGAAGTGACGTGTGACATGGAGCCTTCCCGTTGTGATCAAACAATATGGTGAATACTGCTGCTGAGTGCCATCCAATGGAAAGGCAGGGATCTTCAATATGGGAAGCAACGCGTCGAACCTTAGTAACAGTGTGTGCCAAGTTTCAGCTTTTCGGTGCAGTCAGTCGGGCGTGAACTATGGTTGAGAGAAGGTGTGTTTTAAAGTGTGCCGTAAATCATCCTCCATCATGACAACACTCTGTGTCACATATTGCTTCTGCTATATGGCAGTTTCTGTCAAATAAAACATTATGGTCTGTCCTTATCCACCTTATTGACCAGATCTGACACTGACTTTTCTTTTCTCATCAGATTACCTTGATGCCTCTATCAAAAACCAATTAGCCATATCTGTGGACATATTTCTGAACTCTCTGTTCTGTTCCATTGATTTATATGTCTTGTCTTTTCAACCAATACCATATGGTCAATAAGTCCTTCAATTTTGTTCTTCTTTTTAAAAAATTGTTTTGTCTATTCTAGGTAAGTACATTTCCACATAATTTTAGGACCAGCTTGTCAATTTCTATTAAACTCTGCTGGAATTTTGGTTAGAGTCATGGTGAATCTATTAATCTGCTTGGGAAGAATCAAGATCTTAAATATTTGGTGCTTCCCATCCATGAACATAGTATATCATTTTATTTATTGTTGTCTCTTAAAATTTCTTTCAACAATGTTTTATAGATTTTACTGGATAGGTTTTGTCCACACTTTAAATTTATTTTATGTTTTTTGATATTGTAAATGGAATTGTACTTTTATTTACTTCCAATTGTTCATTGCCTCTTTCTCCTCCTCCTCTTTCTCCTTTTTCCGGATTGTAACCTGACTTTAAAGTCTTAAATACATCTTCTTATCCTTGACATTACTAATATCCAGGGTCTGAAAAGATAGTTTGTTTAGTCAAGAATCAGCATTGACGCCGCTCTACATCTTGCCTCATCTCTGAGAATTTACAGCTCTTCTTGGCATAATTCTCACCTCATCAGACCATCTTCCTTCTGTCACTTTCTTCCTTTTTCACATCTCCCACAATCACAGCTCCTCCATGTAGCCTTCAACGATGTGACAGGTTCTCTGGTATCTTTTCAATATTGAATCTTCTGTTGCTTACCACCCCATTGATTGGAACAATTATCCAATTGTTTATTCAAAATGAAGGAATTTTATGTTATTTAGCTTTTGTATGACTGTATTAGTTTCCCACGACTGCTGTAACAGGTACTACAAACGGGCATAAAACAACAGAAATTTATTTTCTCACAATTCTGGAGGCTAGAAGTCTAAAATCAAGGTGTTGGTAAGGCCAGCCATGTTCTCCATGACCCCCGTAGGGAAGAGTCCTTTCCGCTTCCGGTAGTTCTCAGCCATCCTTGGCATTCCTTGGCTTGCAGCTACATACCTCAGTCTCTCCTCCCAGCTTCACATGGCGTCTGCCTGTGTGTGTCTGTGTTTCTTCTCCTCTTCTTTTAAAGGCACCAGTCATATTGGATTCAGGGCCCGCATACTCCAGTATGACCTCATCTTACCTAATTACATCTGCAATGACCCTATTTCCAAATAAAGTTACATTCTCAGGTACTGGAAATTAGGTATCTTTTGGGGATGGTGGTGCAGACCAGATGTCACCCTTTTAAAGTGCAAATCTGCCTTGTAGCTGGAGCAAGGGGGAAGGCAGCGTTTACTGTTTGCATTTCTGTTACACAGTCTGTCACATTGAGTGCAACCTGAGGGCAGACGCCATGCTCTTCATCTGGCAGTAGAGCTCAGAGTCCCAGAATCCCATGTAGACTTCCTCTGTGGAGTAGCCGTTCTCACTGTGGTCACTTCAGGCATATCTACCAACAATCCCTCGTCGGTCGATTTGTAGACTAATGAAAAGGATGAGGAAGCTTTCGGGACTCTGTGTTATTGAATTTTCTATTTTAGGAATTTTATCACCAGGAAATACTTTGGATAAACATTTGGGATTCTATCTAAATGTCTTCTTGATTGACTAAAATATATGCAAAGTAAAATATAAAATAGTCTTTTATGTAAATAGGGTGTAACTGAATTTCTCAACCCTGGCACTATTGATACACTGGGCCAGATAATTCTTTGTTGTAGGGGGCTGTCTTGTGCATACCCCCTCTATCTAATAGGTGCCAGTAGCACCCCCTTTTCCTGGCAGTGACCACCAAAGATGTCTTGAGACAATGACAAGTGTCCCCTGGGGGGCAGCACCGCCCCCAGTTGAGAGCCACTGTAGAATTTTATAAGGCAGTTGAAAATCTTAATGTGAAAGTTGTAAAAATCATCCAAATTTCTTTTTCTTTTGCTTTCCTTTTAATATTATCCTGTCTTGTAAGGTTGCTCTGCCCCGAGACCACTGGCATTGTGAGTAGATTGCACGACTCGTGTTTTCCTTGCTTCTGCCTGTGTATATCTGGGACCTGTGGGCAGCCTGATTCACGCAGAGGGAAAAATGAATGCTCCTATTTATTATAAAGACTCAAGGACTCGAGGAACGTGAGAAACCAAGCCTGTTCTCCAGCACACAGAGCCACATTAACTTCATTCTTGATGCCCCAGGAACTTCTAAAGCCCTTGCTGAGTTTCTCCTGAGCTCATTGAACTAGAAGGAATAAGATTGTGGTTTTACATGAAAGACTAAAACCCAGGGGTGGAAATCATCTGGAGGAAACTTAAAAGCAGTATGTGGAAGGAAGGCCTGGAGAAAGGAGAGGATTCAGGGGGTTGCTCCGAACTCTCCAGAGCTCTAGCTCTCTGGAACCAGAGGTACTTCCTGCGGTGGTTTCCAAACATGGCACTGGCAGCCCCCACTCAGAGGCCAAGCCACTGATACCCAGGCAGACCAGATGTCACCCTTTTCAAGTGCAAATCTGCCTTGTGGCTGGAGCAAGGGGTAAAGCAGGGCTGACTGTTTGGAAATGGCCTTGAATCTGCCAGTTTTACACAACTCTTATCTTCGGTTTCATTTGATAGCTGCAGCATTGTAGGGGTGCAAACTGCTCCTCTTTTGACTGTCTGGCAGGTGTTGCCAGGAATTGGAAGAATATTGCACCGGAGTGAAGACTCTGCCTTGGGTTTTGGGGTCTGCTCTGTTAAACCCCTCAAATTGTGGGATAGGTATTTGTAGAACCAGAAAGGTTCTCATACTTTTAAAAAAAAAAAAGTTGAGGTAAAATTCACATAACTTAAAATTAACCATTTTAAAGATAGTTCAGTGGTATTCAGTACATTCAAAATGTTGTGCAACCGTCACCTGTATCTAGTTCCAGAATATTTTCATCACCTCAGAAGGAAACACCGTACCCAGTCAACTCCCCGTTCCTTCCTCCTTCAGACCCTGATAATCACCAGTCTGTGTTGTGTCTCCATGGATTTGCCTGTTCTGGACACTTCATGTAAATGGAATCATATGATGTGTGACTTTCTGTATGTGGCTTCTTACACTTAGCATATGTTGTGGAGGTTCATCCATGTTGTAGTGTGTGTCAGTGCTGCATATCCTTTTTTATGGCCGAATAGTATTCCATTGTACGTGCAGACCACATTGTGCTTACCCATTCATCTGCCGATAGACATGTGGCTGCTTCCACATTTCAGCTATTACGAGTAATACTGCTATGAACATTTATGTTTCTCATACTTAAAAAAACGTTTTTAAGTGTAAAATATACACCAGGGGTGCCCAAAAAATGCACGCACTTTAAGAGATGTTACCTATGTATTGCTTTTTGAAGTTGAATTGAATTACGGTAGCAATGTGTGGTATGACATTCGCTCAAAAGGTGGCGTTAATCAAATGAATGCTAGTATAACTCATTGTATTCCAGTTTTAATACAGGTTTTTCCTTTCTTAAAATGTGTATACAAGTTTTTGGCACCCGCTGTATACATATGCCATTTCAAACTATATAATTCAGCGGCGCTAATTATATCCACAGTGTTGCTTCCTAATCTTTTCCGTCACCCCGCAGGAAACCCGGTACTCAGTAAGCAGTAGCTCCCTATCCTCCTACCCTAGCTCCTGGGACCCTCTACTGTACTTCTGTCTCTATGATTTGCCTACTCAAGATAATTCCTACAAGTGGAATTATACAACATGTGTTCATTGTGTCTGGCTTACCATAACGTCTCCGAAGTTCATCCATGTTGTAGCAGGTATCAGTACTTCGTTCCTTTTTATGACTGGATAATGTCTCATTGTAAGGACACCACATTTTGGTTTATCCATTCTCCTGCTGATGGACATTTGGGTTGCTCCCGCCTTTTGACTGTTGTGAATAGTGCTGTGTGAACATGCGTGTGTCTCACAGGCATTTGCAGAGTGTCTGTAGCCCTCAGCATAAGGTCCTAATGCCCCAGCGTGACACTCATCGCCAGGCCCCTTCTGGTCCCCTGTTCATGGCATGTAACCTCCTATGGCCTTGCCACACAGATCTGCTTGTAATTTCTGGGGTTAGACTAAATATACATCTAGCCTGTGTCTTTGGATGGCTGTGTCCTTCTCTTGGACCGCTTTCTTCCATCGTCCCTTCTTCATCGTGTCCTTCAAAACTATGAGGAGGTGTCACCTTTGCTGGGAAGATTTCCCTCAAACAGCATGCCTTGCTTTTCACCTCAGCCCCAGGCTAGCTTAGGTAGAGGAGCAAGTCAGAAACAGGAATGGACCCCGGGGCCCAGGCACTGGTGGACAGATAGGGTGATGGAGGGCATGGTGCGGTGAGGTCAGGGGACATTGTGAGTGGTATTGGGGTGTCAGGGATGCTTTTGCTAGGGGTGGATTTCTGGCTTCAAGGGGACAGGCTAAACGCATTCCTGGTCTACTGGTTCCTATGGTGTTGCTAAAGCTCTTTCTGCTTATCTCTGTCGCAGCTCTTATCATGTCACTGTGACACAGTCTGTTACTCTCACTGTCTCCTCAAGTAGACACGGAACTCCGTGAGGGGGGCCCTGTATGATCACCTTTGTATCCCCGCTGATAAGGTGAACCCCAGTGAGCAAAGAGGCTGGATTAAATTTCTAGGAGTTATGAAACGAAATACAATTTTTATTAATATTACTTATTAAATCACTGGGATGTATTTATACCAAAGAAAACACACACTTCCCAAGGAACCTGGTCTGTTCATATTCATTGAGCCGATGAGACTCCTTTTAAAAAAAAGGCTTTATTGAGATATAATTTACCCATTTAAAGTGCACAGGTCAGTAATTTTTAATCTATTCACCAAGTTGTGCGGTCATCACCAAAAGGCTCTCAGACCCGTTAGCAGTCCCTTCCCATTCTGGTCCCCACCCGGCCCTGCCCTCGGCAGCCACTGCTCTCCTTTTCGACTGAGTCAGCATTAGACACCCCACTCCTTTCTGGATGTCATGTTTGAACGTCTGTGTCAGTGAGAAGATTTTTCCGGGCAGAAGATGGGAGACGGGAGGGCGTGTGGGAGAGAGGAAGGAAGGCGGGGACAGTCCCTGTGAAGCAGAGGCAGCAGATCTCTGTGGAAGTGGGACTGCGTGGCTTAGAAGAGTCTTAGAAGAAAAGTAGAAGATGCAGAGGAAGGAACAGGGAGTGAGCCAAAAACGTATTCCTCGGGGAAAGTTCGCAGGGCTCTTTTCTATCAAAAGAAGCGATGATGTCATGGAAATTAAATGGTCGGGAACGTGGTTGGGATGAACATTCCCACGGATGACGTGAGCTGCTGACGAGCAGCAGCAGAAATGTTGCTGGGGGATAATGCCCCTCCCGACCATTTTAAAAAGAAAGCGAGGACCATTATCTAAGGTCCCCGTGGCTGTCCCCCTTCGTTATGTGTATGACGTAAGTGAACCACCTGTTGGATTCTAAGTCTCCTAATTTAATAGGCTCCTGAACATGTACAAGTGTCTGCTGGGCATAAACATTGTATTTAAATGCACAGTTCCATCTTTTCCCACTACATTCAGTTGGATTAAAACCAGGTCCCATTTGGAAGACTTTTCTTCCCTCTGATGGATGAAGCAGCACTCAGGGTTTCTGTGGTAGGCAGAGTAATGGCCGCCTACGAGGGCCATGCCCTCGTCCTCAGTTCCTGTGAGTATGTCACCCTATGTGGCAAAAGGGAGTTTGCAGATGGGATTAAGAGTCCTGAGATGGGGACAGTATCTGGGAGTAATCAGGTGTGTTCAGTGTAGTTACAAGAGCACTTACAAGACGGAGGCAGGAGAGTCAGTCAGAGATATGATGACAGAAGTGGAGGTTGGAGTGATGCAAGGCCGTGAGCCAAGGAACAGGAGTGACCTCTAGAAGCTGGACAAGGCAGGGAAATGGGTTCTCCCCTAGAGCCTCTAGAAAGAACGTGGCTCTTCTGACCCTTTTTAGACTTCTGGCCTCCAGAGCTGTGAGAGAAGAAATCTGTGTTGTTTTAAGCCCTCCATTTAGTGGTAATTTGCTACAGCAGCCCTAAGAGGTTCATCCAGATTTCTACCTTAAGTTTGGGTTTCGCTTTGAGACAATGGCTTGTCCTATTGTGATAGTACCTCACAATTACTTAGTGGTAATGATGTGTCAGGAACTGTGCCAGACCTGGAATCACCATCATCTCATTTAATTCTCCCAGTGATCCTATGAGAAAGGCATGTCATTACCTGTGTGTGTGTGTGTCACGTGTGAGCTGCATACGTGGTGCAGCACGTTCCCTGGCTTGTGGCTGCATCACTTCATTCTCTTCTTCTGTCTTCACATCACTTTCTTTCCTCTCCTCTGTGTGTCTGGGTGTCAAATCTCCCTCTTTCTCTCTTTTATAGATACATATGATTGTATTTCGGGTCTGCCCAAATATCCAGGATGAGCTTTCCATCTCAAGACCCTTAACTTCATCACACAAGGTAGTCACAATATAAGGTAATATTCACAGGTTCCAGGAAGTAGGAAGTCAGTCTGTATCTTTGGAGAGCCATTTTTCAGCGACAAAGGCATAGCACTTTATACATACGCCTTTACCTGTCACACCAAGCCTAAAAGGTAGCTTTCGCAGTTTCACAGATGAGGAAATAGAGGCTCAGAGAGGTTTATTATCTTGTCTATATTTATCATGCAGCTGGCCAGTGGGCCAGGCTTTTTCTGCTGCCCCCAGAGAATGTTCATGGGAGAAATACTGGATCATGCTCTACCATCCTATGTAATTTCAGGAAGTTCACTTACTTTCTCAGATACTTCAGTATCTGAGTTTTCATCTGTAGCATGAAAACCATAATATCCTCTCCCTGATTTAGGTCAGATGAAATTAGACAATATTTGTGAAAATTCTTTGAAAAATATTATGTTCGATGGATTAGTATCATGTAGAGTGGGTTCGTAAGAAAGTCTTCATATAAGAGAAAAGAGATGACTGAGCGTGATGAATGCCAAAGTCTTCATAGAAACCATCACCTGGCTTGCAGTGCTGAGTCTTCACTTAAGATACTGAATAAGGTTCTGATGTAGATGCATCGAAAAACCTTCCCTGTGTGAGGAACTATAGCTGGAAGCCACTTCCCAAGGAAGGAGAGGAAGAGATGCTGAATCATTTTAAGTTGAGAGGGGGAGGGAAGGTACGTTGTGCTGTTCTTCTCTTCTTCTTCTCTTCTTACTTCTAGGCATTCACAGATGTTAGAATTTGGTTGCAGTCACATCGTGTGTTGTTTTTATGTTAAATTTCTGCGGTTTCTGTCTTCTGGGTCATAGACTAGAGAGATGATGGTGGGAGACAAAAGTGGGTGGGAGGTTGCGTAGGTAAGCAGTAAAATGACACCAGGAAGAAAAAGTCAGGCGTGATGAAGAGCATTTAGTAAGAACCTAGACATCTTTATCAAAATTGATTTTCGACTGGACAGGCCTCTACTGTGCATTCATGCTGTATTTATAAATCTAGATTACATGTGGAAAACATGTTCACTCAGGATAGACCACATCAGGTGCCACGGCAGACATCACCAATCAATCACAGCGACCCCGTGCTCCAGGCAGCCCCGAACAGTCAGTGAACTGTATCTCTTGCCTCTGCACTAAATAAGCCTAGGGCATAAGTTTTACTGCATTGACTAGCTTACTTAACTCAAGACTTTTTCACCGGTTGTTCATACCAAAGCTTAAGCTGCTTGTTTACTATTTTAGTAACACCTGGTTTGTTTGCAACCCAGCAATACCAGCTACTGATCACTCACTATGTACCAAGCACTCTAAATTTAATCCTCCCAAGTGTTAGTTCTCCGGGTAAAGGAAGCTCATCTGAATAAAGTCCATCAAAGGAAGGGTTCTGTCGCTTACAAAGTGAAGACCACTGCTCTAGAGAGGAGTGTTTCTGGAGACGAGGGAGGCGTTGTACTACATCTGTTCACTAGTGTTTATTGTTAGATAGCTTGGGGAATGCCAAAGAAGTTATTTACCCTCAAAAAACTTATCCTTGGGGTGAGGTCAAGATAAGCACACATGATCCAGTTAAGGAAAAGAACCCAAAACATGTGTGTGTATGCATGGAAAGAAAGTGAGAGGGCACTAAAGCAAATATGTTGCCTATGGGTGGAATATATTCAGGAATTCATTCTTTCAACTTTACTATATGTTTCAAACTTTTCACAATAAAAATCTGGGGGTAGAATAAAACACAAAGCATAGATGTAGTTGAAAAAAACAACCACCACTTAACACATGAGCTTTTTGTCACTTCTGTTTTTATCTTGTAAATTTTTATTGGAATAGAATTCACATGACATAAAATTCACTCTTTTAAAGTATACATTTCAGTGGTTTTTAGTGTATTCACCATGTCAGGCAAACATTACCACTATCTAATTCCAGAATGTTTCCGTCACCCCAAAATGGAACCCTATACCTATTAGCAATTAGTCTCTATTTCTTCCTCCCCATCCCCTGGAAACCACTAATCTACTTTCTGTCCCAACGGATATGTCTATTCTAGAAATTTCATATAAATGGATTTATACAATAGATGGCCTTTGATGAGTGATTTCTTTCAGATTTCTCGCATAAAGTTTTCAAGGTTTATCCATATTGTAGATGTCAATACATCACACCTTTTTATGGCTGAATAATATTCCATTTTATGGTTATTTAACATTTTATGTACCCATTCATCCACTGATGGATATTTGGGTTGATTCTACTTTTTGGCTGTTATAAATAATGCTGCTGTGGACATTCAAGTTTGTTTTTGTGAGGACATATGTTTTTAGTTCCCTTGGGTATGCACGTATATCTAGGAGTGGAATTTCTGGGTTACATGATCACTCTATGTTTAAGCTTTTGGGACCTGCCAGACGGTCTTCCAAAGTGGCTGCACCATTTTACATTCTCACCAGCGATGGATGAGGTTTCCAGTTTCCCCACAGCCTCATCAACATTTCTTGTTGTCTTGTTTCTTTTTTATATAGTCATCCTACTGCGTGTGAAGTAACATCCCATTATGGTTTTGATTACTTTTCTGCCACTTGTGTTTTTAATTTTAATCCTGATGCTGAACTATCAGCTGAGATACCAGACCTAGAAAAGTGTTAGGGGATCATGAAAGCTATTGCGTGCTGCCCTTGCTTAAGAATTGCTTTCTGTGCTCTCTAGGCTACCCAGACTTGTTGATAGAGGCTTGAAGTAGGTTTCTATTGCTCTCTGACATGTTACCAAAAGCTTAGTGGCTTGAAACAACCCCCACTTACTAGCTCACGGTTCTGGAGGTTGGAGGTCCAGCATGGCAGGTCTGACTTCTCTGCTCAGGTGAAATCAGGTGTTATCTGGGCTGAGTACTCATCTGGAGCCTCTGGGGAAAATTCTGTTTCCAAGATACTCTTTGGTGATGATGGAACTCAGTTTCTCCAGTGGCTATAGAACGGAGGTCCTTGCTGGGGCCAGTCTCGGCTCTTCAAGGCTGAGACTGGCCACATGGCCGCTCCTTCTTCAAGTTAGCAATGCTGTATCGAATCCTCATTCTTGGAACCTCTGATTTTACCGTCTCTGAGGTTTAGACCCAGCCTTACAGGGCTCATGTGACTAGGAGAAGCTCACTTGGAGAATCTGTCTCTTAAGGTCAATCGATGTGGGCCCTTCATTCCTTCTGCAGAATCCCTTCTCAGCAGACCCTGGATTCATGTTTGGTTGACGCATTAGGAAAAGGTGTATGTACAGCAGGAGCTGGAAGTCTTGAGGGACCATCTTAGAATTGTGCTCTGCTCCAGGCATTTGACACGAACCCTAAAAGGGGACTTGTGCTGACCACAGCTTCACAATGTTTTCATGCACCAGCTGTGCACGAAGGGCCAGCTTTATGGCCGACATTGGCCGACAGCTGTTTCAAGTATGACATAGTCTACAGATTCATTGATATTGTCTATACCGACTCTTGGCATTGATTATTGAATGGATAGCTCCCGTTGGCGTCAGTCTCTTAGCATGTGGTCCGGGACCTTGTTGAACCTTGACAAAGTGATAAATTGCGCTTTTATGTCCTGTTTAATTCTGTGGCTCTTTTGAAAGGAATACCCTTCTGATGTGCCCAATAAAATCCTCTTTGATGTGCCAAATACGGACAGTTGACCTTTTAAGGAATTTTAAGCACAAAAAAATGAGTATCTGCCCATGTTGACGCAAGTACAGTTTTTCTGTTTGTTCCTTGTGGTGGTCGTTGGATTTAGGAAATACACTTCGTATTCTTGGCAACGTCACTTCCCTCCCTGTATAACAGTCTAGCTTTCAAGTCCTGAAACAGGAATAAATTGCCCTTTGTTATATTACGTGGAATGAACTGAAGTGAGCACATGTGAAAGCTGAAATGACTTTGAAGGAGAAAGCCAGTGGGAGCTGGTTCCCATGGCAGAGGTCAAGTCAGAAGGGACTAGGAATTTCTATGTCTGTCTTTTAATACTGTTGAAATGCAGTAGGTTTTTGCCTGGTCTGAAAACAGCATTTTGCAGCATGTATTATTGGGACACTAGTTTCATAAGATAAATAATAGGTGTTAAGTGAAAAGAGTTCTGTGGTCAGATAGGTTTGCCATTAAAGTGTATTAAAATTTCCTAAGGAGAGATGGTACATGCAGTGCCAAACTTAAGGCTCATTTAAATTCCCATTTAGGAAATATTTATGAGATTAGAGCTTTAAGAAACATACTTTGGGAAGGATTGTGTTGAATGAATTCTTTGACTCGAGAAAGTAGACC